>NC_036246.1:36684207-36733590 GCF_002742605.1 Olea europaea var. sylvestris | reverse complement strand
TACCACGCTATCAAAATAGGTTCAAAGATTTCAATTTTAGGGTAAATCCAACTTGCTCAGTCAATTTCTTATAATGTTGAGTAATAGGAAAAGTTTTAAGTAGAAATATCACTCAGGTTACTTATAAATATTATATTTTTGGTTGTTGAAAGTTCAAACCATATAAACACTTATTTTTAAAATAACTTTTATTTTACTATGCAGTTAAATAATTTTTTTAACTTATGAGTAAAAAAAAAAAATTGTAATTTGAAATAAAATTTTACATATAAACAAATTTGACTAGCTTTTAAACTCAACAAATGTTATCACGTGCAACAACGATCACTTGATTATGAGAATATTGGTATTTTGCAATTTTAATTTGCTTGCAGTATGATCTAACTTACATAAAAGTTCCAATTATAATTAAACGACTTACTTGAAAAGTACAAAGAAATATCACAAGAATTTTACAACAAAATGAAGATATGAAATAATTTGATCCATACATTACAGAATTTAAATATTATTTAAGCATATTCTCATCATAATTCATTAACTGCAGCAAATGAAAACTCTAAAAATTAACTTAATAGTTAGTATTTGAAACGACAAAACAAATATAAACAAAGAAATGGTTATATAGCAAATAATTTTAATATGCAATATAAGTAGGAAAAAATTCATAAGTTAGGCATTAAGTATGGGGCAATTCAATTTCCGTGTTTTAAATTTCAAATTCAAAATTCAGGTATCAATTAATTAATTAAAAATATTTTATCAAATTAATTGGTCACGAATTATTTTATAGTCACAATAAAAAATTTTGATAAGTTACAATTTATTTCATTGGTCACAATCAAAAATTCATATTATTAAATTAATTGACCACATATTATTTTATAGTCACAATAAAAATTTTTGATAAGTCACAATTTATTTGTCGGTTACAGATTTTCAAATTAATTGGTTTCAAATTATTGATTTTTTAAGTCACAATTAAATACTTTGTTACATAATCAAATAGTTAATCATAGATTAACCAAATAGTTGGTTACATAACACCATCACCAAAACTACTGTCGTCGCAGCAGTCGTCACGGCCACTTGCGACCACCACCACACATGTCGTCCCTGACATTCCCACAATCGCAAAACTACAACTACACACCACAACAACTACAAATAACACCACCATAGCAACCATCGGCCACACAAACCACCATAATCATCCGAGAAATCAAACTCAGCAATAAAAGAAAAGAAAGGGAAATAACGATGATGGCCACGTTGTCGCAGCTACGACGCACCAGATCGCAATAGAAAAGATAAAGAGAAAGAAAAGATAGAAATGGAGGAGAAGAGAGGGGAATGATGTTATTGGAGTCATTGATTCTAGTGATATGGATCATGTGTTGCAGAAGGAGAGGATGCTGGTGACTCCGACCATTAAGGAAAAGGCGAAGGAGATAGCAGATACATGGAAAGGTGATGTCAGCAAAGAACGTTGATTATGGTGACTTCGACCATTAAGGGAAAGGCGTATGAGATAGCAGATATATGGAAAAGCACTGTCAACGAAGAACATCGCTTACTGCAAAGCAAGTAGATAGACGGTCTACGATGGCACGTATGTAAGGATAAGGTAGAGAGACAGGTAAGGAAGAGAGGGAGTGGAAGATAAGAGAGAATGATTTAGGTTTTGAATGGGATGGATGAGATATGGCGTGATTATATAAATTAATTTATAATATAAGTAACATGGATAATTGCAGCATTCATCCTAAATCTTTCACTTTTTTACAGACTTTACCTTAACTTTCACTTTATATCATCCTCAGGCTCAAACCTTTTAAAAATTAGCACATGGGATCCAATTGGATGATTTCTATTAGTTTGACCGTTAATTTACCCAATAAATTGACTTTAACCAATTTTAGAAGAGTAAAATGGTAACTTTGAACTTTCTTTAATAAATAATTAAACAAAAAAAAAAAGATGGAAAAGAAACAAAATTAGGTCATCGTCTTTTCTCCCCCTCCACCTTAAGTTCACTTAACCCCACAACCAAATCAACTAGAAATTCAACCTATCTCCACTGCACCGACGATCGCCACTCACCATTCCATTTACTGACCCATTTATACCATCGATTCAAAATAATCATCAACAAGGTCCAAAAGTTCTTTATTTTTCCAAGATCTGCTAGTGTGGTGGTACAAGCAATGTGGAAGAAATCCCTCTTGGTTTTTTAGTAAATCCTTGATTTTGGTCATGGTGGCGATGGTGCACTAGTACATTATGATGTGGTGGTTCCCAGGATAGGGCTGTAAGGGAGCAATTATTTTGTGTGGTCTGCATTTTGGGTTATTCGAGTTAATGGATCTAGTGGTGATGGGTTTTTGAGGCTGCCATTTTGCTAAGTTCTATTGTTGATTTGACTACCTATTTTCAAGATTTCTTGAATTTTAGTGATTGTTTGTGCATGTATGGCTTTGATTTGTGTGGGGGTGGGATGGGCTTGTTCGAAATGGTGAATGCATGAGGAAAATGACGTAGTGGTGACAAATAGAAGGGCCATACGGTGGCACTGGTAACAGTTGTTGGCTTGATATGTGAGTAGGTGAGTGGCAGTAGCTAGTGCCGTGGAGTTGGAGATGCTGTGATTTGTTGTTCAAAACCAACAACAATAAATAAATAAATAAATAAAAAATAATGGTCGCATGGCCTTATGCCGAGACCAAATGGTCTCGGCATGGGCAAACCGCATGGATTTGTACCATGCAGTCCCATGGTACATAATTTCGACCATTTTTTATCGTTGCAAATTTGAATTTGGTGACTTTTCACTTGATTTTTTGACACCATTTCGTACTTCTGGTCGATGGCTATATGTAGGAGAGCCATGTTTGAGGAAAAGATGTTAGAAAAATATCTTGCAATCCATACTTTATTCTAAGAACATTCAAATCCCGATTTACATTCATATCTTCGTGTTCTTCAAGTTTTGGAGAATTTCAACTTGTGCTTTGGTGAAATTCTTTACAAGGCTTGTTATAATCCTTCAAACTATTTGTCGGAATACCTTTAAACATCTCGAAAATACTAGAGAAGGGGTAAATAACATTTAAGTACAACGATCCTGCGTTCGAGCCTTCACATTTGTTGATATAAATTTTGTTTTGATCCATCTTGTTGCCATATTCTTTTTGTTTCTTCTGCATCTCTAAATTATTTCCAACAATCCCAAACGTTATTTCTTTGCAATGGAGAACGAGACTACAATAACAACCATCAAACTTATGAATCAAGACTTGGTGCGATTGGATCGGTTCAATGGTACAAATTTCACGCGGTGACAAGGCAAGTTGAAATTTCTACTTACTACATTAAAGATCTTCTATATTTTGGACCCATAATTGGCGCCACTACCGAAACCTACAAATGGAGAGATCAAGGCAGTCAAGGCTGAAAGACAGAAACAACGAGAAGATGAATTGATATGCCGCGGTCACATACTAAATGCATTGTCGGACCGTTTATATGACTTATATATAAACACAATTTCTGCAAAGGAAATCTGGAAAGCATTGGAGAGTAAGTATAAAGTAGAAGAGGAAGGTACCAAGAAGTTTCTAATTTCTAAATACTTCGACTTTAAATTTCTTGATAATATCCCTCTTCTTCTCCCAAGTACATGAATTGCAAGTTATTGTCAACAAACTAAAGGCGGTAAAGATTGAAATCCCGGAGACCTTTCAAGTGGGAGCTATAATTGCTAAACTCCCAAGGGCTTGGAAAGGATACCGGAAGAAGATCATGCATAGTTCCCAAGATTATTCCTTGGAACAATTGCAAAAGCATCTTCGAATCGAGAAAGAATCCAGATTGTGTGACAAGAGTGAAAACTCCTTTGAGGGAACTTCCAAAGCCAATGCTGTTGAAAAATCTGAACCGCCAACAAAATCCAACAAAAGAAAGCCTTCAAGGAACTTTAACAAGTCCAAAAAGAAGACCAAATGAGGGTGTTGTGTGTGGAAAATCTGGACATTATGCAAAAGATTTTAGATATCGTAAACAAAACAACTTTGAGGGTAAAGTGAACTCCATCCAAGAGGATAAGATCATGGCCATCGTAAGCAAAATAAATGTAACTAAGGGAAAGGTTCTCGGGTGGTGGTATAATACTTGTGCTACTGTACATGTATCATATGAAAAACTGTATTCAAAACATATCATGAGGTAGATGGAGATCAAGAGATTCAAATGGGCAACGACGTTCAATCCAAGGTTATTGGAAAGGAAAATGTTGATATCATCTTCACTTCCGAGAAAACCGTTACCCTTACCAATGAACTACATGTTCCGGATATGAATTAAAACTTAGTAAGTGGTAATCTCTTAGGAAAATTGGGTATCAAATGTGTGTATGAATCCGATAAACTTGTACTTTTCCTTAATGGAAAATTTGTTGAAAAAGGCTATTCTAGTAAAAGAATGATCAAAATTTGTACCATTGACAAGGAAATAAATAAAACTAATTTTGTTTATGTTGTTGATTTATTTTTATTATGGCATGCTAGATTAAAACATATTGGTAAAAGTAATATGAAACGTATAAAAAAATGTGATTTGATTTCATACGATAAAAATAATGAACATAAATGCAAAACATGTGTAGAATAAAAAATGACTAAAAAGACATCAAAGTGTGAAAAGGAGCTCTAATATCTTGGAATTAATTCATACAGATATATGTGAATTAAATGACATGTTAACTAGATGTGAAAATAGATACTTCATTACGTTTATTGATGATTTTTGTAGATATACATACGTGAACTTGATGCAACATAAATATGAAGCTTTTGACATATTTAAGGTGTATAAAAATGAAATTGAAAATCATCTAGGAAAGAAAATAAAGACCCTAAGAAGTGATAGAAGTGGTGAATACTTTTCTAGTGAATTTAATTTATATTGTGAACAACATGGCATAATTTACCAATGTTCTGCACCTAGAACACTCGAATAAAATGATTTGACTGAAAGAAAGAATATAACCTTAGTAGAAATCATTAATGCCATGCTTATATATGCAAAATTGTTATTTAATTTATGGGGTGAAACTTTATTAAGTGCATGTAGGATACTTAATAAGATTCCATCTAAATATACAAAGGTTTCTCCTTATGAATCGTGGAAAGGAAGAAAATCGAACATTGGATACTTCAAAATGTGGAGGTGTCTTGCTTATTGCAAAAACACAAATTCTAATAGGACCAAATTGGGTTCAAGAGGTATTAAATGTGCTTTTATTGGATATGTTAATAATATCAAATCTTATAAATTGCTAAACTTGGAGAGCAGTGTGATTATCAATCAAGTGATGTAGAGTTCTTTGAAGATTTGTTATCAACGGATAATGAATTGAAGGAAAATATTGAAAACATCCCTAGCTCAAGTGGAACTGGTGATGAAATGTCTTCTAAAGATATTGATGAGTCTAGTGAACCATGAAAAACAAGATAACTCGAGTTGAGAAGTTTTTGGGACCAGATGAAATTGATTCTTAACTTATCTCCTTTTACTTAGTAGAAAAAAATGAGTTTAATATTGTAAGAACAATTCCTTTTGTTCTAAAAGTGGAAACCGACCCTAGAACCTATAAAGAAACCATGGATTCTCGTGATAGCATTTTTGTAAAGATATAATTAAAGATGAAATGGATTCGATAATGTCTAATAAAACTTGGGAACTTGTCGATCTATCGCCGGGATCCAAACCTATTGGATGTAAATGGGTATTTAGGAAGAAATATAATATTGATGACTCTCTAAATATTTTCAAAGCTAGATTAGTAGCTAAAGGATATCGACAAAAGGAAGGAATTGACTATTTTGACACTTATACACTGGTAGCCAAAATAATACCAATTAGGATATTATTCGCATTGGCTTCAATATATGACTTGCATGTTCATCAAATGGATGTCAAGACGTCATTCTTAAATGAGGATTCTTGATGAGGAGGTCTATATGGAGCAACCCGAAGGGTTCATTCTATCTGGAAATGAACATAATGTGTGCAAGTTAATAAAATCTTTATATGGTTTGAAGCAAGCACCTAAAAAATGGCAAGAGAAGTTTGACTTAGCTATAACATCATTCGGATTTAAACATAATAGCATAGATAGATGTTTCTATTCTAAAGTGTATCATGATTATGTGACATCTATATATTTATATGTTGACGACATATTAATTATGAGTAATCATATGGACGGTATAGAAGAAACAAAAAAGTTTCTATTTTCCACATTCAAGATGAAGAATCTTGGTCAAGTGGATACCATTTTAGGTATCAAAGTTACAAAGACTAGTGGAGGTTATCACCTAAGTCAATCACATTACATTGAGAATGTGATAAACAAGTTCAAACACTTCAACATAAAAGAATATAGTACCCCAGTTGATCCAACTTCAAAACTTGTAAAGAATAATGGAAGGGTGATTGCTCAATTGGAATATGCTAATGCTATTAAAAGTCTTATGTATGCAGTTCAGTATACAAGACCGGATATAGCATATGCTATTAGTAAACTTAGTAGATTTACTAGCAATCCAAGCAAAGATTATTGGAGGGCCATTGGAAGAGTTCTTGGATACTTAAAGAAAACCAAGAACTTAGGCCTGCAATATACTAAATTTTCGACAATATTGGAAGGATTTACCGATACTAATTGGATATCTAGCATGGGTGAAAGTAAATCCACCTCAGGTTGGGTGTTCACTCTAGGAGGAGATGCTATTTCTTGAAAATCAAATAAACAAACATGCATAACACACTCAACTATGGAATCAGAATTTGTAACCGTATCGGATACTGGAAAAGAAGCTTAGTGGCTTAAGGATCTCTCTTATGAGATACCTTTGGGATTGAAGAATATTTCTTCAATACCTATCATGTGTGATAATCAAGCCACATTAGCAAAAGCATACAACGGAAAGTCTAGACACATGAGTCTTAGACATGACTATATAAGGAAATTAATCAAGGATGAAATAATTTCCTTAAATTATGTAAGGTCAATTGAGAATTTGGTGGATCCTTTGACTAAATCTCTAAATAGAGATTTAGTAACATTTACTTCAAGTATGATGGGGTTGAAACTCCTTAATTAAAAAGATTCACCAATGATAGCAACATTACCTATCATTACTCAAAAGGTAATTTACGGGTTCAAAGGGTAACAACAAGTCATTCGATATGTTGATAATTGCAGTATTATTAAAATCCGCAAAAATCTTATCCTAATTAAAATAATTCTGGTTGTTATTGAAATGGGGGATGAACTTTAAGCTTTTAATGAAGTTCAATGCTAAAACACAAGTACCTCTAAAAGTAACAAAGGTACTGGAAGAATTTCACCTAAACAATTTTCAAAGTGGTGCCGCCTTAATAGAGAGTTGGATTTTATCTCTTAAAAGATTGTTGAAAATGATAAGCGCAAGGTCATAAAAGCGCTAAGCGAGTTATGAGGAACTTGAGAATACGTGGTACTCGTGTGTGTGTTCTTACCGGTATTGTCATATGGAATAACTGGTTCAAAGTTACACGCTAACTTTGATTCCGATTATACTTTATTTGAATTACACTATGGTTAGATTCAAATCGAAAGATATCTAATTCTTATGCGTGAGTATTGTATACTATGAATATGCAACTTGTTAATTTTGAATAAGTGGAGAATTGCTGTGATTTGTTGTTCAAAACCAACAACAATAAATAAATAAATAAAATAATGGTCCATGTGACCGCATGGCATATGGCCATGTGGTCGCATGGCCTTATGCCGAGACCATTTGGTCTCAGCATGGGCAAACCATGCGACCGTATGGGATTGTACCATGCGGTCGCATGGTACATAATTTTGACCCTTTTTGGCCATTTTTTGCCGTTTTAAATTTAAATTTGGTGACTTTTCACTTAATATTTTGGTACCATTTCGTACTTCTGATCGATGGCTATGTATAGGAGAGTCATGTTTGAGAAAAAAGATGTTAGAAAAATATCTTGCAATCCATAATTTGTTTTAAGAACATTCAAATCCCAATTTACATTCATATCTTCGTGTTTTTCAAGTTTTGGAGAATTTCATCTTGTGTTTTGATGAAATTCTTTACAATGCCTGTTATAATCTTTCAAACCATTTGTCAAAATACCTTTAAGCATCTCGAAAACACCGGAGAAGGGGCAAATAACGTTTGAGGACAGCGATCTCGTGTTCAAGCCTTCACATTGTTGATATAGATTTTGTTTTGATCCATCTTGTTGTCATATTCTTTTTGTTTCTTCTCCATCTCTAAATTATTTTCAACAGGAGATGGATTGGATTTTGGTTAGGTGTGGCATGTGATGATGGTCAACGTGACACAATGATTGGATGTGGCTGGTGGTGATCGTCAACACCAATGTAGAAAGGGTGGCAATTGGTGCATGCTGGCAATAGGCGACGATGGGACTATAGTGGTGGGTTTTTTGGTTTGATTTAGAAGGATGTGGGGTGTGGGTGTGGGTGTGGGAAGGAGGAGATGAACAATGGATTTTTTTTGTTATTTTTTTTGTTTATTGTTTAATTATTTAATAAGAAAAGTTCAAAGTTACCATTTTACCTCTTTAAAATTGGTCAAGGTCAGTTTATTAGGTCAACCAATGGTGAAACTAACAAAAATTATCTATTTGGATTCAGGTGTTGATTTTTAAAAGATTTGGAGTTGCAGGTGGTATAAAATAAAGGTTAAGGTAAATCTGTAAAAAATGAAAGGTTTGTGATGTTGCTGCAATTATCCCTAATTAATAATATTAAAATATGAAATTATCACCTACTTTTTGGTTAAATAAACTTCATTCCTAATTTTTGAATTGTGATTTTTAAAAACCTGCTTTAGTGTATATAAAAACGTTCGGAGTGTTAAAACAAGCATGTTTGGGTAAGGTTAAATTTACTTTTTAATAACTTTTCATTTTTAAACATTTTCAAATATATTTAATATTTTACTATCTTGATATCTGGAGTGATTTATTTTGACAATAAGTTAGATATTAATATCAAAATAAATAAATTATTTTTGTGCATGATTGTTAATAGAAGGGTTAGTGGTTATGATGAAAACCACCAACTTAGATCCATACATTTTTTACTAAGATCGTGGTGGCGACAACAAAGGATGATGGGTGAGGTGGGGTGGATATTCATTTTAGAGTTTGGGATTTAAAAAAAAAAAAAAAGGTTCACTAAAATGGTATTTTTAAATTAAAAAAAAATGTACAATATTTTTGAATTTTTGAAAAAGAGGAGTTTGTGGTGAAATTTCCATTTTTCAAGAAGTAGAAATCACATAGAACTTGATTTTCAAGTTTCAATTTCAAAAATCAGATTTAAAGTTTATTTATACAAAAATCAGATGATAATTCCATATTTTAATTTAATAATAATATTATAAAATTAAATTAATCTATATACGCCACCCCTTTGTCCTTCCACCCTCCCTAATTTTTCAAATCCTAATCATTTTTTTACTTTTTCTTCTCTCTAAATCTCTTCATTCCCTCTCTATATTTCCATTATCTCTTCTCTCTCTCTATTGTGCTACCATCGAAGCACCGTTGACTTTACGGTAATGACGCCTCCAATCGATCAACATCTCCGATCTTCAATCACCGAATGAAAAAAGGAGTTGACACGTAGCAACACACAGCGCTGTGAGAGGCGGTGTTGTCGTTCATAGATCTGCTTCAATTTTCTACAATTGAGCATTGGACTATGGTGCCACCATCAGAGTTGAAGGAAGGCAAGGCCAATTAGAAACAGTCGACGAGAAGAAAAAGGCAAAGAAGTCGGCTTGAGAAGCGGCCAGAGCTAGCTGGAGTAGAGCCCCCGGAAGCTACCAAGCTTTTTGGTCTTTGGATCTAATCTGAGTGCAATCGTACACAATAGTGGCATTCTGATTGTAATAATGGCGATGTGACAGCATTTTTCAATCTGATTTGTTAGTATTTTTGGGCGATGGTTTTGTTGGATCTTGTTGGTTGCAATGGTAGCGATGGTATGTTGGTGGTTGTGTTGGTAAGCTGGTAGTAGCAGTAGTGTTTTTATTGGGGCGGGCGACGATTTTGTTGATTTCAATTTTGTTGGATCTTGTTGGTGGCATTGGTGATAGTGGGTTGTTAGTGGTTGTGGTGGTGAGGTGGTGGTGGCAACGGTGGTTTTATTGGTGGTTGGGCGACGGGTTTGTTGGTGTTTGGGCAAAGATTGGTGTGCTTGTGATCTGATGTTTGGGCGGGCAGTGTTGAATCTTGTTAGTGGCCGTGGTTTTGTTGGTGGTTCTGGTAGTGAGGTGGTGGTTTTGAAGTTAAAAATGGTAGTTTGTTGGAGGTGACAACTATGATGGCGCTAACAATGGTGGTGGGATGGAGCTGCTTTTGGTTGGTTCAATGGTGGATTGTGGTTGGGTGGGATAGGTGGTGAGGTTAGGAGTGTTTGTGACCAATTATTTGAGACCGTGACAAATAAATTGGATATTTTGTGATAAGAAAATAACATGTGCCCGATAAATTGTAATCAATAAATAATATGTGACCTAAATTTTTGAATTGTGATTTATAAAATTTGTGATTTACAATCGATAAATAAATTGTGATATATAAAATTTTTTATTGTGATCTATATTTTTTTGATCTATAACCATGAAATAATTTGTGACCAATAAAATTTTTGGGTTGTGATCGAAAAATAATTTATGATCAATTAATTTTATAATTTGTGACCAAATTGTATAAAATTGTGACATTAATGTGTTTTATTAATAAAATATATTTTTAATTACTTATTTCATAATTAAAATTCAATAATATATAATTTTTGAAATTTTAAATCTTGTCACTTAATTTTGAAATAGGCCATAGTTAATCTGTCCCTTTCAAGAATCAATTCATCTACTGGACCTAGAAGTGTATAGCAGGGCAGGTCCATGGGCTTGCATGAGTTAAAGGCCCAATTCGGAAAAAGTTAGCAGAGCACGTGCCAATGTGGCAGCATTGGGCCCGCCTCACGCTTCCTTGGCCTTGATCTCGCCGTATAGCTGTTTTATGTTTGTTTTGAGAATATTCAATTGTATTTATTGTGTAAACTCTATAGGTATTTTTTCTTTCTTTCTTTCCCCCTTTTTTTTTTTTTTTAAATTATAAAGAGTGTAGATTATGAATTTATTTTGTTAGTTTGAGTGTTGTGCAACGTTATTTAGCTTCATTAGAGCTACAACTCCAATTTAGGTAGCACTTATATGATATTAAATGATTCACGTAATTATATCTTTCATTTAGCCTATCATTTAACGTCACTTAGATTGGTGTTGCAACTTCAGTAGGCCACATATCATTACTCTTAAAAATTGGTCTAGACATAACTAATTTTGAGATGCTAAATATCCAGTTGTCGATTTTTTTCAATTAAATCAGGTCGTCCGTCTGATTCTTATATAATTGGCGTTGAGAGGTGTTGGGTAAGGATAAAAATGGGATGGTGAGGGGGAAAAAAGCTCTTTCACAATTTAGTCCTTGTTTGTCAATCATTCTCTCACATTCTATCATATTATTTTTTCTACAGTACTCATTTTCAGGCAACACATTTTTCATTAAAATAATATTATACATAAATTAAAAAATTCTTATTTTTTAATCACACATTTCAACATCAATCACTATTCCATACTCCAATTCTTGAAATTAAAGGCCACAAACAGGGCCTTATTTTTATAAGGATAATTTAAAACTATTCAGTAAATCGGAATAAACGGAAGGTTCAAACTCCATAAACAGCAGCAGCCTTAAAAGCCTCTAATGATTTATCAGAATTGATAACAATAACGATAACAATCAAAAGGTCCTGATTACGTCAGGCATCTAATAATAAGAAGAGGCAGCGAGCTTAGAATTTTACTCTCCACCACGTATCGTTCAATGTGTCAATGGAAATTCTACTTTTTTGAGATCAATCTCGACCATACATTTTTGCGGCCCACTTGCACATGGATCTACGTCACGTCTGTCTTCCAACAAAAGAAATAGACATATGCAAGTTTGTGAGCTTTTCCATGCCCCGTTTGAATCTCATTACATTATGGATCTATTCGATAATGATTATAAGAATTAATTTTTTGATTATTGAAGAAAAAAGTAAATCTCATCTGTGAATAAAAAAAATAAAAAATGATGACTAAAATAATTAAATAACGATCAAAAAATTAATTTTTTAAATGACAAATTTCTATCAAATAGGAGCTAAATTCCATTACATTCCATTTTTTCTCATATTTTCAATCACATAATTTTTCATAAAATAATATTTTAAGTAAATCTAAATTTTTTTTCTTTTTTAGCCACCCATTATTTAAAAAAAATATATTATTCCACCTATTTTATTTTCAAAAAATGAGGACCGAGGCTAAATAACTAAATTTCATTTTTAAAAAATTCTAAAAGTAACCAAATATTCAAGTCTTAGTTAAATTATCAAGTTATCTTTATAGAGTCGCATTTCTCTTAAAATATCATAGATTCGACTAAAATTTTGAATTGGAATAGTTTTTTTTAAAAAAAATATGTGATTAAAAAAGAATAATTTTTTTTTTGCATATAATATTATTTTATGAAAGATTGTATGATTGAAAATAAGAAAGAGAAAAAAATGAGAATGAGAATGTGGTCCAATCGCAATGCACATATACATACTCACGCACCATTGTGATAATCTTTTGCTCAACATCAGTGGTCGTATAAAAAGTCAACTAATAAATTAATCACACAAATTAGTGTATTACTGTTCAGTGATTTGAAGTTTGAGAAGTTGTTCCATCCTTTTTCAACAACAAAACGTGTTGCACGGTCGACATTTGAGTCACGGTCTATTTCCTATTTCCGCATCTAGAATTGAATTTTTGGAAATTTTCAGCTAGGCCTCCAAACTTTCAAAAATACAATACTTAGGTCCCGATTTAATTTTTTTGAAACACATAAATCCCAACTTTTTTGAAATAGACACTTGGTCCCATTTTAACTATATTTATGAATTCAAGTCAAATCGGCATGCTGTCCATTTTACTGTTCATTCAATTAATTCTTGACATATTATCAATAATTAAGATGCTATCTTAAATTTTTCCTCATCTATATGATGCATCAATAATTAATTGGATGGACAACAGATCTCAAGTATATATATAATGAGTTAAAAAAATCCCAACCTTATTCAAAAATAAGATAATCATCAGAACTGGTGTTTTCTAAGTACGGCTTATGAATAACTTCAAATATTTAGCACGCACTTGTTTCACCAATAAACCTATTTGTTTGGAGCTTGGAATAATTAAGTCAATAATTACGAGGGTGTTTGTGAGATATTTTTATGTAAAAATGCATTTTTGAGTAAATTGATGAAAAATGTGTGGTTGAAAATTAAAAAAAAAAGTTTTTGATTTACGTGTAATATTATTTTAATAAAGAATATATGGTTGAAAAGAAGAGAGTGAAAAATGTATTTTAAAAAAATGGGTACCAAACGAGGCCTATATCTTGTCTAATTCACTTGAGGACCAAAATGAGATCCTCAATTAAAACCAATTGGATCAACCGAGGACCAAAAGGTGATCAAATTTTCAATTTTTACTGTGGCAAGATCAGTTGGATGAGCAAAGGATAATAAATCTGGCTTCGCTGATGTTTTTTCTTTATAAGAAATTCTAGTTTTTTGGTCGGTTCCATTATTTTCTTTCCACTTAGAATAATTTAACCTTTTATTTTAAACTTAGGGGCTGGCTCCCGCCTCCTGTATTCTTCATTCCCAAACCCCTCTACCATTTCTCTCCCATGTCATTCTTTATAAACATGCAAAACAAAATTATATTCCAAGAAAACGCACGAGTAACATAGCTATTTCTCATTAAGAACATGCAAAGCAGATTCATAACAATAAGCACAAGAGTAGCAAATTGTTGACAGAATCCTATTACGAAAACACACAAAGGTAACTCGTTGCTAGTCTTTTATAAAACAGACCCAAATATTTCATTACATAATATGAACACACGAGCAACATATTGCTTTTAGTAAAAATCTGATGAAGATTGGTTCACTGTGCGAGATTCTGTGTTCACTACAGATGATTAAGATTATGGAATGATAAAGTGGGCACTAATTTTGGCATAAAAATCAAGAATCGGGATGGGACGTTATGAGTAGGTTTAACTAAACTAGGATAAACATCATTAATTTTTTTGTTAAAATGTAGTAATTATTATTATTATGTGTAAATAAGGGACTAATTTTCCCACTATTTGCCTTAATTATCCCGAAAAGAGAATCTTCTAAATTGCTTTCTTATCTCGAGGTCAAGAAACAATAAATGGTGTAAGGCCCACGTGAGTAAGGTAGGTCCCAATGTCAATTGGACTGTCAACTTGGATCTTTGTCCTCTTCGATTTTTTTTTTTTGAGAGTTAATTTTCCCTAATTGTTAAGTTCCAAATCTATTTGATCTCCCCTCAACAGAACTAACCTCTTTCCCAATATATTATCTGCATACTTAGACATTGAATGTGAATATAGCTCCGATATGAATACTTTGATACTCAAGAAAGACGGTAACATTTTGATAAAGATATTTGGTTGTGGATGAGACGTAGACAGAATATTTGGTGCTGTTTTGAAAGAATCATGGGATAGCAATTCAAGAATTGATTTTCACATTATCTTTGAATAATATTAAGTGTGAGTATATATAGATATGAGAAATTCCTTGGATATTTGACATGTGATTTCATATTAAAAGTACATATATCAAATTCAATCATGTCAATTGTGTCAATGCATAGCCATCATGGACATGTGACCATCCTAGTCGAACATAAACTCAAAAGTTATCTAACGAACGGAACTACTACACAATTATTGTATCAATCGGTAAATCAAGTGTATTGTGAATTGGCCAAGTCAAGACTTATGACTGTGGCCCTTCTACGATGTCATTCGCCTTGAATTATACTGTAGCACAAAGGTGGCACCTAGCCTTGGATAATAGCACTTAGGGCTAAGCGTATAAAAGCATGCTCTAATCGCCTTTGTTGGGCACATGTGGAAGAGATGATGTTGACGCAAAGTAGACCTTGCTTGACTTATTGTTTAACTAATTGTCATGTGACGTGTTTCGTAGGGCGAGAAGAAATGGTAATTAAGATATGAGAAATTGAATTCGAATTTATGAACACAATAGATAGGTAATCAAATTATTATCATAATGTCATTGCACAAATCTGACGAGAAGTACTTGACCATTCCATAGACATTGACCGTTTTCATAAATAACAGAAACACTCCCTTGACAAAAAAAAGGTATATTGTATTTTTTTTTTTAATTTTACTCTTTCGTTTTTTCTGTCATTTGAAGCAATCTTTCTTTAATTATTTCTCACTTTTGATTTAGATTAAAAAAATATTAATTTTGTTTAAAGAATTCATTTTTCGCCTTTTGCACACAATGATTTCATAAAAAATGACTTCGCTTTTTTAAAAATGAACGAATGAGATCCAATTTTTTTTGTCTAGAAAGGAAATAAACTAGAAATATTTCAAGTCATTTTGTTATTTTTTAGATTGTAAGTCATTTGTTATTACCAGTTTATTTAATTATTAACAAAAATTCATTTGATTACTTATAATGTAACAAGTTAAACTGTATAGATTTTCATAAAATAAATTATATATTTAATTGTGCTGAAATATAGTTAAAAATATATATAAAGACAATATTTTAAACCTAGGAATTTTTTTTTGAAGAATAAGGAAAAAAAATTAGGTTTGAATTATTTCATCAAAAAATCTAAAATGTTAATATTCGTTTTTTTTTTTTTTCAAGTTTAGATTTTCAAAATGTCATGTCCCCTGCACCTTGAATGCATTTTCTTTGGTAAAACTTAATACACACATATGAAACTTGAATTAAATATTTGTGCATACTCCTATACATGTTAAATCATGCTATTTAACAATTTCAACTATTAGAGAAGACCATACTATTTATTTAAGTTTAATGTACTTTTATATAATTTTCTGAACAATAACAAAAGCGAATTTCTTAATTTTTTGTTATTTTCTCATGAAAATTCAAGAAAACTAAAAATTTCATCGTCCGAATTGTTATATATTTTTTTGATCGAAATATATTGTGCATCTCCTTACTTGTCAAAAAAATTGGTAATAAAATTTTAAGAGAGGTCACATGCTAAGTGAAATTCAATTGCATGCCCCTATCATGAAGCCTTATACGACATTTTCATTAAGAAAGATTGAATATTAGGAAAGGCAAAGTTAAAATCTTTCTTATCATTGATCTATGTCGTATATTACTCATTAAACATGCACGCAAATTTCTACTAACATGACTTGAATCGAGTAGAACGCATTAAGAAGTTGACATAAATTTATAAGTTTGGACAATTACACCTTCACCAAGTAAACAAAACAAATAGTACAAATGCTATTACCTTATTTGTTTTTCTGAAAACCTTCTATTTTTTATTTATTTTTAATCCCACTCCTTTAATTTATTTATTTTTGAAATAATAAATAAATTATGAAATTAAACTTATATCGAACTAATAAACTCTGTCACCCCCACTTCTCTTCCACTAATATCCTCTAATGAATGTGTATTTGGCTTAGAAATTTACCGCCACCACGTACCCCGCATCCCCCATCCTTCAGACACCTTCTGCAATTCTGTCCCACTCCCAGAAGCACAGTCCACTTGCCAGATTTTTAACAACTTATCTTCCCCTTTTCTCTCTCTAAATAGCTTACTCAAATGCAGTGCTTGTAACTGAAGATTGCTGCTTGTTTGTAACAATTTTGTACCCACCTCCTCCATCTTCATCTTCATCTTCGTCTTCATCATCATCCCTATCATCTCCATCATCATCATCATCTCGATCGTTATCATGATCATTTTGATCAATGTTTTCGTGTTCATCATCTAATGCTGATTCTTGCTGGTGCTCCGCCCGCAGAGGTAGTGGCCATTGCTGCTCAGGGACTGCCATCAACGGCACGATTGGATTATCAGGCTTTGGTAATGAGTACCCAGAATTGATCGATGAAGATTCATTCTTGGCTTTCTCTTTGTATATTGCATCGAGCTGTTCGAAATATGGGCATGTCTTTGAATCTTCGGGTCTTTTTTTGTTGCTCTCTTTCACTTTCTTGAAGTACTTGTTGATGTTCTCCCATTTCTCTTTGCACCTCTTCGCGTTCCGGTTGTAGCCAATTTTAGCCATGGCAGCCGATATCTCCTCCCATAGTGGCCCCTTCGGCCCGTTATCTTGGTACTTTAGATCAAGATCAGTTCGGAGCTTGATCAGAGCTTGAACTTCAGCTTTAGGCCATCGGGAAGAGCTAGCAAGAGGTAAGTTTTCACTTCTGTAATCGGCTTTGGGAGTTTCGATTCTTACTGGTGTTGCTTCTGCTGTTACTGGAACTGGTGGCGGTGCTGGTGGTTGTTGTGGTGGCGCCACCGGTGGAGATGGACTGTGGGGCACTTGTACAGTTGGAATTTGCAAGTTCTGTTGTCCAGATATTTTCTGCAAAAATGCAATAACTGCTGAATCTTTGGCTGCAGCAATTGATCTTTCTTGGACTAAAAGTTCATGCTCCTTGTTCAATTTCGCCATTTCTTCTGCTCTCCAAGCTTCCTCTCTAGCGATTCGATCTCTTTCACGTTTTTCGAGCGTTTCCAAGAATTTCTTATGCAATTCTTCTTGTTTCTCAATTACATCCTTCATTAGTATCTCGAAATATTCCATCCATTTCCGCTTCCTCTTGTGCCGCCTCTGAATATCCTCATCAGACGAAGTCGAAGAAGAGGTCGAAATTGATATATTTGGACGAGAAGGTGGAAGAGTATGAGTTTGAAGAGGATTTGTGGTGTGCATTGTTGGTGGCTGCAAAGGTGGAAATGAAAAATTTGTCGGAGTATTGATTCTTTGTGGGACAGTGCTTGTAGGGCTAATCTTGGCTGCAATTGGTGGATTTGTAGTACCAAGTGGTGGAGGAGCTAATAGTGGTAGAGGATTATGTTCAAGAGCCTGTAATTGATCAAAAAACTTATAAGTTTTGCCATCTGGTTTTGAAGATCGACCTTCTTTAGTTCTTTTGTGGTACTTGTACACATTCTCAAATTTCTCTTTGCATTTCTTGGGGTTTCTTTGATAGCCAAGCTCCGCCATTTTCCTGATAACAAAATTTCCAAACAAAAACATAGCCCTTTGTGTTCTTAAATTCATCCAAACATATAAAGTAAACGCGAAAAATCAACTAAATCAATCATTCAGATAAAAGTCGAGAGATTAATCCGACCAAATTCTAGCGCATCAACTTGTATTTTTCTGTAGATTTAGCTGAATTATATTGAAAATCTAAAGAAAAAAACTTGGAGATGAAGATGAAAGTTAAAGTTATGAAAAACAATCTATCTAACTTCATTGCTATAATTAGCAACAAAGTGCCAAAACTGAAAGGCCATAACCCGGAATTTTATATTCCTAAAGAACTGCTGATTTTTTGTGAACTGAACTGAAAGAAAACGACCCTACAATCAAAAAAGCAATAATTTGATGGAATTATGATCCAAAAATGCCTTTTACAACAAACTCAGGAAGATTAATTTTGAATTTCGAACTCATATGTAATGAAGTCCAGAAATTAATGTGCTCGGGATCCTCGAGCATTTCTCGGTTGCCTATGAGATCCCTAACACAAACCTCGAACTCGATATTCGTGATGCTCATTTCGCGATCTCTATGTGTGTGTGTTTGGAAGAGGAATTTATTCACAATTATTACCTTGAAACTTCTTCCCATAATGGACCCTTGAGACTTGAGTCCCGAAAAGCAACGTCCATATCAGATCGAATTTTTAAAAGGGCTAGTGTTTCTTGCCTCGGCCACCGGTTTCCACCGCCGCCACCACTCCTATCACCTTCCTCAATTCCCAACTTATCTTCCTCCCCAAAACCGCCGCTTCCAAGCCCGGCTTCACCACTTTCATTACCCTTCACGGAAGCTGCACCGCCGTCTGAATCTCCAAGCATCATGAAGAGGAGTTCCAGTCCCAGTCCTAGTCCCCTCTTCTTGCCAATTACAGCTGCAAAATAAAAATATATCAACAGAAAAAGATGGTGAATTCTGCGGGTTTTATCAAGATTGGGTGGGGTGAATTTATTAATATATTTGTGTGGGGATCTCTCACCGTAAAATAATAAATTAAAAACAGAATATTTTCCCCTTTTTTTGTCAGTTAAAGAATCTTTACCATTTTTTTCCTCTCTGGTAAGAAAAATTTTAAACAACGCTTGAAAGGTCACACTGCAACATTATAAATAGAACGGAGAGATAAAAATCTATAATATTACGTACAAAAACAATTTGTATGATTGTATGTATATGTGTATATGTGTAAGTATAGAAAGAGGGAAAAAAGAGGTGCAGATAGAGGATAGATAATATGATAGTTTTTGTCTGTCCAGCTAAGTATAGTTAAAAGCCGGCCCATGTAGGTCACACTTTGCTTTTTGGGTATTTTGGATTTCAATGCCTGTTGCGGGCAATTTGGGGGTTGTGAATTGTCTATAATACCCATAACATGTATTCCGAATGAGCCATCGTTTGATCCTCATTATTTTTGAAATATATTTTTTTCTTTTCTTTTCGACTATATATTTTTCAATAAAATAATATTACAAATAAATTCAAAATTTTTTCTCATTTTTTAACCAACCATTTTGTCATCAATCTACTATGTCAAAATACATTCTTAGTCAAAAATAGGGCTCAAACAGGCTCTAATGGTTAACAAGGGATTTTTTTTTTTTTTTTTTTTTTTTAATGGATTGGTGAGTTGACGAAAGTGCCCTTGGTTAATTATAAGTGAATCATTTATAAGTCAATTAAGTTAATAGCCTCTTATCATTATAATTTTAGGATCGGAGTTCGTGTATAGGCTTTGCATGCATTGTTTTAAATTGTGAGTTTTTTTGTTTTATATAAATATACACACATACATTTTCATCGTTAAATTTTGTTCACATTTAGTTATGAGTTTGTCATTTGGTGGTAAAATGAATTTGCCTTAAATTCAAATAAAGAAAATAAATAAATAATAAGATCACAGCTACTCACGATGCCTCCATAGCCTACCCACACATCCAAACTCTCAACCCACTCTCATGGCCCGTCCTTCACTCTTACTAGGGATGACAATGGAGTAAGAGCGAGGAAATTCCTTCCTGTCTCCATCTGGTCAAGTGTTAAAATATTCTCAATTTCTTCCCCGCTTTTCTATTTAGTTGTTTATTTTTAAAATGTAATTTAAATATAAGAAATGAAAAATAAAGAACAAGAGTTTGGAAAAGACAATGCAGGGTGTGGCTGGATATTTTTCCATCCCTAATTCTTGAATCTTCTTGTATTTATTTCTCATTTATATTTTACAATAAATTCTTATTTTCAACCAACTAAATAATTTATTTGAATGAAAACTAAAGCCAAGTGTAACTTGTAAAATTTGGCCTACGGTATAATATTGAGTACCGTAATTTTTCGAAGGATCTTTTGAGTCAGTCCATTCTAGTCCCACGATAGTAACAAGATTGACTCGACGAGTATTTTGCAAATAGATAAAACTTGATTGTTGTCATTGGTTGATTAGAAAAAGTTAGCCTTGAAAATTTCATTATTAAGGTGGGATCCATGGATGCATTAAACTTGTTAGATGTAGGTCATACTAATAGGCAGCCATTTATGAATAGAAGTAAATTGTGACACATTCTGTTAGGTTTCCAACCTACCCTAATAAATGGAGTCAAATTTTTTACAATTGATCATTAGAAAATACACTTATACGCGGGTGAGGACCCAGGCCTGCACCAAAGTCCACTAAGTCTTTTAGTTAGAAATATATATTTTAATGAAAAAAAAAAAGTTTCTATGTATCAGCCCATAAATTTATTTATTTGTTTTTTCTTCTTTTAGTCCGTTGGCTCCGCCATTGAGTAGTTATATGATGACAATACTCAGATTGATTCTCTCATTCTCGTACCTAAAAGGATGGGCAAGTTTGGTTTGGCTCCAAGGACGGACCCAGACACTTTGGGTTAGAGGATCATAATTAAACTTTCAAACAATAGGTAAACTGTAAATGGTGATGGCAGTCCGCAATCAATAGATTAGGAGAGAGAGAGAGAGAGAGAGAGAGAGAGAGAGAGAGAGATGCACAAAGTTGAGTTTGGAGCTGTCGATTGCATTATATATTTACAGTGTAGGTTTTAAATTTTGACAGTCTAAAAAAAGGGTAAAAAAAAATTTTCCCCCCAAAATTGGGGGGTCAATTGACCCTATATGACCCCCTTAGGTCTGCCCCCATTTGGCTCTTCATCAATTAGATGAAACTATATGCTCCAAGGTCAGGAGGCGATATGTAGCGTAATCTAATAACTACATCTAGTTTGAGTATAAAGAACCAAAGATTCGAATCCTGTCATCTTGATTGGAGGCTAAGTAAGCAAAAACCTTTTTATGAACATACGCCGACCATTGCCATCTACTTCTATCTCGTATATATTAAGCACACTCTGTGAAACCTATAGCTAAATACCCTAAACTGATTAACGGTAATTGAAAATGTTATTATCATCATACCAGTTGATTTTACTTCGTTGAAAATCAGTTTGGTTTCATGCCGTATAAATGTTTTTGGTCATTCGTTCACCTCGGTTTGATTCTTTAATCTTGACTTGTTACCTTTTTAATATGAATGCAAGGCCGACTTTTAAATATAGGTAAAAACAAGTGTCTTGAAATTTTTTATGAGGATTATAATTAAAAATGTAGCAATCAGTTACAGGTTCTATCTCGTATATATTAAGCACACTCTGTGAAACCTATAGCTAAATACCCTAAACTGATTAACGGTAATTGAAAATGTTATTGAGTTTGGTTTCATGCCGTATAAATGTTTTTGGTCATTCGTTCACCTCGGTTTGATTCTTTGATCTTAACTTATTACCTTTTTAATATGAATGCAAGGCCGACTTTTAAATATAGGTAAAAACAAGTGTCTTGAAATTTTTTATGAGGATTATAATTAAAAATGTAGCAATCAATTACAGTTAAATGTAATTCTCATTAAATTATCTTGAAATTATAGCTGTCTCATCTTTTATTAATCATTATCTAATGTGTTCATTAATAAATTAATTAGAGAAGGATAGTTAGATTAATATATAAATATATAGAAGATTTCTGATATCATTTTGGTCAGTGCTTATCATATAACTTTAATGGCCAATGAATTTAATATGATTTTTTAAGACAGATATATTATTATTTGTTGAGTGCATCATAAGATAAATCTTTAGACAGTGGATATTTTTTTCATTTAACATTGAAAACTTTTATTTATAACTTAATAATAGGACTTATTAATTAAGATAAATTATTGTTTGATTATTGACTTTTTCCCCTATATATATATACATAGCTGATTTATCTTGTGTGGCCCCAATGTCACATGCATTAACGTGGGATGTCTAGCTTTCTTAAGGTTAAGGAATTTCTCTCTGTATGTTATTTAATTTAATGGGATTATTTCTCTTTTCAAAGAAATATCATTAAAAATTTCGAAGGAAAATTGCAATATGAATATACGTTTAGTATAACTTAGTAAAGATTATTAGAGACACTAGGAGGTAATTCGTCCCAATGTGTCATGGATAAATGAATCTATCCTCGACTAAAAATTAAGAACAGTGCATTAATTGGATTTGCAATATTCTTTTTCATTTCGATTAACCTGCAATCATATTGTGATGCTGGATAGGATAGCGATTATCCTATAGGATAGTTGCAACAGACGATTTGTAAGAGAGAAAAAGAAGGAAACGCAAAAACAGATAGAATTCTTTGAAAACTTCACTCAATAATATTAATAATCAAGAATGACGAAAACTAACCACAAGTTAGGTTAAATAGTTGCAAAAATACAAAATTATCGAAAATGATCAAAAATAGCAAAATCCTAACGATCACACCAAAATAAAATATGAAATAAAAGAAGTAAGTTGCTAAAAATTTGGCTCAATCCGGATTCTCTAACGTCTAGAAAAAGGGAAACGAAATATTACTATAAATAGTAAAAAATAACTAAAAATTGAATTTCAAAAAGGAAAACAGTAGATTTTGGGCTCAAAATTGACGCCCACAGAGTATAACTGGGTGACCACGACGTGCGCGTCAAAAAGAGCTTTTTAAATTGGGGTCATAATAGCGATTCTGATAACCATAGTCAAAGTTATGGTCAAATTATCAAAAATGTGTCAAACATATCCAAATTAAGGAAAGATTGCATTTATTTTCCATCTTTGCGCCTATCCGCTATCTCGTGGTATCTCAGCGCTATCTGACAGATCAGCGTCACTCGACTCGGATCCTCCTGCATCATATTGTCACATTTGCGAAGTAAAAAATTTATGTTCTTTATCTTTTTATTTTCCTCTTTAAAATATTAAACCTTATGCTACATATTAGCTTTAAAACAGGACGATTAAATTTATTTTTGCTATTTAGAATCACTTGGTTTTTAATGATGTTTTATTTATTTTTATTTTTCATGCTAGTAAATAGTAACACATAACACTATAATCTTATTGTATTGCTTGAAATGCAACTAAAGTTGGTATTTCATACGGCCCCAGGTTTGGATTTTTCATTTTTCATTTTTTAATTTCCTTGTCAAAATATTGAATAAATTTTGTTTTTATTTTTGAAAAAAAAAAGTTATTGTCGACAAAATATTACTGAGATCACTTTATGCAAAAGAGAAAATGAAACTAATTTTCAATATAATCTAAAAAATTTTGACAGTCTAAAAAAAGGGTAAAAAAAAATTTTCCCCCCAAAATTGGGGGGTCAATTGACCCTATATGACCCCCTTAGGTCTGCCCCCATTTGGCTCTTCATCAATTAGATGAAACTATATGCTCCAAGGTCAGGAGGCGATATGTAGCGTAATCTAATAACTACATCTAGTTTGAGTATAAAGAACCAAAGATTCGAATCCTGTCATCTTGATTGGAGGCTAAGTAAGCAAAAACCTTTTTATGAACATACGCCGACCATTGCCATCTACTTCTATCTCGTATATATTAAGCACACTCTGTGAAACCTATAGCTAAATACCCTAAACTGATTAACGGTAATTGAAAATGTTATTATCATCATACCAGTTGATTTTACTTCGTTGAAAATCAGTTTGGTTTCATGCCGTATAAATGTTTTTGGTCATTCGTTCACCTCGGTTTGATTCTTTAATCTTGACTTGTTACCTTTTTAATATGAATGCAAGGCCGACTTTTAAATATAGGTAAAAACAAGTGTCTTGAAATTTTTTATGAGGATTATAATTAAAAATGTAGCAATCAGTTACAGGTAAATGTAATTCTCATTAAATTATCTTGAAATTATAGCTGTCTCATCTTTTATTAATCATTATCTAATGTGTTCATTAATAAATTAATTAGAGAAGGATAGTTAGATTAATATATAAATATATAGAAGATTTCTGATATCATTTTGGTCAGTGCTTATCATATAACTTTAATGGCCAATGAATTTAATATGATTTTTTAAGACAGATATATTATTATTTGTTGAGTGCATCATAAGATAAATCTTTAGACAGTGGATATTTTTTTCATTTAACATTG
The DNA here is from genome assembly GCF_002742605.1 of Olea europaea var. sylvestris. Classification (NCBI taxonomy): domain Eukaryota; kingdom Viridiplantae; phylum Streptophyta; class Magnoliopsida; order Lamiales; family Oleaceae; genus Olea; species Olea europaea. The sequence continues at coordinate 36,708,741 of NC_036246.1, read as the reverse complement.
AAAACTTTATTTATAACTTAATAATAGGACTTATTAATTAAGATAAATTATTGTTTGATTATTGACTTTTTTTCCCTATATACATAGCTCATTTATCTTGTGTGGCCCCAATGTCACATGCATTAACGTGGCATGTCTAGCTTTCTTAAGGAATTTCTCTCTGTATGTTTTTTAATTTAATGGGATTATTGCTCTTTTCAAAGAAATATCATTAAAAATTTCTAAGGAAAATTGCAATATGAATGTACATTTAGTATAACTTAGTAAAGATTATTAGAGACACTAGGAGGTAATTCGTCCCAATGTGTCATGGATAAATGAATCTATCCTCGACTAAAATTAAGAACAGTGCATTAATTGGATTTTGCAATATTCTTCTTCAATTTGATTAACTTGCAATCATATTGTGACGCTAGTAGAATAGCGATTATCGTATAGGTTAGTTGCAACAGACGATTCACAAGAAAGAAGAAGAAAGAAACGCAAAAACAAAGAGAATTCTCTGAAAACTTTACTCAATATTATTAATAATCAAGAATGATGAAAATTAACTCACAATTCAGGTTAAATAGCTACAAAAATACGAAATTATCAAAAAATTACCAAAAAAAGCAACATCCTAACAATCACACCAAAATAAAATATGAAATAAAAGAAGTAAGTTGCCAAAAATTTGGCTCAGTCCGGATTCTCTAACGTCTAGAAAAAGGTAAACGAAATATTACCATAAATAGTAAAAAATAACTAAAAATTAAATTTCGAAAAGGGAAATAGCGGGTTTTGGGCTCGAAATTGATGCCCACCGAGTATAGCTGGGTGACCACAACGTGCGCACCGAAAAGAGTTTTTTGGATTGGAGTCATAACAGCGATTCTGATGACCATAGTCAAAGTTATGGGCAAATTATCAAAAATGTGTCAAAATTACCCCAATTAAGGAAAAATTGCATTTATTTTCCATCTTTGCGCTTATTCGCCATTTCATGATATCTCAGCGCTATCAACAAGCTATATGACAGATCAGCGTCACTCGACTCGGATCCTCCTGCATCATATTGTAACATTTGCGAAGTAAAAAATTTATGTTCTTTATCTTTTTTATTTTCCTCTTTAAAATATTAAACCTTATGCTACATATTAGCTTTAAAACAGGACGATTAAATTTGTTTTTGCTATTTAGAATCACTTGGTTTTTAATGATGTTTTATTTATTTTTATTTTTCATGCTAGTAAATAGTATCATAGAACACTATAATCTTATTGTATTGCTTGAAATGCAACTAAAGTTGGTATTTCATACGGCCCCAGGTTTGGATTTTTCATTTTTCATTTTTTAATTTCCTTGTCAAAATATTGAATAAATTTTGTTTTTATTTTTCGAAAAAAAAAAAAGTTATTGTCGACAAAATATTACTGAGATCACTTTATGCAAAAGAGAAAATGAAACTAATTTTCAATATAGTCTAAAATAGTTTAGCTTCAAACAAAATGATAAAATGAAAAACGTAAAGTTATTTTAATGTCCAGGAAGGCTTTTGTAATTTATAAAATACAGAATTGGTATACTATTCACGTAACTCAGGGTTTCCAGTGTATTTTATGCTTTTTTCGTAAATATATTGTGATGGATAAACATACCGTTGTTACATTGTAGTTATCAATAAGCATCAAATTAAAATTAGTTTTTATTGCACAACGTCCTATCTTTGTCATGCATTTATGTTTTTTACTTAAGCCCCACTGTTAGAAAAGCATTCCATGACAGTTAAAGACTTAAAATTAAGTAAATCGTCAAGGAACATTTGTTAATAGATAAATTTGACGTTGTTGAAGTGTTTTTAAATAATTTTTAATTTAATATATTAAAATGTATAGGCTGAGCTTAACCAATCCGTCATATCCAGGCTAGAACCAACTCTTTAAAAATATCGACCCGACTTCATGATTTATGGGCACGCTCAATTTTAACTTTATGTCAGGACCTTCGAGCCAATGACCTACCTCAAATAAATAGTTTCTAAGGATGTATGCATCCCAAAAGGTAACAGAGATGTGCAAAGGTTTCCTCAGGCCGAACGGAGACGGGGCCTCGACTGCAAGACATTTCCATCGAGTAGTCGGTCTTAGTGATCCGACAATATCGAGTGAAAGGGCTGTCGCTTAACGGATGAAGAACATATAAGAAGGTTTAATTTCTACCCTTTACATTCTTATTCTAACTTTAATGAGCTCTTCATAGTTTAGGGCAGTGGTAGAAAAAGAATGCTATCAAGGTTAGGACTCAAATTGATCAAAGCTTTTGTCGTCAAGATACTGCGAGTACCAAACCCTAATATTATTGTATGGTTTCACATAAATTCATTTAATTTCTCTCAAGAAATTTTCAAATAATTTAATTTAATTACTCTTATGAAATATACCAAAGAATGGACCCAACTCCTAAATAATGCAAATAAGTGGACCCAATATATGTATTCTTTTCAATGCACCAATCAACAATAATTACACACAAATTTGAATGGAAGCACATCACCTCACACGTAGAAAAGAGGAAAATTAATAAACATATATAGCTCTCAAATTCCCAGAATTTTTACAATAAAATTATAATACCATTATCTTATTTATATATACACAATAATAGTAATATTGATTATTTCGTCATTTCAATGTTTCAATTTAAAATATTAGAAGATAGTTTGATCAACACAAAGATAACATTCAATATCATCTTTTATTGATCGACTATACAATTTATAATACGAGTAAAATCATATGAAAAGAGGGAACATTTATATATTCGTAGATAGAATAGAAATGATGAAACAATTGAAATTCTTCCATCAAGACCGAAACTTTTAGTTTCAAGAGTTAAATACATCTTATCTACGTTTGGTTAAAAACTATTTTATTCAAACATGAAAAATATCAAATATTAAATCAAAATCCTAAACTTCTTCAACCTTCTTAACCTTTTACTAGGAGCCCTGCCCTATGCCCTCAACCCCAAAATTTCAAAGAAACGCAGAGAAAAAAAAAAAGAAAAGAAAAAAAAAGAAAGAAAAAGGAAGAAAAGGAAATTACTATAGAATGGACAAACCCTAAATAGTGCGAATAAGTGGACCCCAATTAGTGTAAACCATTCAATGCACTAATCAACAATAATTACACGCTCATGGGAATGAAAGCACATCCTTATAATGTTATAATTACGTGTAAAAGTTAGATAAGAAACAACGTGGGGGAATCAATAATTGTTGAGGGTATTGTGTCCTAAATTATTATTCTTACGCATAGATTACTCAAGGCCATAGAATATTTTGATTTTCACTTGCTTTTAAGTAAAATATCTATTTTCTTTAAAAGTAATTTGTATTTTATATCGAAATTCTATTATTATGTCTTAAAATTAGATAAGAATAACACGAGGAAACAATAATTTGTTGAGGGTATAATGGTCATGACAAGAAGTTTAAACTTATATATTATCAACTAGGGAGGGACATAATAGTAAGAATAAGCGGTGGCGAAGTTAGTAAGGTAGGTAGGTATAAACATCAATGGCACAATTGGCACCGCTTATTTATATTTATGGATTATTCTACACGGTCCTGATGTACATAATACACAAGTGGATAAAGTTTATTAATGGAAAAAATTGTTTTTCCACCCATCAATAATGAAATGTCACTTGACCATTATGTATATCAGGATGTAATTCCTAATGTACATGTAGTATAATCCTTTATTTATTTGTCCATATATTTTTAGAGAGAGAAAGAAGTTACATAATTGATGATGAGAAGACTAGTCACATTTTCTCTCTATGAATAGTCTATTATATATTCCAACTATTCCTCTCTCTCTCTCTTTCTCTCTCTCTCTCTCTCTCTCTCTCTCTCTCTCTCTCTCTCTCTCTCTCTCTCTATAGACACGTATGTATATATAATTGTGGGGTGGGGTGGCGTGGGTGTCCGACAAAACTGAATTTTACTAATGTTTCTTTTACGTGTGTGCTTCGCTTCGCTGTATGTGGGCTTCTCTAGCTGTAAGAGATGCTTTCCTACACTACATGCATCTCAATTTTAGGGTTGTCAACGGGAATCTCACTCTCTCTCTTTACATATACATGATATATTTACACAATACATACACTTATCTATCGTTAATAGTTTATTATAAGTGAGTATAAGCAAGTAATAATTATGGATCTTACGAAATAAGTGATTAAAAATAAAATTTAACTTATTTACAAGTAATTATAAACTTTATCAAACGTGCACAATGAAATGTTACTTTAGAAAGAAAAAGAAAAAAAAAAGGGTGAAATTGTCCACCACTTTTCATTTCTTTTAAACAGTGTCCATTTTTTCTAATTTTTTCTCTATGCTTTCAAAGATGTCTTTACTTTTCAAAACTGATAATTCCATTTACGCTAGTTTGAAGCATTTATATTGTCAAATTAGGCAAAGTTATTAGAATTTTGGTCTATTTAGATATCTCATATCCTCGTCAATGTAACATTAATATAATATATATTATAGAGAATCTCATCGACTTCGTCTAGATTTTCCAGAAGACATCTTAGTAAAAGAACACTAATAGTGTGTTACATGACTAAATGATCACATAAAAAAAATCGCGAGAGAATAATTTTGACAAAAATAGTGCTAAAAAATTTTCCTACACATATAATACTTACATATATAAACAACCATATTAAGAAGCATAAATCTCAACTTTAATTTAAGTGAAAGTGAGTGAGCATCATTGAGTTCCTAAAGAATTTACTTATAGCTATTCAGCATGTTTGGTTAAGTCTAAAAGTAATAAACTTATTTTATTATCAAATATATTTAAATAAGTAACTTTATCTTAAGAAATTGTTTATTTTGAAAATAAACTAGTGTTATCTTAGAAATAGTTTACTCATATCTAAATTTAACTAATAAAAGAATATTAATTTTAAAATTTATTTACTTGTAAATAACTTATAATTAAGTAACTTACTTTTAGTTATTGATTTCAGAGCGACCTACTTTGTGATATGATGTAGTTAAAGTCCATAGATTATCAACATACTGACGTAAAAGAAGATGTATTTCAATAAAAAAAAAAAAATTAAAGTGAGAATAAATGCAAAAGCACTATATACATATAAATTCAAGAAAAAGTAATACAAACCATACGTTTTGTTTGGCCTTATACTAGGGTATTCAATAGGCATTTCATGATTCCCACCAGCCAATTACAAGTGGTTCACATTCCCTAAACATGTTACCACTGGAATATTAATAATACGATAGACTATATAAAATTAAACTAGAGAAACTTGCAGCGTGTCAATTCAGCACGTATCAAATATGTCTTTAGGATGACAAACCAATAAGAGTTTGAAATTATATTAATTAGAAAGAAAAAGAAAAAAGGGGAAAAATAACATAAAGATTTCATAGGCATTTTGCATGGTATAATTATTGGTGTTGCCCATAAAAAAATTGATGTACTATTGTAATATTGCAGTGTTATTTATTTGCCTTGGTACATTAATAAGACCATGGATTATTCTGCAGGTATAGATTTTTTTTACCAGATTTTATATAGGGAGATAGCCTTCTGTGATTTGTCGTTGCCAAAAACTGTTTTTGACAGCAGTCAATCCCTATAAAATAGTTGTGTTTCCCGTTTAAAATTTGTGTTAAAAAAGTCTGTACTTGTAGCAGTTCTCTAAGACCATAATATGACATATTATGGATTAATAAGAATTAGATCTTCAACTGCTCAAGAAATGTGATTATTGATGTATAGATGCAAATCTGAATTGAGTTTTCTTCCAAAGTACATGATTTGGATTAAACCGATCGGCACAAGTCGATTCCAATTTAAAATATCTAATTTTGAATCTTAGAAAGTCCTAGAATTCTCTCCACCGTTTTCACACTGTTCTTCGTCTTCTTTCCTTTTGTTTGAATTTTGTGTAAGAGAATACTGTCTCTTGTGTGTATTGATGCATGATAACCTTCTCTTTGTGAGATGCCCCTAGTTTTGTACTTTTTTTTTTTTTTCTGATTTTGATTATCTATGTTAGAACTCGTTCTATAATATGAAATTTTGCCTGTTTGAGACTGTGCTAGTCGATTTCAGTGTAGTTCTTAACAGGTGCTCAATGGGGGACTATGTTGCGTAAATAGCATCACTGAATCTGCAGGGCTTTGGCTATAAAATCTCGTGTTCTTGCATATTTTTATTTATAAACCATTTGTTCGATGCTGATAGAGAGTCGATCTTGACCCTACAATATTGTCTTTACACGGCATGCAGAATGGAGAACATCCACTTTCATTTCATTTGAACGTTGCAGCCCATTCGTGTAAAGATTATCCATCCATTTTATAATATCCCACCATTAAAATGGCAAAGAATCTATTACCACATGCAATCTTTCAACAACTAGTACATAATCATTAACTGGTACAATAGAAGAGAGAGATTTTTGCCTTTGTTTTTCCTTTAATGTACTTTATGACGGTTTTCAGTACCATTTTCAAATTTTTTGATCAAACAAGTTGGTCCAATTCAATTTTCCAGAAATGTAGTGGATATTAATTGCAAATACGAAATGAGAAACTGATGTTTGTTAATAATATGATGACCAAAAATTCAACGAAAATGTCATTTGTACACTTCAACGTGTACATCATAGTTGACACTTGCTTATTTGTAAAAAAAAAAAAAAATGATTAGAGGAGAAATCGTTTTTTTATTTTATTTTATTTTATTATTATTATTAACTGTCAAACTTTTACACCAACCATGATTGAATATTCATTAGTCCCGACAACTAGTTAACTATATGTCATGGGACAATTAATATGAGTTGTCTATCCAAACTTTATTGGTCGTTGAGTAAAAGTTACATACTTACAAGGTACAATTTGAATATATATATATATATATATATATGTGTGTGTATATACATATATAATGTGTCCCATGTGGGTTTTCATTTTAACCATCTTAATTTTTCTGGCATTAGCTACGCACTCCAACCATTAATGTTGATCCTTGGAATTTTCTTTATAATCTTTTATCTATATTAAAAAATAAAAAGAAGTGGAATAGTTAACAATCGACTATTCTATCATCGAGCTACTGAGGCAGGCGAAGCATAAGCTGCACTCTAAGTGGCTAAGAAGTCTCACCAGACCAACACCTAGACCTACTTGCTCCTATGAAAGAGCTTGACTGTCTATCTTCTGGAGGTCATATAGATTGAAATTCGGAGAGATAAGAACGAAAGTACTAAAACAAAAACGTGAAATAAATTTACAATAACAATTCTTTTTGGAGCCCACCATTTATCTTTGGTAGGTTACCATTATTTTCTTCTTTACATTTGGGGCCGGGGCCGGGAATGGTTGGGATCAAACCTCCACCTTCTATTTGAGGAGTTTTCACTGATTTCACTTAATACCGTTTAATATTTGTTCGATTCACATTAGTAATAATGTTAGTAAATAGGATGGATATATATATTCACTGTTGATGTTGTTCGCAACCAACTTGAGATCGCTGGTATTGTGGAGCTTTTTGGTTCTAAATAATAGCAGCATGAAGATTGAAACTGAAGAGGGTTTCAATTTTGGTGTATGTCATATGAATTTCTGTAATATTGATATTTGTAATTGACAATTAACCAAATTATCCATTTTTATATTAAAATTTCAATAGTTATAGTTTTATTTTATGGGTTAAGATCGCATTTATCTGTCTAATATCTGGTAAATAACTTAAAATTCTTATTCTTGTGTTTTACTTCTTAACTTTTACATAGTTCGACTTGGTTTTAGAATTTCGAAACCTAAACAAAATCATTTTAGAATTATTTGTTTTAGTTCAAAACTATTTCATTGATGGATCCACCTGATACAAAACCAACGGTTACAAACTTCAAAAAGAAGTTTTGGTTCTTTTGACGGTTTTTGCTTAAAGCCCTACATTCTATATTGCTAAGATTTTGGATGATGTTTTTAATAGTCAGTGGCAAATAAACGGCAAACTTTTTTTTTTTTTTTTTTTTAAATATTTGAATGAAAAATGGCATACCAAACCCATGTTGCTTTCCAAGTTGGGGAGGTCCATATTGGTATTGGTTCCATCATTAGAGTAGAGACCACACTGGATCTGTAGTGGTTGCTCGTTCTAAGCTAATTAAAGGGGGATTTTCCCCAGAAGTTATAAAAGCACTTGCTGTGACAGAAGGTTTAAGATTAACAAAGAGTTTCTGATTGTGCCTTAATCCAATGCCCCGAAAACCTAAGTGTTCCTCCACAAGGTTCATCCACGGAGGGTGGCTGTCGAGTGATCCACTGCCTATCTTTATATTTCAGTTTATCACCAAATGCATCCGTTTACTTTGAAATTGTAGCTTTTCTTAGAGATGTAATCATGTAAACTGTGGTTATTGCAGTTTATTTCTAGTAGTGGAAATAAAGTGTCCCACATGTTTCTCTCTTTTGATACTACTGGGACAGTCTTACGAGACTAGACTGATTCTATTTCCAGTTTTGTAATTCACATTGTTCGAAATGATTTACTGTAATATAAGTGCTATGCTTACATATGTTGATCATCTCTGAACAGGCCCAAACACGATATTAAACTCAAGACACAACGGATTTATATCACAACACAAAGTAAAACTTGCGGAAATTAAAATCGAACACGGAGAAATTTTCGGCCGAAGCCCTAGAGGTTCGGTGACCCTTTTAACACCTAATCTCCTATTGAGTATTCATTAAAATGGATATAGCTCGGTTGCACTATAGAGCCTTAAAACCGGCAACAAAGGTTATAAGAATATTCAGATACAGTTTCAGAGACTTATCTCTATCACAAAATCAACAGATCAGCCAGGAATCACACAAGAATCCCAATATCTCTTATCTGAAAATACGGCACAAGATCCTTCATTCTTTTCTATTTTCACTCAAAGAAAAAAAAACAAGTATCAAAGGCAACAAAACATCAGAACCGAGTCTCGAATGAGATGTTGAAGAGAAAGGAATATAGATTGAAAAACCTAGTCAACGAGAGTTGGAAAACCTCTCTAGAACTTTCTCTCACTAAAGCCAAATGAATAATTTCATTCGTCATGCAAATGATTTGGCAGTCAAGAATATAACCATACCAATAGATGCATCCAAACCAACGGTCATAACTTGGACAGGTCTCACCATCTTGTTAAGCCTTCCCACTTATAAAAAACGTGTTTTGATAATACGTTTTCTCCATTTGAAAATTAGGGAGCCATCAACCAGGGTTCAATTCTCAACATTCTCCACTTTGCTACCTTAATTTTCAAGTCATGGTGCAACCAGGAGCATATCACATTTTTATATTTCTTTTGTTCCAAGTACCTGTAATAATCACAACATTTCAATAGATAATATCTTCAAACAATTCTGAAACTTGTTTAGAGGTATTATCTTTGTTCCCATATCAGAAGGAATTAAATTGAGTAGTTACTTTTCCAATTTTCAAAATTCCTTTTGAAATTATGTCTCTTATGAAATGATATTTAACCTCTATGTGTTTAGTTTTTTTATCATGAAACATGGGGATCTTACTCAGATGTGTAACACTTTGGTTGTCAGAATACAAAATTGCATTTTTATCAACAAAACCAAGTTCTTTTAGTAATTCGCTTAACCAAATTCCTTCTTTAAAGACCTCAGAAGGAGCAATATGTTCTACTTCAATTATGGACAAACTTACAATATTTTGAAGTTGTGATTTCCAATTGATTACAGTTAATTAGTACCACATAAGGTAAAGAAATATGGTGAAGTTGATTTCCTATTATCTTTATTTCCAACAAAATTAGAATCAATAAAGCCCTTTATAGTTATCCTTTCTTTATTCATTTTGAACACAAAACCATAGTTTGATGTACCTTTTGGTTATCTTAAGAGCCATTTTAAAGCACTTCAATGTTCTTCCCCAAGGTTACTCATAAATCTACTAAGTATGCTAATACTAAACGCAAGATCAGGTCTATAACATACCATCAAATACATGACTTATCCAATCACATTAGCATAAGGAATTTTTGACATTCTATCAAATTCCTCATTAGTTTTAGGGCAGAAATCAGAAGAAAGCTTAAAATGATTTGCAAGAGGTAAAGTTACATATTTGCAATCAAACATGTTAAATTTTTTCAGAATTTTATTCACATAGTCATGTTAATTTAAAAATAACACGTCTTTTTCTTTATTTCTAAAAATCAGCATTCTAAGAATCTTTTTGGCAACCCCAAGATCCTTCACATCAAACTCAGATTTAAGTTTCTATTTAATGTACTCAATTCCAGATTTATCACAGCTTACAAATAGCAAATCGTCCACATAAAATATTAAGTATAGAGAATTTTTATCTCCATTACCTTTACAGTAAAGGCATATATCATAATTGCTTTTTTAAAAACCGAGTTTTAGAACAAAAGTTTCAAATCTTTTGTACTATTGCCTTGTGCTTGTTTGAAGCCATACAAAAATTTCTTTAAGAGACGCACAACATTTCTAGAGTCACCTTTTATGAAACCAACATGTTGTCTCATATAGATTTTTTTTCATCAAAATTACCATAAAGGAATGCAGTTTTGACATCTAACTGATCAAGTTTCCATTTAAACTGAGTGAGGACATTTCATCATTCATAGCAGCTATGCAATTTCTAACATCTTTGCTATTAATGGCGTCATTATAGGAGTTTGACTTTTTTTCAAGTTGTTGTTATGTAAACAATGAAACGAAATCATCACAATCAAATCTAGTAGGTAATATGATCTGCCTTCTCTCCTTATCTCTTGTTAATTGATATTCATTTAAGGGAAGAGTTACGGGATTAGTTTCATCATTAAAATCGGTAACTTGATTATTTTCTGTTTCAATTGTGATGATATTTTCATTATGATCATTTTCAGTCATAGTAAGCACAAAAGTGTCTTTCTCACTATGAGGAGTCTCCACCTCAATTTGAACATCCTTTTCGGTCAAGTTATTTTCTTTTCTTTTGAAGCATGGTATAATAGATTCATTGAAGATGACATCCCTTCTAACAATTACCTTATAACCTTTTTCACTTTTAACCCATAATCCTTTTACATTTTCACCATAAGTGGGAGTTCTATTGACAAGTATGCGGCAGTTAAAGCGTCACCCCAAAGTAGTTTAAGCAAGCTTAAACTCAATAGCATGTATCTTACCTTGTTTAATAAGGTTCAATTCATTCTCTCAACTATGCTATTTTGTTGTGGGGTATAGGTAACTGTCCTATGTCTATAAAAATGCCACATTCTTTACAAAAATTATTGCATTCATAATTGGAAAATTTCAAACCATTGTCAGTTCTCAAAACCTTTATTTTATTGTCACTTTGGTTTTCAATTTGTGTTTTCCAATCCTTGAAAACAGAAAAGGTTTCACCTTTTGTCTTTAACAAGAAAACCCAGATTTTCCTTGAGTAATTATCAATGATTAAAAGATAATATTTAAAACTAGATAGGGTGTACACAGAAGCAGAACCCTACAATTCAGCATGCAAGTACTTAAAGTATTTTTTTGGATTTATGAATTCTAGGCAAGAAGGGAAGCTTGACTTGTTTTCCTATCACACATTGTTCACAAGAACGAATATCACCAAAATTTTGATTTCCAAACACTCCTTTATTTTGTAAAGCTTTTAAAATTTTCTTGCCAATATGGTCAAGTCTTTCATGCTATAATTTTACAAATATAAAGTTTTCAGTTAAAATAGCTATAGTCAAGCCAAGTAATGGTTTTGCTTTAAGAAAATAGAGACCATGTCTCTTAGGGGTACTAATGATTAAGTCATTTTCCACTAAGAATTTTTATATGCCCTTGAACAAGTTTAATGTCAAAATCAATATCATCTAATATTCCTAGAGACACTAGATTCCTTTCTAAGTCTAGAACATATCTAGTTCCTTTTAAAAATAGGATATTGCCATTTTCAAGAAACAATTTTATGGTCCCTATTCCACTCACTTTACAGGTCATATTATTACCCATTATAATTTGTTCACCAATTGTTTTTTTTTTTAAATTCAAGAAAACTATTATTGTTTGGGTACATGTGGAAAGAATACCCTGAGTCAAGGATCCACTCATCACTTAACTTCTTTTCAACATTAACAAGGACCAACTCATCTTGAGCCTTGTCCTTATTGTAGACTAAGGTTGCATTCCTATCATCAACTTTCTTTTCTTTAGATTCAATTTTCTTTTTATAATAGCCTTTAATAAAATGACCTTGTTTCCCATAGTAAAAAAATTTCTTCCCTTTGCCCGTATTTTTGAATTTACTTTTATCACTCCATTTATTTTTATTTTCATTAAAGATCTTAGAGTGATGATTTGGTTTACTAAAAACCTTTCCTCTTACCAACAGAGTATCACCATTGTGATTTTCCTTAATTTCAGATTTAATTTCTAGTGCTTTATTTATTAGGGCATTTATAGTCACATTAGTAATAAGTTTAGCCCTCCAATATTCTAAAGAAACCTTGATGTTTTTATATATGTCACTAATGGAGTTCAACAAGACTACAGCCAGCTGAACTTTTAAAAATTTTACATCACAGTTGGCCAAGTCTTGGGGTCAATTTAGTAAACCTATTCAAATTATCATCCAAATCAATTGAAAGATCCATTTTAAAAGAAAAGAGTTGCTTTAACAAATAAAACTTGATATCCTCCAATTCTATTGAACATCAGTTCCAAAAATTTCAAATTTGCTGCAGATCAGCACATTTCTTCCAAAATCCAAGTATCTTGTTCTTACTGCAGAGATTTTATACCACTAAAAAGGCCCAAACACGATTGTTTCGCGCGGGTTAGTCGCTAACAATTAAAAAGGATCAGACGATTGTGTAAGGGACAAACCTCTTGAGACAAAGTCCTAAAAAGGGGTGTTCTTTTATTGACGATGACTTTACAATTGGAAATTGAAAACAACGTGCCTCCAAGGGGCGCAAGCACACGAATTACTGAAAGAAAAGTGTTTAAGTCTAAACTAAGGAAATGAAAATTACATGTTCTCTATTCGAGAGTTTTTGATTCGGTCCCTTGCTTCTATGTCCTTTCTCTCTTTTATACTTCATGGACGATCTTTTTGTGATCAACCGCCCTAAAAACTGCTTGATCGTCCTATAACTGCCCACTTTCTTCGTAATGGCCAACTTGTCATGAAAACTGCCTTTTTTAACTGCTACCATTACTCTTCATCGTTCAACTGCTTTCGATTGAATTCCTTGAATCGTGGAACGTGATAGGGCTGCTTTAATAACTGCTTTGATAACTGCACTTCTTGATAACCACGACGCTTTATGTTTGTTAAGACCTTGGACGACTTGAAGGTTTTTACGAGAATAGAGTAACAGCTCTGGGCGACTGTATGACACTCCATTCGCTCAAATTCTGGGCGACTTGCAAACTTGGGCGATGGCGTTACCGCGTTCTTAGGCCTCCCTATTTGCGCCTTCATCTTGATTTGTTTGATTGGGCTTCGTTCTTTGGGCTATCTGATTTGGGGATCCTTCAATTGGGCTTCACTCCTTGGGCTGTTCGATTTGGGCGGAATTTTTATGTGTCAACAATTACCCCCCAATATGGCAGAATTAATAATAATTATTAAATTTTGCCATATTCACTTTGTGTTTCCAGCAACATTCGAAATTCTCAAGAATTTCAATCATTGTTTTCTTCTATAACTTGAAAAGGTGCGTCATTTTGCAAACCCTTATAAACCCCAAACACGCCATTTTACTGCACCATTAAACCACGCCTCAAATTTTTTGCGTCTCTCTCACGATTTACTGTTCATCTTTTGCTTCCCTGCTACGTAACCCTGAAAAACTTCGTTCCTTCTCAAATGACTGCTTCACAATCTCAAACTGGCGACTCCTTTAGTTTTGATGACTTTCAGAAACTTCTGAGTCGCCCATACATAACTCCGAGTTTTCTTGCGCCCGTCGATGTCGAACGTAATGAGTTCTACTTGGGTCCTATCTTCAACAATGCAGAGGCAGTTGAACAGGCGGCGGTGGGTCAGCTGTTTCCTTGCACTCATGGCCCTCCTTTTCTAAACTCTCTGCCGCTGGGGCCACTTCGCGAAAGAGGTATTCGCACGTAGCCTAAATCTGATGTAGCTTTTCGTAGGTGGCATGCTCGCCTTGTGGGTCATGGTCCTACTAAGGCACTTTTTGATAGTGCTAGGATTTCTAATTTGTTAGAAATCTCTATTCGCCCCCCTACTTTTGATTCAGCACTCTTTTCGATTGCTTTGAGTTTTTGGTCTTCTGAGTATAATTCCTTTATTTTCCCCCTAGGCCCCATGTCTATTACCTTAAGGGATGTTGGGGCCTTGGTGAATCTACCACCTTTGGGCGATACCATTTTTCCTGGTATCTTGGTTTCTGGTGGCGCCCCAAAGTTTGGTAAAAACTACACCGATTCTTATTCAAGTCTGCAAACCCTTCACAATCATTCGAGCGCTGAGCCTTCCCATACTGAGCGAGTGGTCTTCCTTTTAGTTTGGCTTTGTAAATATGTTTTGTGTGTGCCAAGCATAAAGCCCTCCCTGAGTTATTTATCTATAGCGCATGAATTGGCGCGTGGCAAGCCTTTGAATTTATGTTTTTTTGTTTTTAGCTGCCCTTTATAGAGGTATGGCCTCTCTTCAAGCTCAATTGAAGAATGGTGCATCTCCCACTGGCAGTGGACCTCTTTGGTTCACTCAACTGTGGTTGAGATCCTATTTTCCATTGCTTGGTGCTCCATCAATCTCTCGCTCTTCTGCTAGCTGTTATGGGCTAACCATGGAGCTTTTAGCTCCTGTAAATATGTCCAGAAGGGACATTTTTTCATTCTTTTATTCCTTGGATTCAATCCCTTCCTTTTTTCCTTTTCCTCCTTTTTTGACTCCAAACTATGTACATCCTCCTTCCACTATAGATAGCGCGAGCACTTCCCTGCTCATTTGGATCCAGTTTTTAACCGGGAGGGAGCTATTTCATGATATTCTAACTGGGACCAATGCCAAGGCGGGGGTAGAAATTTATGCTCCCCAATTTTTTACTCGTCAGCTTGGCTTCGGTCAAACTTGGCCTGTTCCTCCTTGCTATTCAAGGAACTTAGTTGACCGTTTTTATACCATTAATAAGGCGGAGGCAGAGGCCATAGATGCTCGTAATCTTCTTTTAACCAGCCATTTTTCATTAGCCCCTTTCAATTCTAGCCACGCCATTCACCCTCTTTTTGAACAACTCTAGCCGTCGGTGAAGCGCAGATTATTTGCGACTGACGCCAATCGTGCCTTTCATTCATTAGACCAACCGAGCATTTCTTCTCCTCCTCCTGTTTTGGTCACTCCTTTGTTCGTTCGGAGTCCTTCTCCTTCTTGTCGCACTAAACAGTCTGCTCGTCCATCTTCTTCTCTCCTGCCAAGCCTACTACAGCCAAGAGTGCCCCAAGCCACAAACAGCCAGCCTCAGCATCTCCCATTTTGGAGGATGATGATGATGATGCCCCTCTTATCGTCAGGAGGAAGGTAATTAAATTGGTTTACTCACAAGTATACTTTTCCACACTTGAAACTTTTCTGTGCGCTGATGATCTTTTGGACTTCTCAGAAAAACTCAGCCTCTTCTTCAAAGGCTTTGGCATCGACAGCTCCTGCTCCATCATCCTCTGTCGAGGCTACTTCATCCAAACCGGTTGATGAGGGGGCTACGCTTAAAGAGACATCTTCAGTCCCGGAGTCCTCATCACAACCCATGGATGAGCCACCTTCTTACCAGGGCGTCAACCCCCCAAACATTGAAGCAGAAGGTAATTCAGTCTTTTGATGTCTTACCTTTGCTTGTGCTGTTGGTTTCTGATTTGTTGCTCTTGAGTTTTGCAGATACTCCTATGAGTCCGCCCGTTGTGGCAACATCTTTTCGCTCAGACAAGGAGAAGTCCTCACGAATGAAGGAGTCGTTGGTGGCAAGCTTGGCTGAGGGCATGCCATCTTCTACGATTGCTGATGAGGTAGTCTTTGCTTCACTTCTATTTCTATCTTGTTCGTTGTAGTGAGGATCTTTAATATTGGCAATTTTCTTTGCAGGATGCTGACAAAATTGTGCGTTCTATCCAAGACTTGTTCACTTCCTAGGGGCAAGTCCAGACGTCTCGCCCCGCTCCTTCTG
Organism: Olea europaea var. sylvestris; assembly: GCF_002742605.1. NCBI lineage: Eukaryota > Viridiplantae > Streptophyta > Magnoliopsida > Lamiales > Oleaceae > Olea > Olea europaea. The sequence goes on along the minus strand of NC_036246.1, from coordinate 36,692,469 downwards.
ATCGTCCTGCTGCTTCTTCAGAGGAAGATTTGAAATTCCTCAATGAGTCGATACTTGAGTACGTATCCTTCATGGATATGGATATTGGAAGGGCTAGTGCTGCTAGACACAAGGATAAACTTGAGCACTTGAGTGTGAAGTTGAAGCAAGCACTGACGCTTCCGTCGCTCAATCTTTCTTCCGATTTTAAAGCGACGTTGAAGGTTATCCACTCCGAGGTCCTTTCTTTGCTGGCCAAGAATGCTGAACTAAAGGCCAAACGTACTCAATATCTTCGAGCCGTAGCCGAGAAAGAGTCTTTGTGTATGGAGATTAACAAGGCTGAGGACGAGTTGAAAGAAATCTCTTCCGAAGTCATGGTTGAAGACTCTTTGATGGTTAATTTGGCTGCTCATATGAAGGAACTTCAAGCCAAAATGGACGACTTCAGGGCGAGAATGGCTGCTAAAAAGCGCAACGCCTCCCAGGGAATTGAGCGAACTAAGTCCTTGGTCGAGCAGTACAAGAAGTTGGAAGTTGATGATGATGTCGCGGCTGAATTGAACATCACTTCCTTTCGGCAGAACGAGGATTGGGAAAAACTTAGGGAACGAATTCGTTCAGTATGGAGTGGATTGTAATTAAGACATATAATGTATTTTTTCTTTTGTAATTTGATTTTTCCTTTTGTAACTTTGTTCGTCATTAATGAACATTAACTTCTTGTGCATTTATTTGACGTTTGTTTTTTAGTCGTCAATTCTTTAAGCATTTAACTGCTTTTTGCTGAAAATCTTGTCTATTTTCTTTTGATATTTTCACCACTTTTTCCAAGACTTTGGGCTATTTAATTCCGTTTATTAGGCAGAAATGTGGCTGTTCATATTCTGTCTCTTCGTCTCCACCCCCTATAAATGCTTCGCATTTTCCATCTTCTATCTTCATCTTCATCTTCTTCTTCGAAACTAATTTGCTGCCATTGCTTGGCATTCTGACTTCTGACAACCAAGCCGATCCAAAATGGACTGTTTAGTCCGCCCATTTTACTATTTACCTTGATGTTACCTTTAGTGTGGGAGGTATAGGAAATATTTTCTGGCCAGCAGTGAAGTTTTTACCATCAAAGTTCTTCCCATCGTCTCTTTGTCCTTTACAATGAGTCGATGATAGAAGGCAATTTTTGGGTTGCTTGCGGGCAACTTTGCTTGCTGAGAGTGCTTCTCAGCTTGCTTGCTGAGAGTGCTTCTCAGCCTCTTTGCTCGCCATTGCAGCGATGCATTTAGGAAGGTGGTGAGGCTAGTACACCCTCTTACTCGGCGATCCCACCATTGCAGCGATGCATTTAGGAAGGCGGCGTGAGGCTTACTCAACGATCAACCAGGGAGATTAGCTTACTTTTAATTGTATTTCGTAGAGCATCCATTATTTGTATTTTTGTATTCTTGTAATGAACGTTTGATAATAAAGAACTTCACTTGAACATATTTCGCTCTGACGTTGTTATCATTTAATCATTCAACATATTTGATTATGATTTTATCTGTTCACATTCCCATAAAGAAAGAACATATTTTTTCAAATATTTACCGTTAATGAATCTCATGTGCTTGGTGCCGTCTAAATCTTCCAAGTGATACGCTCCATTGGACAACACATTGTTTATTTTGTATGGTCCTTCCCAATTGGGCGACCACTTCCCATACTTTGGGTCTTTGCTATCTAAAGGGAGTATCGTCTTCCAAACTAGTTCACCCAGGCTGAACGACTTGGCTATGACTTTTTTATTATAAAACTTAGTCATTCTTTGTTTTTGCACTTGTAATCTATCTAAGACGTCCAATTTTAATTCGTCTAACCCTAATAAATTTTGAACTAGTGATTCGGTATACTCATCATCATTCAACTTATGCTGTAAGCACACTATGATCGATTGCACGTTGATTTCCATAGGCAAAACAGCCTCCTGTCCATAAACAAGTTGGAAAGGAGTAACATTGGTACTTGACCGATGTGATGTCCTATAAGCCCATAAGGCCTTGTTCAAACATTCGTGCCAATTTCTGACATTTTCATCTATCATCTTTCTGATGATATTTTTTAGAATCTTCTTAGAAGATTTCGCTTGTCCGTTGGATTGAGCGTAGTATGGCGTGGAGTTTACTAATTTAACCCCAAACTCGCTCAAAAATTTGTTTACTTGATCCCCATTCAAAGATGTTCCGTGATCTACCATTATTGTTTGTGGAATTTCAAACCTATAAATAATGTGATCACGGATGAACTCTATAACATTTTTCTGGGTGATCTCTTTCAAAGGTACCGCTTCTACCCATTTGGTGAAATAGTCGGTTGCAACTATAACAAAAGTATGTTGTTTGGACGATGGGGGATAAATCTTCCCTATCAGGTCTATCGCCCAACCCTTAAATGGCCAATGTTTAATAATTGGTGTCATATCTCGTGCTGGCGCCCTTTGTATTGGACCATGCCTTTGGCACGCTAAACAATTTTTTGCATACTGGACGCATAATTCTCCCATCTTTGTCCAAAAATATCCACTCCTAATAATTAACCATCTTATCTTTTGGCCAGCTTGATGAGCTCCACATATCCCTTCGTGCACCTCAGCCATGATCGTCTTGGCTTCTTGCAAACTTACACACTTTAATAATACACCATCAAAGCGTTTCTTAAACAACTCTTCATCTATTAGTGTATAGTTCAGCAAACACAGCTTCATTTTCCTACTAATCCCTTCATTAGGTTCTTTAAGGAACCCTTTAATCTCCGTTCTCCAATCCATTGCATCTCCGTCTTGTATGCAGTGAAGTTCAATCTTTCTCGCCCTTCTTTGAGTCACGGGCAATATGATTCCATACTCACAAGTAGACTTCCAATTCAAAACCTTTGAGTACCCTGATGCCATTTGGGCTAACTCATTTGCCACGTCGTTATATATCCTATTAACGCATTGGAGTTCTACTTGATCAAATTCTTCTAATAATTCTTGGGCGATCTCGTATTGACTTATAATGGAATCACTTTGGCATTTAAAATCACCGATCAATTGATGGATCACCAATTGAGAATCGCCCCTAACGATCACATTTATTACTCCCATATCTATCATTAGTTCTAGGCCTACAATAAGGCTTCATATTCGGCTTGATTGTTGGTACACATTATGTCTAAAGTGAATGCGAACTTGTAGCAAATTCCTAAAGGATTAATCAATGCTACTCCAACTCCTGCACCTTTAGAAGTTTTTGATCCATCGAAATACAACACCTAAGGTTTTAACTCGAACGAATTGATTTCTAGTTCGATTTCTTCAGGCATATCAAGGCATGAATGATCGGCTAGAAAGTTAGCCAAAGCCTGATTTTTGACTGCCTTTTGAGGTATATATTGTATTTCGAATTCTGATAAAGCTAGTGTCCAAAGGCCTACCCTTTGGTGTAAAATAGGGCGCGAGAACATGTACTTAACTAAATTTACTTTAAAAATTAAATAAACGGTTACGGGCCGTAAATAAGCCCTTAATTTTGTACATGTGAAATACAATGCAAGACATAATTTTTCGATAGCAGAGTAATTACATTCACACTTCGTTAACCGTCTACTTAAGTAGTAAATTGCCCTTTCTTCACCAAATTGGTCTTCCTGTGCGACCATTCCAGCTATTGATTCTTTTTGAACCGATACATACACTTTCATTAGCCGTCCTTGGATTGGTGACGCCAACACTGGTGGACTTGATAGATATGTCTTCAGGCTTTCAAAAGCCTTTTGATGTTCTTCTTTTCAGACGAATTTGTCCTGATTTTTCAGCTTTAATAGCGGCGAAAAGATTTTAGTTCGCCCTGCACAATTAGAAATAAAACGTCTTAAAAAATTTACTTGGCCTAGAAACCTTTGAAGTTCTTTTTTGTTGCTAGGTGGCTTGGCCTCTAAAATGGCCTTCGCTTTATTTTTATCAAGTTCAATCCCTCTCTTGTGTACTGAGAAACCAAGAAAATTCCCTGCATTAACACCAAATGCACATTTCAAGGGATTCAACTTTAGCTTATATTGCTTCATTCGCTCAAACGAACATCTTAACTGTTCGAAATGGTCCTCTTCTTTAATGGACTTAACTCCTATGTCATCCACATACACTTCAACAAACTTGCCTATTATATCATGAAAGATTAAATTCATTGCCCTTTGATAAGTTGCCCCTGCATTTTTTAGGCCGAAAGGCATAACCACCCATTCAAAACATCCTAGAGACCAGGGCATCTAAAGGCAGTTTTGTGTATGTCTTCCTCAGCTATATAAATTTGATTGTACCGTGAATACCCATCCATGAAAGAATACATGACATGTCCCACAGTTGAATCTACTAAAGAATCCACCGTGGGCATTGGATACTCATCTTTGGGTGTAGCTATGTTTAAATTTCTAAAGTCTATACACACCCTTAGTTTACCATTCTTTTTTAGTACTGGCACGATATTGGACAACCATTCGACATATCTGGCTGTTCTAATAAAACCTGCTTTCAATAATCGCTCTATCTCTTTCTTGATTTCAGGGAGTACATGGGGAGCAAAACGTCTAGGAGGCTGCCTATGAGGTTTAAAGTTAGGCTTAGTTGGTAACCTATGTTCCACCAAGTGTCTATCTAAACCAGACATTTGTTCATATTCCCAAGCAAAATAATCTTTGTACTCTTTTAGCAAAGCGATTAACTTGTTACTAACCTCTTGGTCGAGCATTTGGCTGATGAATGTTGGGCGATCTTCTCCTTCATTGCCAATATTTACTTTGATCAGAGGGTCTTGTGCTTGAGCGTATCCAGGTTTGGCGATCCGCATTACTTCGTCGTCCAGTTCCCTTGTAAGTACTTCCTCTTCTAAACAGTCCACCTTGTTGACTTCTCGACCAATGTTTTGCTCTAACTCGAATACTGCCAACTTATCCTTCAGCACTTTTAGGGTTGTCTCTTCTTTCGCCTTGTCATTGCATTCCTTATTGAAAGTCATCAGTCTGGCTTTGAAGGCCTGAATGTTGGCCATCTGCTTCTGTAATTTAAAGTCCATTCAAGACTCCTTAATTATTTTTTTGCCAATTACTAGCTCTTCCAGGGCCACTACATTTGGCCTCATCTGTTTGAACATTTCAGTGAGTGCGTCCACTGAGAATGGTTCTTCGCTTTGCGCGAGAACCTGAGTTTCTTCCCCGTCTTGTACTACCCTGACAGGTCCATAGTTTCCTTCGTACATGAACTTTTTCACCGAATTTGCTTCTGCGATAAAAGGCCTATGATCGGCCTGTACCACCTCAGTTTCGCCTTTGTCATTCCAAAAGATCAGGCATTGATGGAGCGATGAGGGTATACAGCGACTTCCGTGTATCCAATCTCTTCCAAGTAGCACATTGTAACTAGTAGGACCGTCTATTACAAAAAAAACAGTGGTCCTAGTAGTTGTCCCTATAGTTATGTCCAATGGCATAACTCCCTTAGCTGAAGTTGCTCCTCCATTGAAGCTAGTGAGGATGACTTCTGTAGGAATCATGTCACCCTCTGTCTTTGCGAACTTCCTCATCATCCTAGATGGAATGGTGTTTATAGCTGCTCCATTGTCGACAAGCACTTTTGCCACTGGGACGCCGTTAACTAGAGCTTTAACGTATAATGGCCTCAAGTGTTTAGTCAATTTCATGGCTGGCCGTTTAAAAATAACCTTTTCGGCAGCTTCTATTTCTAGTTCCTGCTTGTTTTCTGTCGAATTATCCCCCTATGATAAGTCGACGTGCAGTATATCACGCTGATCCTTTGTCTCCTGAACTTCCTTCCTACTTCTTTCTAATGCTTCCTCATCAGTTACCCAACCTGTGGGAGGGGGCATTATTCTTGGAGGTGACCCATACTTTTCACAGCGAGGCACTCTCTTCTTCCTTTTGGGTGTCCCGTACAATACGTAGAAATCGAAAGGACGCCCAGATGGTTCCCCCAACAAGTCTACTTCGCGAACTCCCTCTCGATGTAGTTGCTTTAACAGAGTATTGCGCGATACTCCTCTTTTTCTTCTTTCTACTTCTAGGTCGATTTCTCCTTCAATGTCTGTCATCCCGTCGTCCTCTTCATCGTTGTAGGCCTCTCTAGAAGTCTAGCCTTCTTCACATACCAACACGCAAGCTTCTCCTTCGTTGTCTTCTCTCTCTTCTTCTTTTTCTTTATTCTTGAATTCATTGGCCAGTAGGTAATTATTGGCCACGACAGGAGGCAACGTACCGAATTGGATAGTGAGGGGCTGATCTGAATCTTCTTCATCCTTTCTGTCTCGCTCAAACCTTGATCTCCCAGAAGAAGTTTCTGGCAGTTCCTTCATTGATTCATCTGTACCGGTCTCTTCACTATTTTTGAGGACATTTTGATTGGCTACCTTGAGTAGTTTAGGTGCTTTAGGATGTGGCATTCCCTGTTGCTGCCTCATCATCCGTCCGTAGTTTCGTTGGAAACGCCTTTGTTGAGTCCTAGTCATCTCATCGAAGGGTATTGCCCTTCCTGCATTGTACTGGAATGAATGCCATACATTTGGCCGACGAGGTTGCGGCCTGAATGTTCTTCCATTATCTGCTGGCCCGAACTGCCTCTCAAAAGGCGGTCATCTATAGAATGATATACCTCGCCCTCTACCAGGCTAAATGTTTGGGAAGAAAGTAGGGCGATGAGGACGCTGCCATATCCCTGGTTTCTCCGTATTTCCATTCACTTCTCTTTTACACCTTGCACACAGGACGTCTTCGTCCTTTTTTGGTTCTTTCCCCTTGATTCGTTCAAAGATGCTGGGATGTGGTCTAGGATCCTCTTCTCCATCATCTACGACCAACTTGAATTTTGGCAACTTGTTTTTGAATCCAGATGTTACCATGTTTACTCCAAGTGGCTGTGGGAAAGGATTCTCGTCCACTGCCATCTTTTTCTTATCATCGAACGTAATTCGTCCTGATTCAATGGCATCCTGCAATACATGGCGAAAAACCAAGCAATTGTTAGTCAAATGTGACCATGCATTATGCCACTTACAATATTTTTTACCCTTAATTTGTTCAGGGTTTGGCAATTTGTGCTTATCGCTCAATTTTATCTGCTTATCCCTATATAATTTGTCAGTTATAAGGCCAGCTTTGGTTACGTTAAACGAGAATGCTCTAGCCTTTATGTTTCCATCTTTTATGGGCTCATCTTTGCCCGATGGTCTAGGCTTGGCCATTATAGGACAAGTATATGTATCTCCTTTCACCAATTCGGCCAAACACATTTCGGCCTGATCGTATGACTCGTCGTCGATGGTATGAACGTCAAAATTTAGGTCTTTGTAATAAGTCCCTTTACTAGAATTTTTTATTTGTTCTTCCTCTCTTATCAGTCGCTCATATCTAATTACATTCGCACTCAACTGGAAAAGGTCAAGAAATTCCTTGTCCTGGAACTTCTTTTTTAAATCAAAGCTCAAGCAGCTCTGAGCGATTTTGACAAATTCTTTTTCGGACAGAGATACAAAACACTTGCTTCTTGCTGTTTTGAACCTTTGGAGAAAACTTTCTGCCCATTCGTTTGGCATTTGACGTAGATTCGCCAAATCAGCCAAAGTGACTTCAGACTCAATTTTATAAAACTGAGCGTGAAACAACTTTTCCAATTGTTGCCATGTTTGAACAGAGTTCGCTGGCAAGTTGATGAACCAGGAGAAAGCTACTCCTGTTAACGAACTAGGAAAAAGCCTCATTTTATGGTAATCGGTTACATCACCACTTTACAATGTGAATCGCCCTATGTGTTCTAGAGTAGACACCTCTCCTAAACCGGTAAACAGTGAGAATTCTGGCACTTTGTACCCTCTAGGCCATGGATATGCTTGGTCTACCCAATCAGGATATGGCTTTGTGTACGTCGACCTAATGACGGGACGCACCCCAAAAGTCATTTGATCCTGTACGATTTTCATAATCTGGTTCCTCAACATGACGTTGGGGTCATATGAAATTCCTACAAGCTGGTTAACCGGTTGATTTGCATGAGGCCTGATGTTTGATCCTTGATTGGCAACAAAATTACCATGATTAGGGCCATTACCATTAGCCTGAACATCTATTCCCTCATTAACACGTGGAATATTCTGTCCATTGTTCGGGACATTATCTCTTATGTTTGGATTACCCCCCAAGTTAGGCATACTACTACCATTGTTCTGATTTGGCACTGTAGTACCCCCTTGATGTGAAGTAGAGGGG
>NC_036246.1:36597229-36684105 GCF_002742605.1 Olea europaea var. sylvestris | reverse complement strand
CTCGATCACAGACTGGATTCCTCCCTGACTTGCTGTTTCCTTATCGGATCTTTGAGGCATATTGTTTCACCTTTTGTACTTTCAACACCTAATACCAAGGTCCCACTGGGCGTGCCAAATTGTTTCGCGTGGGTTAGTTGCTAACAATTAAAAAGGATCAGACGATTGTGTAAGGGACAAACCTCTTGAGACAAAGTCCCAAAAAGGGGTGTTCTTTTATTGGCGATGACTTTACAATTGGAAATTAAAAACAACGTGCCTCCAAGGGGCGCAAGCACACGAGTTACTGAAAGAAAAGTGTTTTAAGTCTAAACTAAGGAAATGAAAATTACATGTTCTCTGTTCGAGAGTTTTTGATTCGGTCCCTTGCTTCTATGTCCTTTCTCCCTTTTATACTTCATGGACGATTTCTTTGTGATTAACCGCCCTAAAAACTGCTTGATCGTTCTATAACTGCCCACTTTCTTCGTAATGGCCAACTTGTCATGAAAACTGCCTTTTTTAATTGCTGCCATTACTCTTCATCGTTCAACCGCTTTCGATTGAATTCCTTGAATCGTGGAACGTGATAGGGCTGCTTTAATAACTGCTTTGATAACTGCACTTCTTGATAACCACGACGCTTTATGTTTGTTAAGACCTTGGGCGACTTGAAGGTTTGGGCGAGAATAGAGTAACAGCTCTGGGCGACTGTATGACACTCCATTCGCTCAGATTCTGGGCGACTTGCAAACTTGGGCGATGGCGTTACCGCGTTCTTGGGCCTTCATCTTGATTTGTTTGATTGGGCTTCGTTCTTTGGGCTATCTGATTTGGGGATCCTTCAATTGGGCTTCACTCCTTGGGTTGTTCGATTTGGGTGGAATTTTTATTTGTCAACAACGATATTAAACTCAAGATACAAAAAATTTATAGCACAATACAAAGTAAAACTTGCAAAAATTAAAATCAAACACAGAGAATTTTTCAATCGAAGCCCTAGAAGTCGGTGACCCTTTTAATACCTAATGCCCTGTTTAGTATTCATTAAAATGGATATAGCTCAATTACACTATAGATCTTTAAAATCAACAACAAAGGTTACAAGAATATTCAAATGCAATTTTAAAGACTTATCTCTATCGGAAAAAAAAATCTGCTAGGAATCACACAAGAAACCCCAAATCTCTTCTCTGAAAATACGACACAAGAACCCTTTCATTCTTTTCTATTTTCACTCAAGAAAATACAAGTATCAAAGGCTAGAAAACATTAGAACAGAGTCTCGAATGAGATGTTCAAGAGAAGGAATCACAGATTAAAAACCCTAGCCAACGAGAGTTAAAAACTTCTCTAGAACTTTCTCTTTCTAAAGCCAAATGAATAATTTCATCCGTCATCCAAATGAATTGGCAATCAAGAATATAACCATACCAATAGATGCGTCCAATCCAATGGTGAAAACTTGGACAGGTGTCACTATCTGGTTAAGCCTTCCCGCTTATAGAAAACGTGTTTTGATAATCCATTTTCCCCTTTTGAAAATTAGGGAGCACATCAACTAGGGTTCGATCTCAAGAATCTCTATTAATGAAAGTAAATAGCTTTATTTTTATTTACATAATAGATAGTCTTACTGCTCAACGTCCATCCACCTCCACCCCACCACGTCTCCCAAACTTTGCCAATCACAATGCCTCTTGTGTAGGAGAACTACTTCGTCCTACGTGGTGCGATCGGAGGCTTTGTGTGCTTGTACATGTGATGCACACTCGTATAAATTGGAGTGTGGGAACGGAACGAAGATGGAAGAAAAGAGACTATTAAGGGTAAAATCACACATCATTTATAAAAATAATAATCAACATATAATAAATAGTTTGAACTACTTTAATTTTTTTGCAAGATTACAATGAAATACTGAGAATGGTTATATCCTTGGTAATCCACTCATTTCAAATAATCACGACCTGGTTTACTGAATATGATATCAGAGTTCAAAATTTTTTTTGGATTAACTGAACCTTTATCAACATAAAAAGTTATTTAACCTTGATTATGAAGGGTACGTTTTGGGGTGCATCTTAAAACGAGTTCCTAAGAAAAAAGTCAAAGAAGCATAAATCAGTGAATTTAATCTCGTCAGTTTTTACATACAACCCTACTCTCAAAGCGAAAACAAAGGAAATTGCAATACTGTAAATTGAAGCCTATGGTGAAGAAAAAACAAAGTGCTTTCGAAAGATCACTTTTGATGGGCCCATTTAGTGGACCAAAATTAAGCACTCAAAAAGCCCATATTCAACACACTGTAAACTTGAGATTACATGTGCCCTTAAATGACAACCCCCTCGCCCACCCCACCCCACCCCACCCCACTCTCTCTCTCAAAAATTTCTATAATGTCAGCTTGGTATGATGTGGGGCACTAATGGATAAGCTTCCACTATATCACTTTCATAAAGATTAAATATCAAGAAAATATACCAATCCTATCATAAAATTGTAATAGTTGACTCGACGTGCTCATTCAAGAAATTCCAAAATCAAATGTTTTTTCACATTTACTATTAACTCATATTTAAAACGAACTTACAAGCATTTGCTATCTCAATTACGTTTGAAACACAATACTAAATAAGATAATATAATATGCATGAATATACCTAAAGTGATTTCATCAAATATCTTTTTATGTTGAACAAAACACCGTTAAAGTTTAGACATAATTTTCCGGCTTTTATCCCAGATCGAATGGGGGCTTGGATTCCCAACCTTGTTTTCACTATAATCTAAAATAGCTTAATATAACCACTATTAATATTGGACACGTATTAGCAACTCCTATCTGTCAACCTCTTTATTTCTCTCTCTCTCTTTTTCCTTCTTTTCCCAATTTGCCCTTATTCACAGTGCGGATCTAGGTGGTGGAGCTGGATCCATTGAAAGAAATTTTTTTTGGTTAACAATAGATTAAATATTTACGTTGTATTTCTGGGCAATTGATTCCATTTTCAAAAATCCTAGTAGCCCAATTGGTGAGAGACGGCATAAATGCATTTGAAGTATTATGTTCGAATCCTTTGTCAAGGGAATTGTTATGTATTATTTTTATTCTATAAATTTTACCAAAATTCAATAGGAAGGAGGAGAAATGAGGATTTGAACCCATGATCGATTTATTATGTATTATTTTTATTCTATAAATTTTACCAAAATTCAATAGGAAGAGGGAGAAATGAGGATTTGAACCCATAATCTCAAGCAATAGTTGTTATAAGCTTAACCATTATTGTATCTCTTGAGTTGTGTTATTAAATTTAACAAAATAATATTTGTTATGTTTTAACTGTTTTAATGCAAACAATTTTAAATATTCAAATTCGCACTCTTCCTTTAAACTATATATAAAACCTGACAACAATGTCATTTGATAAGTTTTATTTATTTTTATAACATAATTATATATGCTTAGTTTGAATAAAATAATTGTTATATTTATACATTAGGCCTTGTTTAATTCCTATTTTTTTCAAAATACATTTTTTCTTTCTTCTTTTCATCAATATTTTTTTTCATAAAATAATATTGCACGTAAATTCAAAACTATTCTTTATTTTTTAGTCACACGTTTTCCATTAAGTCACTATTCCAAAATGCATTTTTTTTGCAAAAAAAAAAAAAAAAAGGTATCAAAAGGACTCTTAATATTTTATTATGGCAGATGATAGATGGTCAATGGTTGCTCGTGCTGACTCAAACTCTTGGATTCGCCACTGCTTATTTATATTTCATTATTAATTTTCATTTGGCAAGAAAAGGGTAATAGGGCTTTTTACTCATGCCCACGATCTTCTTATTGTTGACTTGCCTCTTTTTCTGTCCTCGTTTTTTTTTTTTTTTTTTTTTTTTTTTTTTAAAAAGCTTATGAGTTTGTTTATTAAATAAACTAATTCATTAGTGATTTCAAAATTTTTAATTTTACGATTTTAAGTCATTCTCCTACAAAAATGTCTTTAATAGATAGTTTACACTTAAAAAAGTTGGTAAAATGAAGTTGAGAAATAATTTTTGGAGCTTATTGAATCAAAAAAATTATGACTTGATATTTTTCTTTCAATACTCTTTGCGTACAAAATTTGCATCATATTAATAATTTTGCTTTAGTGCATTAATATGAATGGACATATATACATTATGCACGTGCAAGGTAATAAAATCTATTACTTAATTATAAGTATTTTATAGCCAAAGTTAAAAATTTTACCTTATAAACATTTTAATTTTTATCAAAAATAAATAACAGCAGGTACAATCTTGATCAATGGATGAACAATATTACTTTTTTAGTCAATAAGATCCCAATAATTTTTTAGTTCAATAAGATCCCAAAATAGATATTATATTATATGTTTGGAAACGCTAACCACAAAAAGAAGATAATATATTTTATTTTATTTTTTATTCAATATTATTTAATCATGTTTGGTACAGATGACTTAAAATCCATCTTTTTTCATATCCATTTTCAATCACACGTCCTATTAATAAAATAATTTTACACGTTGATCAATAATTTTTTATTACTTTTTAATCACATAACTATTATATTTGGAGAGTAATTAGCACAAAACGCCATCCTTACCTTTTTTTGGCATTTTTACCCTTACATTCACCTTTTATTATGAAATCATCATTTTCACCAAATTTTTCGTGTAAAATAACAAATATATCCCTTATTTAAATAAAACAGTAAAAAAGAAAAGTTAAAGAATAAATTGCAATTATAGTCCCAAGCTTTTTAAAAAAGTGCAAATGAGTCCAAATAAATTATTAAAAGGGTAATTAGCACAAAACGTTCATACCTTTTATTTTTTTGACATTTACATCCTTATTGTTATATTTCATTGCAAAAATAATTATTTTCATCATTTTTCTCAATTAAAAATTGTAAAATGACAAATATACCCTCTTCTTTAAATAAACAAAAATAAGAAAAAGAAAAATAAAGAACAAATTGCAACTACACTCCCAAAATGAAATAAATAATTAAAAAATTACTTTATTTTTAATTATTTATTGGAATTTTATGTGTACTTTTTTTTAAATTTTGGAAATATAGTTACAATTTGTTCATTATTTTTTTATTTTTGTTTATTTAAAGACAAGGGTATATTTGTCATTTTACAGTTTTTAATTGAGAAAATAAATGAGAATAACGATTTTCGTAATTAAATATAAAATAAGAGTGAAAGTATCAAAAAATGAAAGGTATTTTGCACAATAATAATGAAAGGTATGGACATTTTGTGCTAATTACCCTTTTAATGATTTATTTGGATTTATTTGCACTTTTTTTTAAAAATTTTGGGAGTATGATTGCAATTTATTCTTTTACCTTTCTTTTCTTTTTTATTGTTTTATTTAAATGGGAGGTATATTTATCATTTTACACGAAAAATTTGATGGAAAAGATGATTTCCACAATAAAATGTCAAGGTAAGAGTAAAAGTACTAAAAAATGAAATGTATGAATATTTTGCACAATAATATTGAAAAATAAAAATATTTTGTGCTAATTATCCATATTTGGAGTATCATATTAAAGTGTTAACTTTATTGAGAGAAGTAGTACAAACTCTTATAAGGTAGTCTATATTTTATCTTTACTCAATATGTGATTTATTTCTTATTATGTCCCGCAAGATATGGCTCTTTTGAATAAATCAATCTTGAATTTTATATTTTTATTTTTTTATAGTCTTAATAGGATCGAATTGTTCATTGAAATTTAATGAATTCCGATATCATGTTAAGACTCGAAATTTCATCTTAAAATATTAATATTATTAAGAGAAGTAATCCAAACTCTTATAAATTAATCTATATTTTCATCTTCACATAATGTGGTATTTATCCCTTAATAGTAACAAACATTTTTGAACTTTTACAATTTTTAATAAGATTTTTATGATTAAATCTGTGAAAAATTATTCAAATTTATGAAATTCATTAAAATTTATAATATTTTAAAACTAATGAAAATCTCAATTGAGACACTTCCATAATTCCATTAATTTACTCATGATTTTTTTTTTTTCAAACTTATCTCCATAATCAAAACTATTTCTTGATCAACGTGACCCAAATCTAATATTAATTAAGCATATTACAAATTTTAGTTGAAAACTTAGTATTGTCAACACATAATCTATATTTGACTCTAAATTTAACGGACAGGATAAAAAACATGAAATTGGGTAAATTTAAATCTATATATAGATTAATGCCACGGATTAACATAAATGACTAATAATAAATAGAGTCATACTTTGATGATGATACCTTAGACTAATGCCATGGATTAATCATAAATGATTAATAATAAATATTCGAAAGTCAAACCATCTGTTACTATTTTGCAGGCACATGCAGCATCAACCATTCTAAGTTTTAGTGAAAATTACGTCCTTGAAGCTTTAACGCTTTACTTGAATGGCATTGCACACAAACAGCTTTTCCTTCTAAGGTACAATTAAGGAAGAAAATAAAATATTTTTGTATAAATATTCATGGAAGTTTATACTTATGTGTTAGAACACAACCATACTTCTCCAATAATCTGCTTTTGTTATATAAATTTCAGAACTCCAAACAAATGGTGCAAAATAGTTTCATAAGTACCTTAGCTTCCGTTACCGATTCACATCAGTTACATCATTCTGTAATTGTTAAGGGTTATATTTTATTTTACTTTATTTGTATACTAAGTTTATAAAATTGTATTTACAGAAGCACTTTTAAAAATACTATGATACAATTACTCCGTACTAGAAAGCTATCTTGATGAATGTTATTGACAAGTCTAATTGCATGCTTCGTGTCAAAGCCATGAAATGCATTATGACGATTGCAAGAGGACTTCAAAGAGGATGCCCAACAGGTAAATAACAACAAACTTAGTAATAGTTGTATTTCTTATTAAATTTAATACATTATTTTTTATTATGTAGTAATCAATTATTCTTTCATTGATTTATTAGTTCTTACCCCAATCCTTTATTCTTTATAAACAGCACATGTTCTTCTTTTTCTTTCTTTCTTTCTTCTTCTTCTTATTATTTTTTTAAACAACTTATAAATATCTTTCACGTTTACATAATGAATTTCTCGATAATTTACACAAACTTATTTTTAACATTAACCAACTAATGTGCAACACACGTTCACCACACTAGTTCTAATAGAATATCATAGTACAAAAGGGAGAGGGGAGAGGAAGAAATAGGATCAAGTATAACCTTGAAAGTAAAGAGTACTTGTAGATGAATAGTAAAAGGCAAAAGAAAAGTAATGAAGCCCACGTTTAGTTTTGATAAAGTTCAAAAATTTTAGTACATTATCGGGCTAGTCGGCTAGGGCGGCTCGAAAAAAACTCGAGCCCGCCCTACTCGAGGCTCGGAAGAATCGAGCCAAGGCTCGAGTCGAGCCTCATTTTGGAGTGCCAAGCAAAGCCCGAGCCGGCTCGGGCTTACAATTCTATATATATATTTTATTTTATTTTATTTTATTTTTTTATTTTATTTTTTTTAAAGGCAGCAAGCTCGGGTCGAGCCTAATTTTTTTGGCCGGCTCGGGTCCGAAAAAAGACTCAATCATTTTGCTCGAGCCGAGTCCGAGCTTAAAATTTTTGTTCACGAGCCGGCTCGACTTGTTGACATCCTTAGGGGAGAGGAAGAAATAGGATCAAGTATAACCTTGAAAGTAAAGGAATAGTAAAAGGCAAAAGAAAAGTAATGAAGCCCACGTTTAGTTTTGATAAAGTTCAAAATTTTAGTACATTTTAACAAATACCATCTGTTAGCCTCCTTATTTCTGAGCTTCCATCCCTTGGGACTGTTTGCAAATTTGCTTCCTTTTAACCCAGTGAGCTCTATCATGCTATTCTTGAGATCCCCATGAAAATTGTAAAATAGATAAGACTCAAAAACTTTTATAAGAACACAATCGGTGGTTCAAGGGTTTGAAGCAAAAATATAGGCGTAGAAGATAGCACTGATTGAACTGTAAAAAAGATAAGACTCAAAACTTTTATAAGAACACAATCGGTGGTTCAAGGGTTTGAAGCAAAAATATAGGCGTAGAAGATAGCACTGATTGAACTGTAAAAAAGATAAGACTCAAAACTTTTATAAGAACACAATCGGTGGTTCAAGGGTTTGAAGCAAAAATATAGGCGTAGAAGATAGCACTGATTGAACTGTAAAAAAGATAAGACTCAAAACTTTTATAAGAACACAATCGGTGGTTCAAGGGTTTGAAGCAAAAATATAGGCGTAGAAGATAGCACTGATTGAACTGTAAAAAAGATAAGACTCAAAACTTTTATAAGAACACAATCGGTGGTTCAAGGGTTTGAAGCAAAAATATAGGCGTAGAAGATAGCACTGATTGAACTGTAAAAAAGATAAGACTCAAAACTTTTATAAGAACACAATCGGTGGTTCAAGGGTTTGAAGCAAAAATATAGGCATCGAAGATAGCACTGATTGGACTAACAGAATACATAATACGTCGGCCAGGAGTCCGTCCATCGATGCACTGCCTAATATTTTGTATTAAACTGTCATATAATCAAAACTGAGAACCAGAAATCAGATACGCATAGTCTGATCTTATCAATCCATGCCTCAAAACCGAATTAGCTAAGAATTGTAAATAAAAAATGCCAGTTATCCCGACCACATGCCTTCCCAAATCTAGCTTCAAGATAGCATTACCTACTTGGAGTTTTCTATCAACTGAGTGGATCATTTATTGTGCCAAAAGAAAGTTGTCACTCATCTAGCGTCCCGGAATGAACAATCTTTGATCAGGAGAAATAGTACCACAATAACACAAGCCGTAGATTAATTGAAACTGAAGCCACATACTAAATCTTCCAAACTTACAAGTAGAAAAGGCACAGACCTGGATATCAAGGGGGACAAAGATCACATAATTTCCTATATGTATGACTACAGAAAATACTACAACATTCAAAGCAAAGCAATAAAATTCAAAGCATACCATTGCAGATCTTTGTAAGCACTGACAAGCTTCCAAAGTCATTTTACAACCAGAAAGAACTCACTGCGCAAGTATGTTACTAAACAAAATAAACTTTTTTTGCACCCCTGCCTGCTACTTCATACGGGAAAGTAGAATTATAGATATGCTCAACCAATTCCTCGATCATCAAGCTAAGTTTAGCACCATAGGACGCGATCAACTGTTGTCGATACCCATCTCCCTTCGTCTTAACTCCAAAGACATGCGTTCATTCTCAAGTTTCATCCTCTCAATTTCCATCTTCGTCATCTCCAGTTCTCTGTCCTTTTTCTTGCAAAATCTCTGCCATTTGAACCGCTCTTTCTCGAGTTCCAACATTTGTGCTTCAATATGTAGCCTTTGTTCTTCTAATTGAAGACTACGATGACTCAGCCACTGCTTTTGTGACATGTTCGCTTTCATGCTTTCAGGTAGCACTTGACTCACATCAGCATCGGTAATATCTGGCTGGAAATTGAAGGTTTTGTTGCAATCTAGAGAATTAAAAGAACTTCCGAAACTAAATTCTTCATGATTCTGACATTGTTTTAACCTCTTCATAGAGTTTCCTGGTATTTCCTGTACCCTACGATCCCCATTCAAAACATGATTATCTTCATATTCATCATGACCATCCAATTCAGCTTCTTGATCAACTTCATCATTATCATCCTGCAGGTGCCTTTTCACATCATTTTCATCATGATCATCTCCACTTCTAAGTGCTAAGCGCAAAGAACGCTGCAAATCAGGATCAGGGGGAAGGTGCAATCGATTTCCATTATGATATGAACACATCTCTTCATAGTGCAAATGTTTTGAGCTTAGAATCTTTCTAACTTCCTCCTTTGCTTTCTCAGAGATGTGATCCATCATATCCAAAAGTGTTGGATTCTCAACAACCTCACAAGAAGTTCCTCTACCTAGGATCTCGTTAAGTCTTTTGTACCTTTTGTTAAGGTCATTAAATTTATCCTCACATTGTTGAGGTGAAACAAAATGACTCCTTTCGGCCATGACTTTGGACACTGATTTCCACTTCCCTTTTTTATGTAAATTTGCAAATTTCCTTCTCCCACCACTACAACCATATTCAGTGGCTGCCTCCTCACTAATGTAAGAAACAGCAGTAATTAATAACCGGACCATAGAGTCAGTCCATTTCACACGTTGCCATCGGGATGCCCTCTTTCCTCCAATTGGATCATTACGACCATCAGTGGCATCTTCCGTTAAACTCGGCTCATCCTCATCACTCGCAGGTTTTACCCTCTCCCCTTTGTTGTAGTCTGCAAAGGAAATTGTCTGTTCACAATCTTGTGTGTTTCCAATTGTAAGCAAAAAATTCTCATGACTAGTGGGACGAGCCATTAAGGACCCCTGTCGAGGATGAGAACTATGTTGTTGATGGAGTGCAAGGGGGTGCTGCTGCTGCTGATGAACTCGTACCGGCCCTTGCAAATTAAAACCTCCATAAGAACCATTACCTTGCAACATATTTCCGGGTGATAAATCCCCCTCCATCATTTGTTAAAAACAGAACTTTTTCTGATCAAAACCGCAAACCCATTCACTTTGTATACAAATTTCACTGTAAAAAGTTATTTAGCAAGATTTCAGATCTTCGAAATACTTAAATTTAGAAATATGATTAAACCTACAAAGCCACCTTTCATTTAAATCTCTTCGGCATATCCAATTCTTCCTTACTAAAATTTCTAGATTATCATTTTAAAGCAACATAAAAACTAAAATTATCCACGCAAAATACTCAAATATAATTCTAATTTCCCAAATATGACCCATAGAAAGCTACCTTTCAAAAAAAAAATAATAATAATAACACACACACACACACACACACACACACACATATCAATTAACACCGATCATACAGAAATTAAAAGAAAAAAGCCTAATCACCAAAAACCCATCAAAATAATTCACATTTTAGCAATAAAAAAATTAAAAAAAGTACTTACAATAAGCTGTTTACTCACATAGGAAAACCAGACTCTGCAGCTAATAATAAACCTCCAACGGGGGTTCAAGATAGTATACAGCCCACAACTTAAATATCTCAATATAGCCTTATATGGGGAAGAAAAAATGGCAAAGAAATGTATATGAATAGAATATGTTGAAGATCAGATGCAACGTAGGAGAGAATTTGGAGGGGCCCACATCGGCCTCTTATCTTTTTCATATCGGACGTACTGAAAACACACGCATCTTCCTCAATAAGGCTGAAAAGGCTTTTTTTTGTGTGCCTTTTGGTCATGAGTTCGATTTCTTATATTAGTACTTTTTCGATCAAGTCTGTTGTACCGGACTTGTCCAGTGCAATTTACCTGACTAACTTGATTTATAAGATATTATGTTAGCCCGAGAACTTATCTAGTGCACACTCAAAGGGTAACGGCTGCGAATTCCCCTGTCATTTAAAAGAGGAAAAAAAAAGATTTGTGTCAAATGTATAAAGGGTTGTCTATCTCTACGATTTATCAACAATAGTGCTACACTTACAGGCAAAATTTATACAAATATTTTACATAATACACATAGCAGTGGGGCTCACCTCCATAAAATATTCACATGAAACCCACTTCACGTGACTGCCCTTTAAAACATCTGTAAAATTATTCTCTGTACACAGAGCATTTTTCATTTACAAAAGTTAACAATCTTGTAACCTAGTAATTTATTTTTAATTATACGTTCGCTCAATAAAAAATTACTTTTCATAAATTAAAAAAAAAAAGAAAAAAAGATCACATCAAACAAGCTAAGCTCTAACATCACAAGCTTCTCGACTGGTCAAACCAGCATTGAATTGCTCGGATTCGTAGATAATCTTACAAGAATTAGTTATTAGTTTGTTTGTACAGAGGACCCTCCAGAATACTCATATGGATGAAGCTGAGTAAAATATAGTAAAAAAATACTCACTTACCTCCCTATTGTGTGTGTTCCGGAGGGATTCACATGTATACACAGCACTACCCATCTCATAGCCCATAATATAAAATTCTTAAAAGTTCTATTTATTTATCTTTTAATTGCTTTTAATAATATTATTTAATATCTCGAGATTGGTCTATACCACGGACCGAGCTAGATATCTCACGCGAATGACCGCATGATTGACATAATATACACACATAAGGGTCGGGATTGTTTTATTCATGAGGATTCATGTCGATCATGTGAGGGTGCGATCACCCAGAGTATCAATGGCGCGGGTCGTTTGACTTTTCCCTTTTAATATATAATCGCATCTATGCTAATGAATTTTAGGAACTATTTCAATTGACATTTTCTGGACAAAAAAATAATGAATATGATATACAGTGAATCACATCAATCTGTTTCATATTTTTCAACTTAATAGTATTTTAATTCTCCTACTTTTTGACTAAAATATACAGTTATATGTTAGCCAGATAAAACTGGGAGAATTTTAACTTCAAGAAACGTGTATTGACAAACCATTGACTAGCATCATCTTATGACACCTTTCTAGAAATGTTCCAATTTACAAAAGATTAAACATTATATTGAATCGATACTATATTCTCTCTAAACTAAACAGTTATAGATGACTTGATAATTTCAATTCGAATCAACCCGTCCAGTATATTTTCCACGTTCATCGACCTTGTTCTTTGGAAGATGTATCTCGTGTCTGGTACTTCATGGTTTCATTCAACAAGAACTCTAAACATTAATATTGAACTGATCAATTGGGGAAAATTTTTTTAAATAAAATCAAGCAATCCCAATTCGATCTAGGACCCTTTATCATTTACTCTTTTCAAATCAAATATTAAATCAGTTTTTAAACATTGATTCCACCATCCGCGATCCAAATCACTCTTGAAAGGGGATTGAATTTAGAAATAAAAAATAGAAGATAACATCTAACGCACCAATTCATATGCTAGAGATGCAATGACTCCAAGGCTTCTATCCAGACTTACCAAAAATGACAATTTGACGTACAATAAGATTGAATTTTTTTTTTCTCCCAAAAAATTTAATTCCATTCAACCCATGTTATTTCTAGCTCGTTAACCTAAATAATATCTTTAAAGTAATTCATTAGATTTAAAAAATTCTAAAAAATTTAACTGCAAGAAAATTTTACTCCAAAATTTACATATCTAATGTGAACCATCCAAACCCAGGACGACCAACCTGTATTCGGCCTTGTATAGGCCAGGCTCAAACATAAGTCCCCAATTCCAACAAACCATACTAAGCCTCCATTTGTCTTCCATTAAAAAGAATATTTTTGAGAACAACGAGTTTTAAAATAGTGATTTTTTGAAGAATGTTTGATTAAAAAGTTTGAACTTTTTATCGTATGAATGTGTGGTTGAAAATGAATTTAAGAAAAAACAAAGTTTTGATTCAATGGAAGACAAGCCGGGGCTAAGTTGCATGCAAATAATGACGCAAAAAGATTGAATTCATCAAAACACACAACACAATTTCAAGCAGTGTAAATCTTGGTGAAACAAATAAGTACGATGAAATGATTTTCGGGCTATGACGGAACATACACTTCTTTTTCCATTGCAAAAATACTAGAATCACGAGCAAAATGGAAGGGGAAGGATTGGGGTTCGGGTTGGGGTGTGTGAGAATAAATGAACAAGGTAAGTACGAATCTATCTACGCCTGTGACTTGAGAAACTTGGAGAACCAAAAGATTGTGTTCCTCGAAAGTTCTTGCTGGAAGAATCCATTGACCCTTTGAAAGAAGCATACGCTGCTTTGGCTGATTCTGGAACCAAGTCCAGTGGAATTGACTCCATAAAGCATGCTTTGTTAATTCTTGTTCTTTCAAGCTCGGCTTCAAGTAGTTCAGAACTATACTGCTGGGCAAGAGCCTAAGCAAACAAGAAAAGAGCAAAGGAAACATGTAAGCCAACAACTTAATTTTCTTAGAAGTAATTGATTAAATAAAGCATAGTCCCAGCTATAAATAAAATAAAGCATGGTCCCAGCTATGAATCATTGATGGAGAGGGAAAATACAATAACACCAAATCATGCAGATTTCAAAATGGCCAACTGTAATAATGAAAAGAGTACTGCATGGCAAAAAATTAGAAGCCCTTCCTAAGAAGCACCAGATTAGTATAGCATGTTTAGGAAGCAGCATTCGACAGTATCAAAAGTATTGAAGAAGAAGAAGAAGAAGAAGAAGAAATAGTTAAAATCAAGAACTATTTTTACCAACCATGCACTTAAAAGAAGGAATTAAGATCCAGTAACAGCAGAGCCAGAGTAAATGGTCAGACACGGCATTAGAAGTTTAAAAAGTCTTACGATCAAGTCATCTGGTGATACATTCATTCCTGTTTGCCTATCATCTGCGAGCACGTCATCACTTCCACGGGTAGGCCGTCGCTGATGACTCGGAGTCTCTACAGACTCTGTCACACTTTCTGTAGCTTTCTCCAACAGAACGCCTTGTAAAGACTTAAGAGATTCCCTTGCATC
The DNA here is from genome assembly GCF_002742605.1 of Olea europaea var. sylvestris. Taxonomy (NCBI): domain Eukaryota; kingdom Viridiplantae; phylum Streptophyta; class Magnoliopsida; order Lamiales; family Oleaceae; genus Olea; species Olea europaea. The sequence continues at coordinate 36,669,526 of NC_036246.1, read as the reverse complement.
GTGAGTGAAGTACGGATTCAATATGGTCTCGAAATATTCAAGCTACAGAACGTTCAATGAAAACAATTAGCTATCACAGAAAACAACTGAAAAAGAAGTGCCAGAAAATGCAACTTCCCCCCTCGTGCTTCACATGAGTAGCCCCACTTTGAGTGGGTGATAGATCAGACTTCTATTCTATTTGAATTTCAAACAAGAAAAAGTTAATCATTCTCCGATTGTATCATTTTTCGTATCAATTTTTTACTTTTTCTCCTTGTTGCTTTCCTTTTTATTGGTCCTATGCATATAATTTATTTATTTATTTTTTTATGGGGCTTTGAACTCCATTGCATTTTTTTCAACAGTTGATATAAAATTTTCTACAAATAGAAAGCAACAAAAGAAGCCAATTAAACAATCTTGTCCACCATTTCAGAAAATGAATTTATCCATCAGCTTTCAAGAAATTTGACTCACATCAAGTTCATTGCAAAGCACATTTTAGCACAAGTTCATTGGTTGTGCAGGGACTAAGGGTAATTACTGTGTAACATCATAAGGTCAAGAAATTTAGGCCAGTTAGCTAGTGCCTATACATGAACCAAAGCTAGTCATTCGGCTCAGACCCTAACAGCAAGGGTACTAGTTGGAAGCACGCAATCTGTTTCCACCAAAAGTGTCAGAGTCCTGGAGAAAATTCAAGTGAGGAAAGTGAAGCATCTACTCACCTCAAGCATGAGCTGACAAAAGCCATTCATGTCCAATGCCTTTAGGTTTTTGGTTTCATATTCATGGAAAAGACCAAGAAAAGTATCGATGAGGCCTTCAACAAGAATACCAAGAATCTTATCCAATTGAGGTTTACAACCTCCAAAAACCTGGTATGCAGAACAAACTTCATGTTAAAAAACCCATTGGCTAAAGAGTACACAATTTGAAATTTGTCACTTTTCTAGAAGGTATCCTCGAACTAAAGAATGGGAACGGATGTTCTTATCAATAATCAATAATGTTCTCATCAATAATCAATAAATGTACAAAAGTTAGAGAAGTCCCTGACATATATATGCCAGAAAACAAAAAAATGAGCCTTATGAGCCATGAGTACCTCTGCATGCACAGATACTAGAGAATGCAATAGCTCCACAGATGAATCTCGGACTCCCTGAAAGGGTATATTGTATCAGCAAAAGAATTCAATGTCTTTGAGATACCAAAAGAATTGTGATCAGAAACCGATTCCTCACTTTAACAGCAGGTGCTGATCCCCATTGCACTCCAGCATCCAACAAGTAGTTTACAGCAGCTGTTCTAATCATATTTGTCTGGAAAAAGAATGCAAACAAAGGTGAATAAAGGCTCAACATATGGACGGCATGATGAAGGTCCCTTGAAAAGTTTGTTTAAGTTAAAATTTACAATAACATATTCAAGAACAAGAGAAAGAATAAACTCATATTTGCACTTATTTGAACTTTTTCCCTGTAAGAACGATCCCATCATAAAAGTTTATTTATTATTTAAAAGCTAGAATCATGCAAGATCATCAAGTCATCAATTTTCACAGTTTGAAAATTGTAAAATATTAAATCCAAAAGAAATATCCTGCAAACAAAAATAAATCTTTTTAAAACTAATATATCAACTCAAGAAATTTGTATGAAACATTGAGGGACAATGGTTAACACAATTGATTTGAGACTTGTTTCAGCATTCTCAAGAAAAAAGAATAGAAAAACTACCCATCTATTTAGCTACATCCAGAAGAACAAAATGATATTGATTCGTGACAAGTATTGCATACATTCACCATTATGTGGTCCTCAGACAGCATCTAAGGATGCTGCCGGGAAAGTAGGCTGCCATAAAACTGGACCACTTCCTAACATTGAGATGGAGAAGCAAAAAGAGGAAGACTGTCAGCGGCCACAATTCAATGCTCTCCAAGTTTTTAAATTCTCCCAGATGTTTAATATAAAAAATTATACATCTATGCGTCTACTATTGCAAAAGGTGTCAAAACTAAGACTCATCAGTCATGAGACAACAAAATAAAGAGGAAAACATAATGTAAGACAGTTTTCCTTTTTGCACTTCCCCAGATTTATCAAAATCTGTCACTTACATTCCTCCCTTTTTTTTTCGTGCAATATCCTTGCACTTCAGGTGTGGGCATTTTCCCTCTCATATACCATTCTCAGTTCATTGCGATTAGGGGACAAAAGAGGTTGATGGGAAACAGGAAATGTATTAAAGCCCCATCCTGTGTAGATGCCAGTTTTGTTTTCAATTACATTTACTTCTCTATGCAAACTTTGATGCAATATTTATAAGCGTAGATATTTGACATGAAATAGAATGACACTGTCATCTATAGAAATATTTACTTTTTGCCTACACTAGTGTATTTGAGTTCCACTACACTAAGACGAGAGAAGTCGGGATTTTTGGCATCGTTCTTTCTTCGAGAGTTCATGTGAAACTGGTGACTAAGCTTTCGCCTAGACAATTCAACTATATATCATGAAATCCATCCTTCATCATGGTCTCGTCCAAACAATACACTTCATTTGTGTAAGCTACTTGCAGTAAGCTTTAGTTGTAACCAAAATCCATAAAACTAAGCGGAATATCTTTGAAGTCTTCGAAATATATGAAAATAAACACAAGAGACCTTCTTAGAAGTGATACTGCTACCAGGTAAAACGTGTCTTCCCATTATTACAGAACAACAGCCTCTTTTAAGTAACTAAGCAAAGAGTTTAGCATACCTTAGCAAGAGTGTACTGTGCAAGGACCTTCTCTTCAAGTCCAGAGAAAGACGTAAACAAATCTTGCATGTCACTGTCCACTTCTACTTTTCCTCTACATTGGCAAAGAAAAATGACATTCTAAAGATTACATACAGAAAACATAAAGAAACCAATGCAAAGATTGTCCCTTTATCTAGATGATTAAATTAGTTACATAACGAAGTCTTTTAATTTGCATCCTCAACAAAAGTTGGCTAAGTTTTAGTTCAGGAAGTTGAATGGAAAGTCTGATCTCCCTTTCTGTTGCTCCTTTTATATCAATATCTTCTAGGATGAGAAGAGGGAAGTAGAGGGGTGTTCTAAAAGAACTGGAACCCTCTTCAAGTTTTTAGGCCAGCAGAAAAGTAGTATTTTCAAGAACTATCATTCCAAGTAACTTATCATCATGTAATAACAATCAATATAGCCATTAATATAAGCATTATTCCGTAGACTTCACAATAACTGATAGCTAGAAGACACAGCAGATATGTATTCTATACGTGAAAGTGTTGTGAAACAGTCTACATACCTAGATTGCAGCCAAATATGTTTGTATTTGTGATATAATTCACGAGCAAGTTCTTCCTTGCAATATCCAATATTACTCAAAACCATCAGCATCTGTTGATGAGGATCAACAATGCTTCCAGGAACAGGATCAAATGATTTTTCCAGTACTTCATGAGCATATCCATTTTGGAAATGTGGACTTTCTCTGTCCAATCTATTCTGGGTAAGCTCGGCGCCAATGTGTTCCAGATGACCTGTTTAACATGTCCACAAGATCCATGTGTTTCAATTTAAAATGAGGCAGAAAAGACGAAGAGGAAAACCGTAAAAGAGGCAACAATTCGTCATCCTTCATACCAACAAAATCCAATAAACAGTTCAAAAAGGCAACCCTGACAGATTCTTCAATTTCTTGAAGCTGTCCAAAAATATCTTCTGACTTTGTAGATTCACTTCTTAATGACTGGATCATCCTGAAAGAATAAATGCACAGTTAATACGGAATAAAACACCTAGCCAACTGCTTACGAAGGTAAAAATGAGTAACTTCAGATATCTTTAATTCTTCTATCCATATTGATAAGTTTTTTCCTGGTACTTTCTTGGGGAGGTGGAATTTGCTCTTTGTAGCATCCTGTTATTGACAAGTATTGATAGCATTGCAGGGGAACTAGGTCTTCTGACTTGTTGTTCAATAGGAATGGTAAATTTCTAGGAAGTACGGTGAGGTAGAAGATTCTCAGTTGTAAAGCAAGCATGGACTCAATGGTGGTTTACCCTTGATTCCATTCCGTTATTGGATATACTAAGAACATATAAAATATAGCTAGCATGAACTTGGCTTGGTATTTAGTGAATGGGTTGCACTGGCATTGGAGTTAATTCAATAAATCTATAATCAAAGAAAATGCAGCAGGGATGAACTAGAATAATTTCTAGGTGAGGCCAAAGTAAATTTCCTAGATTATTATGCATAGATCTCTTGTCCAATATAGGTTTTAATTATTGGATTGAAGCATCATTAACCAGTCAAGAGTGGTCCCAGTATGAAGAAGTCAAAAGAATAGCCAAGTCCAAAACATAATGAGAAAATTACAGCTGCCACAAGAGTCCCCGATCTATGAGTGATGAAGAACATAAGTCCCAAAACATTTTTTTTTTTGCCGTGTATGGGTCCTCAATCTTTTCATTTTAGTAGCATTTGGGTTACAGTAGACAGTATCGGTCCATTTGACAGTTAAAAGGTCGTATTTTGTTAAAAGGGCAATTTCACCGTACTTTTTAATTAAAACTAAAGAATTGTGAATAAAATAAACAGAAAAAAAAATTAAATAAATAACCTTCCCACCACCAACACCCTTCTCAACAAAAAATGCCATCCAGCTTAATGTCAATGATGACAGTGATCACATATGGTGGAACCTTTAATGGAGTTACTGGTTAATTGTGGAATGATATGGAGATGAAAGTGTTTTTTTTTTTTTTTTTACCCCTGGGGAGAGAGATGGAAAGAGATTTAGAGAAAGACAAAAGCATGCACCTAGAAATTTCTCCCCGGAAAATCAAGAGATATCATTAATGAACACTAGTAAAGTTTGAGATCTCTGTTGCCTATAGGGTCCGACGTCTGATTAGTGAACAGTAGAAATTGTGCCTAAATAATGTAGTAACTTAGCATAAAATGAGATATCTAAATTTCTGTTGATTATTGTTTTAAATTGCTTAGTAATTTTTAATATAGAAGAGCTCTATATTGCTCTTATGTTTATACTTGGACACACACTCCTTGCATTAGCCATGGTAAATGGGGAGAGCAGAAGGACTAAAGGTGGAGGGAAGTTCTTTCCCTTTCCTTCTCTTTTCTGTATCTTTCATTCAAATTAAGTGTTCAGTCATTTTACCTCTCTGTTCTTTTCACTCATTTCACCTCTCTTTTCTTTATTTTTATCATTAAATTAAGCGTTCACTCATTTTACTTTTTCTTTACTTTTTCATTAAAATTAAGCCTTCGCTCATTTTACCCCTCAAAAAATAAGACATATGATGCACGTTTGACTTTTTAATGGTCAAATACATGAAAGAAATCCATTAGGGACCCAAGTGTACAGAAATGAAAAGTTAGATCCACAGCGAAACATAAACACAGTTGGGATCCTACTTGCTACAGTTCACATAGGTTCAGGATCCCAACTCTAATTTTCTTTAACGTGTTGTATGCCAAATACTTTTTGTTCTGTTTGGGACGAAAATTTGTAATTTTGTAAAAGAATTTTCCTCATGTAATGATCATAGAAAATTATGGGTGGATAGGGAAAATTGCACAACTGACCCACTAATTGGGTCACCAGTTATTCATCATGGTAGCACAATCAATCTCCCATGACAGAAAGCATCGAAATCTATGTTAGGTTAAATCATTGTGTAGATGTTGCCACATGGAAGATTGTAAATAAAGATGTAAGGGAGAGTGTAAACATAGCATCACTAAACTGGGTTTGCTTCCCAACACGAGCTAGTGCAAAAAAATTTGAAGTGAAGCATGTTTCCATTAGGGCCACAGGACAGTTTAACGAAGATTTGAACAATTTCTGCCACTGGGACTGGGAACTAATTGGGCAACTAAAATAAAAAGGTTGAGCACCAACTTGTTCCTTTCTAAGGTTGGGAATCAACTTGCTACTGAAGAGGTTGGGGACCAACGGCGGTGCAGTTTTCCCTGGAAATTAGGGGAAAGACTACTTCTCTGATAACCCTACATAAACATATGCTGCTGAACAACAGTACTCACAGGTTGCTGATCGCATAAAACCTTACCCTGAGCCAAGAAATTCATCCACCAAGTGGAGCACATAGATGTGCCTTGACGCAGAACTACTGAAGCTGTGCTCTAAGATTTAATTTCTTGGAAGTAACAGTCTAATAAATGTTATCAACCAGTCCATGGAGGAGTTCAAGAATAAAACATTTTTAAAAACTTTCTATTTATGAATATTACAGTAAATATTGTTCGATTCATACGTAATTGCGTAATGTAATGGACCTTCAAGTAATATCATATTTGTTTTCTTAGCATAGAAAAGAAATGTTATGCAAATCAGACGAAAGTATTTTTTCTTTAACATTTAAAAGTTCATCGTCTAAGGAGCTTCAGCTTAAATATAGAAAGTATGAAGGTCAGACTGCTCCTTTTACAGCAGAAATAGATTTCATTAATATAACATAGATTTAAAACTCACAAGTTGATCTGATCCATTGCCAATATCATAATTGCACGGAATGCCAGAGGTAAAGAAGAGATAGTGTATGGTGATTTATTCCTTTCCAATTGGAGGTGCTGCTTCCTTTCCTTCAAAAGCTTGGCATGCTCTGGATACTTCCTTTATAGCATCACTCATGTATGGATGAAGAACATTGGATTCTTCAAGATCACTAAAGGTGTTTTGGACCTGTACCGGGATTTAAATTTCAATAAGATGGAATTTCATCCTGCAAACTAGCGATGGAAGATAAGACATCAGAGTATCATTAATTAAAAGGAGGAAAAATCAAGGTAGAAAATGCTCAAATGAACTTAAATCACTTGCTGTTGCTGACTCTCAAGGCAAGTAAGACTCAAACCTTTGAGTCAACAGTGCGTCTTCAAACATACTTTCTCTTGTAATAAGGTAAACCACGCAAATATTTCTATGGCATGGAATGGCAACGCCTAGTAAAATACATTCCAATAACAAACTAACTCTTATTCCTCATAAATATGAAGTTGTGTACGTGATTATTTTTTTTTCATCCTCCTCCTGTTTGATCCATCACAAGAAAGAGCATTTACCTTGGATTCATAAGCTGATAGAGTACTATGTATCATTCCAGTAACTTCATCAAGGGAATGACTTGAGGATTTCCCATCTCCCACTTTCTCCTCGGCTTTATTCACATGGTTATTCGCATTTAAATCAGTAGAGACTTGTGAAGACTGCTGGAAGGAAGATATGAACATTAAAAAAAGTGTAGCAATGTGAACTGAAAACAAATAAAATTGATATTCTAAATACACTATGAGAAGACAAAAGAGGAGAAACCAGTTTTCATATTAGTCCAAAGCAAATAAATATGATTGTGCTACTCAAAATGGAACCAAGCATCGAATTCCTTGTGTAGAGGACACCAATACTTATGGGGAAACTGGTTCCATTTCTCTTTCCATAAGTTTAAAATCTTAGCTCAAGCAAGCTGATGCTAGAGACAAATATCTAAAGGCTCAAATTTTTGAATCCTATCATAAAGTAAGGATAAAGTAAAACCATTTCTTTGATTTTTACTTGCAGATAGTCAACTTCTTCAGACTTCTGGGGTGCATAATCCTACTTTTATATGCATGCACATCTGTGTCTCACAAGAGAAGCAAGCAGCAGCTGTCAGCATATGCAACTAAAGTTCCTACCTATAGTTCATAATTAATTATTTACATAGTAATGTACCTTCTATTACGAGATTTACTGTATATGATACTTCAACAGTAGAATTTAGACTAACACACCATATGGAGGAGAAAGCCAGCAGCCTAAGTAAGATTTGCAGACCAACCAGATCAACATTCCAAAAGTTAACCAGTTGAGAATTTTCAATTCTTAGTTCAAGATCATACTTAGCCCCTATTTGGTTTAACTAAAAAAGTTGATAAAATTTTAAGTCAAAGTCAACAATTAAATTTACCACACATTTCAAGGGACCCACAACTTTTATCAACTTTCCAACCACATTTTTTATCAATTTTTATCAAAATCTACTAAAATCTGATTTTTAGTAAAACCAAACGAGGGCGTACGCCAGTACTGATTCATATATTTTTTGGGGATATTTTAGGCAATTCCCAATCTTCTATTGCGTATTCATTTGTAAAATAGAAATTTTTACATACTGTTAATTACAATGGTTATTCCTCATTTATCTTCTTCTTCCTTCTTTATTTTGTGCATTTTTAGTTGGATTTCGTTCCAAACTATGGTGTTCACATCCAGCACATACAATGATCCTTAGCAAAAGAACCTAATGCAGGAGCATGCTTGAAACGAGGATGGGCCCATTGTCGCTATTTGGGAATTGCCAAATAGCACCTTAGTTCGGTGTCCTTTAAAGTGAGGCCAAAACGGAGTGGGCTTGGAGTGGATTATGGGCCTGATTCTAGTTGTAAATTTGTAATCTCTGAACACAAAAGATTTTAAAGGATGATAGCAAACGTTATGCTTTTCAGGTTTCTATTAGAGGCACGATTATAATTTATGATTCATTTTCCTTATATAGTTAGGAATTTACTTACTTTATTTTCTTACATTTTATACCTATGCAAATATTTTATAAATTGGAAGGAAATACATATAGAAAGTACATTCAGCCAAAATTGTGTCATGTTATCAGAGCCCTAAAATTCTCGAACTTGTCGTCGTAGTCTTGTGCTCCCGGTGCCATCCTGTAGTCTTGTGTTCTCGCGTTATATAGTCAGCATCCTCGGTGGTTGAACCTCACGTTTGTCAGCGCCATTTGAGCTTTTAATAATAGCATCGTGTTGGGTTAGCTGGATCTGCTGTTGGGATTCGTAGTTCACGTGTCTTCGTGGTTCAATTCTCGTCGCTGCAACATGTTCCGACACCGTCGGTAGTTGCCCGAACCTCCAGTGACGTCGTCCCTCTCTTCTGGTCGGAGGAATTTCAGTTTTGCCTCTTTGACTAGCTTCGCCTCTGTATCTACCGGTGGAATTGATTTGCGTGTGGACGGTGGTGTGTGTTTTGGGCCTTTGGTTGGTTGGACCAAGTTAATTCTAGTTGGGCTTACTGTTATTTGAGCTAATTTTTGTTGGGCCAAGTTAATTCACATTGGGTTCACTGTCATTTTAATAATTGAACTTGAATTTTTGTTTGGGCCTCAGTTTACGGGTTTCATTATTCTTGTACTGATTTGTATACGATTTCATCACGTCAATTTAGAAAATTGATTCTGTCCGCGCATTCGCTTTACTGGGAAAAGCTACTCTTCATGGACATTTCACTTTCAATTTTTGGTTAAAGGGAAAGGGGATCTATGGAAACATATTGATGGAAGCATTCCTCCCCCAATCAAGAGAAGGACAAAGAAAAGTAGATTGCTTGGAAAATTAAGGATTCTTGAATTATGGCCTGGATCATCGGATCGGTTGATGAGCAGATTGTCCTTAATCTCAGACCTTACAAGTCATCCCGTACTATGTGGGAATTCTTTAAGAAAGTCTATACTCAAAGTAACAATGCTCGACGACTTCAGTTGGAATTTGAATTGGCAAAATTTTATCAGGACTCCCATTCAATTGAAGAATATTATTCTGCTTTTTCTAATCTCTGGGCTGAGTACATGGATACCATCTATACTTCGGTTTCACCTTACAGTTTGAAGGCTCTCCGAGCTGTACACGAGATCACCAAGAGAGATCAACTTCTCATGAAATTGCGATCTGAATTTGAATCCATTAGGTCCATCCTTTTGGTTGTGTTTGTTTTGTTCATTTACCATCAAATGAAAGGACAAAACTCATACCTCAATCTGTTAAATGTGCTTTTCTGGGTTATGGTGGCACACAAAAAGGGTATGTCTGTTATGATCCTATGGCACATCGCATTAAGGTCTCTCATAATGTTTTTTTTTTTTTTAAACAATCTTTCTTTTCACTTCAAAAATCGTTGTTTCGCCTCCTATGTTCTCTGTTTTACCTATTTCTCTACAAATATTTCTCGATACAAGCCAGGTCACATTTACCCTCCCAGGCATACTTTACCAGAGCCGCTCTCTCAAGCGATTGCCTCCTCAAGGCCTCCAGATCCTCCACCTACAGCATCCAATCCTTCACCAGATGATCTTCCGCCTCTTATCACTCTACATCGAACTACTCGTATTTCTCAACCCCCGATAGATATGGTTTTCCCTCTCATAGCTCTATGTATACTAACCCTAACTCGATTTCTATCCCTTCCTCCCATAGACAAGTCATGGAACAAGAGTGTTGGAAACTGGCGATGTATGCAGAACTTGAGGCTCTTGAGGCTAACCAAACCTAGAATGTTGTATCATGCCCCCCGAATGTAAAACCTATTGGAAGTAAATGGGTATAATTCAATCAAACTTCTATCCGATGGTTCACTTGAGCACCATAAAGCTCGGTCGATTGCTTTAGGAAATCGTCAGAAGTATGGAATCGACCATGATGAGACATTTGCGCTCGTGGCTAAGATGACCATAGTTCATCTACTATTATCACTTGCCGCTTCCCAATCTTGGACTCTACATCAAATTAATGTAAAGAATGCATTTTTACACGGAGACCTTAAGGAAGACATTTATATAAAACTTCTATCTGGTATGCATCTTCTCTCAATGGATTTCATTTATAAGCTAAATTGTTCTTTGTACTCGTGCATGGTTTGACAAGTTTCCTTGCACTCTCTTAGATTTTTTCTTTACTCAGAGTCAGTATGATGCATCATCGTTTCTTCATTAAAATGGCATTATTTTTTGTTATGTGGACGATTTCGTTATCTCTAGATCTGATTACATCCTTATTCAGAGGCTTCAGCAGCATCTTTACTCGGTTTTTCATATGAAAGATCTTGGTCATCTTACTTCCTCGATTTAAGGGTTCATACTACATAGCACGGTACCTTCTTACATCAACATAAATATATTCAGGACTTGATTCGATTGGGTGATTTATATGATTCGTCTTTCATTGATACTCTGTTACAGCTCAATGTTAAATATCAAAAGGATTAAGGCAATATTCTTCCCGACCCCACTTTACATCGAAAGTTGGGGGGTAGTCTCATCTATCTCACTATCACATGTCTAGATACTTCCTTCGCGGTTCATCCTGTCAGCAAGTTTATGGTCGCCCCTCGACATCTTCATTTGATAGCTGCCTGCCGTATTATTCGCTACCTTATTGGGACTCTCATCATGGTCTATTCTCCCCTCGAGGATTTCCTCTTGAACTTACAGCTTATAGTGATACTGACTGGGCTGGTTGTCCTGATTCTTGTCGTTCTACTATTAGGTGGTGTCTCTATCTTAAAAGTGCTCTTATTTCTTGGAAATGTAAAAAACAAGATTGCATTTCTAAGTCCTCCACTGAAGCTGAATACTGAGCTATGTCCGCTGCATGTTCTGAGGTTGTGGGGATATGTTGTCTTCTTGCTGAATTTGGTATTTCACAACCACATCCTACACCTATCTATAGTGACAACACTAGTGCTATTCAGATTGTGGCGAATCTTGTATATCATGAGCGGACCAAACACATTGAAGAAGACTATTATTACATTCAAGATGCCTATGACTCCAAGATCATTTCTCTTCATCGTGTTCCCACTAATCAGCAGGTTGCAGATATCTTTACCAAATCTATGACTCGTCTTCGCCATAATTTTCTTGTCAGCAAATTAATGCTTGTGGACTCCCCAACATCAATTTGATGGAGGGTATTAGAGGCATGATTATAATTTATGATTCGTTTTCCTTATATAGTTAAGAATTTACTTTCTTTATTTTCTTACCTTTTATACCTATGTAAATATTCTATAAAATGGAAGAAAATACATATAGAAAGTGCATTCAGCCAAAATTGTGTCAGTTTCATGGAAAAATTAATAACCAAGGATGAAAATATGATCCCCACAAAGTCATTGGTGACCCCAAAAAGATTCTTCTTGCAATAAAAGGAAGAAGAAAAGTAAATACGAGGTAACATGTCTATAAGTAATTCAATGGAAGCATTCTGGCTTCCATTTTATTCATTACATGTCTCACTCCCATTCATGTGGAGAGGGAAAACTTCTTATATTGCTAATTTAGTAGGTTTCCAATTAAATGGGCTTGAAAAAAAAAATTACCTTTGCAAATTTTCCACTGGAAACAGCAAGGGCAACTTTCCAGAAGGCAGGTACATGGTGCACAAGCACAGCGGTTAACCGGCGGATATATCTTCCTCTTAGAGCATCCACTGCTTCACTAGTCACATCTCCAGGAAGTGGATCTCCAGAAAGATGGGAGTTTCCAAGATTAAGAGAGTAATCCACATCTGACTGTTGGTCATCAACAAAAACAAAGACTAGATTAATGGTTAGAAGTCCAATTGATTTCAAATAAATTCAACAACCATCTGAACATTTCACACTTACAGATTGATTTATTTCTTGCTGAATTTGCCTCCACTTTGCATCAGATAGTGCTTTTTCACGGATCTCATTATGCAAATTCTCCATTTGTGCTTCATGATCTAAAGTACATTTTTCAAGCAAACCTCTTATTCTGTGATTCTGTCAGAGAGTAAACAATAAGAAGAGTCAACATTAAGAACTCGGGAAAAAAATTACCCACTCAAAACTTCATGGCTTTCATTAGATAATCAACTCAATGGGGATGGAAACACGAGGAAGCAGCTACAAAGATTTGATTAGCATGCAATAAAAAGATTATTTTTAAGGAAAACAATCAGTTTTATGCAAATAGATAAATACTTAAAAATCATCTATGTTAGAAGCTTGACAAGAATTAACCATGAGTTAGAGACGTGTTAACGTAATTTGGACTAAATGTGGATTACAAAGTTTTCACCTGAATATTCAGGTAGTGCCATACGGGATCTGATTCAGGTTCAAGCTCCAACAAAAGCCTCACAATATTTTCAAGCTACAAACACATCAGATGATATTCAATCGTCACATATAACTCAAAATAAGAACATTAATAATTTACCCAAAAAAGAAAGAACGAAAAAAAGAGATTTACTCTCTTTTAATCTTTATCTAAATAAATTAAACTGGATTGTTGTGGACTGTATAACTTAATATACTTATATTCTATCCCAAAGAGCTAATGGCTCCAAAATCATTTGTGAACATCAATAATTTACCCAAAAAAAAAAAATGAAAGAAAGAAATTTACTCTCTTTAGATCTTTATCTAAATAAATTAAACTGGATTGTTGTGGACTGTATAACTTAGAGCATGTTTCGTAGAGATTTTAATCCAATTAACATCATTCTTTTTACCGTTATTTCACTATTCCAACCGTCATTTTTGAATTCTTCTCTCGCAGATAGGACACACTTTATCTCTAACGGTTAAAAAATCAATTAACAAAATCCCTACCAAACAAGCACTTAATATACTTATAATTCTATTCCAAACAGTAAATAGCTCCAAAATCATGTGCACATCCACTAGAGGTTAGTTGTGAGTTCTCACCGATGACCATGTGCATTGTCTAGAATTTTGCGTGTGTTTGTTTGTGGGGGAGTTTATCGTTTCTACGAGTGTTCTCAGTGTGTGTGAGAGATAGATAAAGTGAAAGAGCTGTATTGTAACTTATAATCACACTTGTAACATATAAAAAAGTATGTTAAAAGTGCTTTGTGAAGCAGTACAATAATGTTACTGAAATACAATAGATAACAAATCCATTTTTCTATTTTCACCGGGCGAACTTCTTTAGTCTTTTTTCTGGCAAAAGCTTTACATGTGTTTGAAAGACAAACCCAAATACGAAATCTTGTACACTAAAATATTTTCTAACTCGCAAAGAATAGATTATTCAGATTAACTTAAAAGTTAGATGCTCTTCAAACAGAACACGAGACCAATAACAAATCCTCTATCAGCATTAATTTGATGATATTGTCAAATGTAATAGCAAGATGACACGATACAAGTGAATTATGAAGAATTTTCCTTACATTTGTTAGGTCAATGTTTGGATCTTCCATTGACCTGTAAAGCATGCCTTTAAATTCTTGCATTACTTTTTCAACCTCCTCAAGAACACGTTTTAGAATTCCCACCTGAAAGATTTAAATGATAATAGAGCACTCATTCGAAGAAGGAAGATAAAAATTAACTTCAAATGGTGGAGGAGTCAAGCCGCTACGAAATCTCAAAAATACTGCAACATATAATAGATGATCGACATATACTAAAGACAAGTTCTTCGATAAAATTCTAAATTTTGTTCCTCATTTTTATTTCTAGCAACCTGCTTCCAATAGCAAAAAAATTTACCAAAGATGATCTTAGAAATTGGAAGCAATCACAAACTTACAAAAACATAAATCATGCGATAAAACCAAACCGAAAGGATTACATTGTCATGCATGTGGAGGGACATTTCGTGGAAATTATTGGATACCCAATGTGGCAAAATAGTTTCCTAGCTGGGCATGCAGAAGCCCAGTTCCATTTGCAGACAAAACTTTATTTTAGAATAACATGTTAAGAAGCGGAAAGAGCTGAATACCCAAAACTACACATCCTAGAGCATTAAGGCAACAAAATCATCTTACTTGGGGGTATAAGAGAAGCTTCCATTATAGTTTTCAAAGATAATCTCTAGCAGACTCAATAAATGGTATAAATCAGCCAACAAAAACCAGAGAGGAAACTGATAGAATGATAGAAGAGAGGGAATTGGAAATTTTATCGAATATATTTCCATCACATTGCCTTAAAAATTACATGCGAGGAGTGAGGAAAAGTCAACAACATTTCGCGTCGCAGTCATTCAAGTAGTATTAAAAATAAAAATGACTATTTTGGGACATTCTACTATGACAAGGTGGAACAAACTGCAATCCAAAAAGGCAAAAACTAAGAAAAAAATTGACTACAATCACAGGAACCATGCCAGAATAAAATCAAACCACAACAAAAAAATAAACATAGAATGAACGAGATAACCATTCAATATGACCCTGGACTGAAATCAAGCAAGACCAAGCCTAACATTTCAGCTGCAAGCTATATAATAGTGTGTGGTTAGACCATATTGCACACACTTAACTGAGATAGTTACATAGGTTGCTGCCAATAACATTTGCAAACTTAGCTTAGGAAGTTCCTTTGGTTGCTACCAGTAAGTCAGTAACATCATAACCAAGCACTACTGCTGAAAACATTGATACTGTACCAGAGGGTCGATGTTAGGAAGGAAAAAGTGCAGTAGCTGTTTCATCAACCCACACTCAAGAACAGAAACCAGTTGATTAACTTAATTCTTAAGAACAAATGTAATTGGACAGTGAAATGATATTCAAGAGAAGAACACAATGCCCATTTGAGGGGGAAGGATTAGGGACTATAGCTCAAATAAGCAACATATGGTATAGTGATAAAATTGGTTTCAACATTTTAAAATCATTTTTATGATATTATGCCTGACTCAGAAGACCGAATGGCATGCGCTAAAGGAACCTACATGAGAAGGCAGAACAATTGATTTTGCTTTCCTGTATTCTCTCACAGCCAAATCATATTCANAATTTAATTTCTCTGCAAAATAACACAAAAAAGTTGCCTTTAGAACTCGAGTTGACAATGGTCACCTGCAGTATATTCTTAATACACCTTCACTCAAAGGCTGCAGTCAAGTTCCCCAGAAAATACATGCATCAAGCATATTGCTAAAAGTCAGAATAATTACTGCCATCGTTAAGATTGGAGGTAGTGATATCCCGCCCAATCAACTGCATATAGTTACTCACCCGAAACTCGATTCCAACTGTTTCCACCCTTAAAATCAGAAGACAGAAAATGAAGTTCTGTTGGAGGCAGAGACTTGTGGGAACCAAGGCAGACAAAAAATGAATAGCAAACCTAGTACAATTCTGATCAACTAGTAAAAAATGCTGGAGGTTGGTTAACATTTCCTTGAAGCCAACACAAACTTACTAGACCAACACGAACGTTCTCAGGATGACAAAGGAATGAAACGTAATTCCAGGGATATCCTTCAGATATATCACAAGCCTTACATTGACTTACACTTCTCTCTATTTTTTAAGTGGCAATCAAGAATTTCAATGGGACATCTCGAGCACTTCTATTTTAACCCAAGTCCTTCCATTCTCACTTCATTTCTCGAGAATACAAATAATGCCAAATTATATATCAGGATGATATTTTATACATTCACTGTATAAAGAACCATAAAGCTACAATAGAATTTTATTCATAGATGCAGAATGACCACATTCGAGTATGACACCTGAGTATGAAACTTTATTACCACGCGGCATTTGAATGTCGAAACTCACAGTATTTACAGAAGAATCCATTTTAGTTCCAGAAATGGAAGGAAAGATAATGAAACTTCATATGATGAAAATCAGGTTTAAAGCATCCAGTATTTCAAACAGAAGGGTGTCTGTTGTCATGGTAATAAATCATTTCCTTCCCCAAAAAATAAAAACTAACAAAGGAAGTGCAGCTCAAGACAACAATAGAATAAATACCTCGCACATTCGAATCAAGAGGTTCATTATCAGCCAAGGACGGAGAACTTGCAACGCTATCACTGATCAACCTAAATGTTTTGTGGTTAATTAGCCTGTGATTACACGTGAAGTAAGTAAGAGAAAACATTAAAAATGAAAAATCAGAAGGGAATTTTAAACAACTAACAAGATAAGAGATTTACCCCAGTCCTAGTGGATCTACCCATTCCATTCCTCGGGGAAGTGACTTTATATTGCTTAGTCCTTTTTTACCCAGTGCTGATGGCTTCTGTTCAGACTTTTGAGCCATCGGAACTGTTTTGCTTTCTCTCATCTCACGAACCCTTCGAGCCAGCTGTCAAAAAATTTCAATTTCAATAAATCCAGGCATTTTGCCCAGATTACGACACAGTTAAGTAACAAATATCTGGGAAAGTTCACCACATATAAGTTTAGAGGGGCAGCTAAATTGTCATGCAAAAACAAGGCACTCAGCTGCCTCCATTAAATCAACTCTTTTTTCTCAAACTCACTTTCGACCAATAAATTATTTTGCACATAAAACCAAAACTTTTTCCTACTTTTTAACCAAACATTCTTTAAAAAGTCACTATTCCAAAACTCATTTTCACACAAAAAAAAAAAAAAAAAAAAAACACTATTTCCAGTAAAAAAAAAAAAAAAAAAAAAAAAAAACACTATTTCCAGTGGAAGACAAACAGAGGCTTAACCTCACCAATACAAATAAATGCGTATGGTAACAGCATCCAAAATGTGAAATACTAAATAATAAAAGAACCTAAAAGGAGGAGAGAGGATGCTAACATACCTCTCCATTTCTTTCATTGAAGATATTATATCAACCTTTCGAAGAAACATTAATCAAATTTAGGGGTGTAAGTTAACACAGATATGCTAATGTTTCAAAGAAAGGGAAACTGAATAAGTCACACGTGAGATTTAGAGTCAGAATGCTTAGTTTCTTAGGTCTAAGTTATTGAGAATTCCTCAGCCGCTCTTTCTAAGGAACTCGGAAATTACGGTAATTACCCATGTAACTTTAAGAAGCACCTGAAAGAAATTTTATTTCTTCCAGAAGCTGATAATTAGGTCATTACTAACTGGAGCTGTTTTGGTATTTATGGCCATCATCAGTCACAGCTTAAAAAATAATGAAGTCTAGAAGAGGATGTATTAAATGTTTCTATTCTTACGAGTTTTACATACTCCATTTGAGAGTATAATAACTCTGTCTAGTTTATTTCTATTTACCGAAATAGATTTGTAGAGCAAGTCTTTCCTCTATTTCAAGTTCTCCAGGCAATAAAGCTCTACGTACAACAAGAACAAAATAGTCAAATACATCACCTTGTCCAGCAATTCACAAGCTCAAGATTCATTATTGAACAGCAAGACAAATATCCTTTCTATGATTCTATTTAAATCTCAATGTGTCTGCCCATTGACAGATCAAGTGACCATATAATCTCTCAAACAGTAGTTTGTAATTCATGCAGGTCAGAGCCACTCATCAACTCAGCATCAGAATTTGGTCTAATCAATTAGTCTCTACGCACAATATAGGCATATGTACATGACACGAGCATGCCTAGCAGCATAAGGCAACCAAACAACTAACTTGAAAGCCTATGATTCACTTCAATAAAGAATATGTATGAAACTAGCTATCAATATAGATACATGTATATATAGGTCCACGTATTTAAGCAAAAAAAATAAATCATTAAAATTCACTTCAATTAACAATTCAGTATCCATGATCCACTTCAATAAATAAAAAAAACCTCAGTTTCATCCACGTGCTTCCAGCAATTTGGCTCTTCTCCATCCCACCCTTTATCGTCATCTCGTCGTCTCCCGGCCCGGGTTTTCACCCCGATCCCACGATCATCCTCATCTCCGGAAGATATACTTAGCATTTCCACCTCCGAATCATCGTCCTCTTCCACTGTCCCCTTCTTCTGCTGCTGGTGAGCGATCCCTTTCTTCGGTTGCTGAACCGGGATGGGATTTTTCACAGGGACTGAAGACCGATTGGAAGGCGGCTGGACGTAGTTTCGGACGGGCTTGGAAGATGTTTTGGTGGGTTTTTGGTAATTGACATTGCGCTGTGCTTGCTCTTTCAGAGCCATCTGCAACAGCTCATCCTCGTCGAAATCTTCACTGTCGCTAGACATTTTGAGCTGCTGTTTATGAGAGGTTGATTATAGATACAGGAACTGTACGTAATTCTGTGGGGTTTCCGAATTTGGATCCGATGAATAATGGTGTTACTTCAGGGGTAGACGAACAAAGATGGGACTATAGTGCGTTGCGCACACGGTATTGTTTCTGCAACTGCTATTTCTAGATGCCACGTGGACAATTTGATTGGCTCTTCATGGAAAAGCATTTTTGAATTTTCAATATCAACAATTAAATTTTCAGAAATTTTTTATTATTATTATTTTTTTTTTTCATGTTTAAGAATTTATCAATTTTATTTTCTGATTTTATTTATTGTTATTTTTATTTGTTAAAATTTTAAAAATTTATTTGTTAGAATTTTATATTTTTGTTTTTAAAAACTTCCTAATTCTTAATGTTTGTTTTTCCATGTTTTGATTGTGTTTTAAAATTTACATTGAAAACACTCAAAACGTCAAAAATACGTTTTGAGTTTTATAATATAAATTTATCATTGTTTTTGTAAAACATTTTCAGAAATATCATACAAATCACATTTTCATTATTTTACAAAGTTGAAAAGAAGTTTAAAAACAATAAACAAAATGCACACTTCCAATTTTGATTAATCATTTACTAAAACTAACATAAAATATATCGTGACATGCATTAAATGTCAAGGTCAATTAAATGACCTGGAATCCTTCATCAATTCAAAATTTGTTGACAAAAATTTAGGAGATTGGATAAAGTTTCGAAAATCATCTAATATTTAGACAAACACTAATCTAAGAAATCTAAATGGCACGTCATTGGCGCTTGCTTGAGTTTTGTTATGAGTTGTCGAAATTATAGTACAATACAAATGAGCGACAAATAAATGGAATAATTATGAATATTATAAAATGTGCGGTTAAAATTAAATTTTGATTTTAAACTTTAAATTATAAGAAGATCGTAATGGAAGGAAAGCAATCTCTTAATGATTATCATGTTAGATTATAAGTTAATTTTAGCATTCAGTGACTAACGATGAAACTATTGATATCTTCAGTGATCCCACGAACTTAAGAAAATATTTTATGCATTGTGTGATAATTAATTTCAAAATATATTTTTTCACTCTTTTATTTTTAACAATACATTATTCAATACAATGAAATTACACACGAACTCATACATTTTTACTTATTTTTTAACCATACATTTTTTTTAAAGAAAAATCACTATTTCGATATACATTTTTACCAAAATTAATTTTTAATGGATCTAAAATTGGGGCTTAGTGAAATTAAATTAAAGGATAATAATTTCCATATTACATTTTTTTTATTATCTATACCATATTTTAATTTCAATACAAGTCCCAAATATTTGTTCATTTTTGCACTCATATCCTCTACTTATTTCATCGTATTATTATCCTTAATCATTAATTTATGTCTATATCTTGATTTTGATATTGTCTTGGTATTCTGCTAACGTACATCGAAATAGAATATTTTGTAAATTTTTATTTATTTATTGTTCTTATTTAAAAGAAAGATAGATAAGCATGTTAGCGAAGGTAAATTTTTGTTGTACTTTCATATCCTTTACTTTTGTCACAAATTTTGTTACCCATAACGATAAGGGTATTCAAAATTTGGTGTGACTAACAAAAATTGTGATGTGAAAATAATTATCATCATGAATATGCGACTAGAGTGTGTACTGATTAAATTATAAATAAATAAACCACAAGTGATGGTAGATAACTAGGAGTATTATGGATTCTTCAAAATATGTTACTAATAAGTGATTTGAGTGTTAATATATAGTTTATATATTAAAAACACGAGCCAAACATAGAATAAGAATTTGAGTTAGGGTAATTGATAGTTCCTTGTGTACTATTATTTGATTATCTCACATGTGTTTTAGCCCATGTTTTGGTTTGGCTAAAAATTAAAATTTTTAATAAATTTTGATAAAAAATGATAAAATGTATAGTTAAAATTTTTGATAAAGTTGTAGATATCATGAAATACATAACCTCAGTTTAACCGTCATTAATAAAAAAATTTACTTTTTCCTCAAATTCAATTTTAACCACACTTTCTTCTAATAAAATAATTTTGTACTTAAACCTAATTTTTTTCCTATTTTATAATCGTACATTCTAAAAAAAATAAAATCATAATTATAAACTCATTTAAAAAAAAAAAAAGGATTCAAATATGAGCATGAAGATGGAACTAACCTATACTCAGTTTGATTTCTATCAATAAAATAATTTTACACATAAATTCAAAATCTTTGCTAACTTTTGAAAAAAAAATTAAAAAAATCAACTTTTACAAATTTATTTCCAAAAAAATAGACTCATGGCTAAATAAAAATATTTTACTTTTTTTATATTTTAATAATAAATAAAACTTAGTCGGACGTGGGGTCCATCATCAAGAGGACTTATTAGCGGTTGTGTGGATCGATTCCGTACAATTTGTCTTTATAGCATGACTCTCAATAAAAATTATTAAAAAGGTACAAGGTTTATCTGAACCGCACCGTTTCATCGCTCCCATTCACCAGAGTTATTTCCGTGTTATCAATCTAGAAACCCTACTACTGTTTTTACATTTCTTTGTAGGTGTCGTATAGTGTACACAGTTGTTTGGTTTCTGTATTCTTGAAAAAAGTTAATTATTGTATGTACGCATCTATACAGTAATGTAAAATTGAAGTGAAGAGTCATATTCGAATACTGATTTTGAGTTGTTTGCATCAAATTCAATCCTGGTGTTTAATTTCTGTTTATTTACCGAATTATAACCCTTTTTTTTAATAATATATTGAATTCAAGACTGAAAAGACACTGATTATGGATTTCTTGTATCAAATAAAACCCTATTTATAATTTCAATTCGTGTGCCAAATTAAAGCCCAATTTTTTGAATTCTAGATTGATTTTTCATCTGATCATTCCAAACATATAGAGACACAGACATTGACATATATAAATGGCGGATCACGATGAGGATGATTTGAAGATGGCGTTAAGGATGAGTATGCAGCAGCATAATCATCCGGAGCCGAAGAGGAGCAAATCGAGGGATGACTCTGGTGGAAGCGGAGAGGTTCCGGAGGAGTCACCGGAAATGAAGAATCGACGTATGCAGCGGGAATTAATGGCCTCCGCGGCTGAGAAGCGGATGGAAGCGGCCAAAAGTGCCGTACCAGCAATGTCCGCCCCAAAGAGTGCAGAGAGCGTGAAGGAAGTGAAAATTAGTGGTTCTGGAATGGAGGGTAAGAGTAAAAGTGTCAGTTTGGAGACATGCAAGGAGAAAAATGGAAATTCGGGTGCTGAGTTATCCACGGCAGAAGCTCACCAGCTTTTTTCTATGATTTTTGGGAAAGAAGTCAGCAGAAATGTACTTGCACAGTGGTGTAATCAGGGCATTCGGTAAATTTGTTGAATGGAAAATTTCAGAACTTGTTTTTGTGACATGTTTTTGAGTGACTACATGCTATTATCATTCGATATGTGGCAGCTATTAGAATTATGGGTTATCTCAATCAAATGAAAAGTAGATATTAAGAACTTGTGAATGACTGTGGGCAATCAATCTAATAAAAAGTAGAGGAACTAAGTCATTATTGTATTTTCTGGTGGCCAATTTAGAAATATGGTTGTGAAGATTCAAGAGAACTGACTTTTGGAAACACCAACTACTTAACATCATTGTCAGTCTGTTGGGAATGGTTTAGTAATAATTAATTAATTAATTAATGTATCTGGTTTATAGTTGTTAATGCTAGTATCTTGTTTATAGTTTGTAATTGTGCACTCTGCCATTTTCTCTCCTTTCCGGAATATGGTAGTACTGTGCCCCATAATAGAGAGGTTGTGTCTGAGCCATGGAATGTAAGAGCTGGAAGCATTTAGCATTCAAATTTATAAACTCTATAAGCTAAAAACTAAAGACATGTCACTCTTGTTTTCTTGGAATAATCATGTTGGTGTGCTAACAGAAGCTTTCTGCTGTTCCTTGCTAATGCAAGACTAGGGAAGTAACTTAGCCCTAACAGGAGTGGATTTAAAGAGTTTGTATATAGAGCAATTCAATGTGGATGACATTGTGACTTGTGGGTATTCCACTCGTGATGTATATTGGATGGACATTTTAAGAGGACTTCCTTCTTAAGTTTTATATTGGGCAAATAGTCTGGAGCGAATAAGATTTTAAAATAGCAGAACCTGTAATAGTATCATTTAAAGGCAGAATCTTTCCGACGTTGATATCTTAACTCTGTTTGACATCTCTTACATGGTGATAGAAGAATGAAATACAAGGGATTGTTCAGTTGGGAAAATGAAGTTTCAAAGACTGAAACCCCCTTGTGGGAAACAAGCTCAAAAAAGCATGATAAACTACCATCATGAAATTGAAATCATTTTAGAATAAAGAGAAACCTACTTTTCTGGATATCAGATTTTCTTTATGCCATGCAGACTTTTAGGATTCTATTGCTCATACCAGGTTATTTATTAATCAAACATTCATATGTCAATAAATTCTATGGTTCAGCTGTTAAATTTCATGGTAGAGTCTCATAATTGAGAAATATTTACTGGAAACATACAGTAATTTATAAGCATACATGCAACATTCAGGGCCCGACCATTCCAGCAAGAATATAATTGTTGATTTAACTTATACAATTTTATTATCTCTGTCTAATAAAACAAATTTCAATACTAAAGCATTCAAAGAAATCTGGAAGCCATAACGCAAATTTCTTGTCATCAATAGCACAACTAAGGAAGAAGGGGGAAGCAACGGACTTATTTTCACTGTTTATGTACCAGCTCATCTGGAATACGTAAACCCTGCTTGAGATCCTTACCAGAATCTTTTGGAAGCCACCTTTTCTATTTTACCACTTGGCACCTCTGGCTCTCAGAAATGTGGATAACTTTGAGGCCTATGTTAGCTTCCTCAGCATAATCACCATAAATTGCCTTACAACACCATTTGGCAACGAACTCCTTTAATTCACAGTCTTTTACTTCCACACAAAAGTTGATTGCAATCTATGACAACTACCTTCTTTCCTGACCATTTCATTCCAGTTAATGCTTCTTCCCTAACAAAATTAAGTTGTTCCCCCATTCTTGCTTTGGTTGGATATGATTATCATTTTTTGAGAAATTAAAGCATTATTTGTTTCAAATTTACAATGTAGTTTCAATAAATTCTCAATAAATTTAATATTTTCCAGTATTAATAATAATCATAAAACTCCATTTCTTATTTTTGTTTTTCCTTGATATGGTCCTCTTAAGTTGCAATTGATGTTTACTATTTGATGTCAATAAGATTAATGATAGAGGCATGGTTTGAATAAGTTAACTTCTGAATAACAGCGATCACGGATTGAATATCTAAATGGCTTTGACTTTATGTTTGCTTTAAGTCCATCCAGAAACCATTGTCTTCCTTAGCTTTTGTTTACTTCAATATACTTGAACATAGTGCTACTATCATTTTGGAAATCAATAGTAGTAATAGGAGACTGTGTATGTATATTGAGGTCTGATTTTGACACTCTGTGTATGGATAGTGCCTTTCTTTGTCCATATAGTGAGTGTGATTGTGCATGCTCACAAAATACGTTGTTGACACAATTTACGTACGAATACATCTAATTTTTGTTATTTCTCTGAAGGATCTTAGTTGTCTGTGGAATTAAATTATTTATTATACTTGTACTTGTACCTCCTCATTGCTTGTTTGTAAAAATGAGCTCGTCCATTTAGCTATTCTAAATATTGGAAATAACTCTCTTCTAGGTTTAGTCCTGATTCAGAAACATCTATGGGACTAGTGCAGCATGAAGGTGGTCCGTGCGGAGTATTAGCAGCTATACAAGTATTCCTTTGATTTCTTGCTTCCAATTCAAATTTAATTGCACGGACTTTAATACTAACTCCAAATGCCTCATTTATACATCTGCTAACATCTCTGTCATTGTTAATTCCTGAGTATATTTAAAATGAAGACGCTTGCAGCTATACAAAAGATATCATGTGTTGTGGTTCAGTTCAATTATCATTTGCTTGCCAAGTTACTCTTTCTTATTTGTAACATCCTCTCCAATTTTATTTTAGCCCTTTTTTGATCACCATTATTTTCAAAATACATTTTCTCTTTTTTCAACCACGCACTCTTCAATAAAATAATATTATACGTAAACGTAAAATATTCGTTAAAAAATGGGGCTCAAACAGGCTCTTAGGTTGATTCTCATTACTGAAAAATGGAAATTTTACTGGAACTTAATTGTAATTTATGGCAAAATGAATCTTTCACAACTAACTTTATTCTTGCATGCACGCTATGAAATGCCTATGGCATCATTTTTTAACATGTTCATTATAATAACTCACACTATATATATATCTCTATTTCTTTTTCTGCACTTGTGCTGGTTTGTTTGCTTTCTCACGCTAATTTGGTGTATTTTGTTCTTCATGTTTCATGGATGTTATTTATCCACTACTAGCTTGCTGCTCAGTACATCTGTCCATCATTGCATTTTTGCACGATTTCATTTGAAAAATTCCAATTTTCACCTTTTTAACTTATCACGCTTCTTTATTGTTTACGTTGTGTTCTATCTTCTAACATGCAATTTTTCCGTTTGCAGGCTTTTGTATTCAAATATCTTCTATTTTGTCAAGAGGAATCAGGCAATGTTGCCCCAAACGTGTCAACAAATTTGGGTGTTAGTGTATCCAACAGTGAATCAATGGGTGCAGATATTTTTTCTTCCCTTTCAGAAGACCATAAATCAAGGTCATGAATCTCTTTATTCTTTTATTGTTAAGGACTTGACTAGGTTTTACCTAGGCCTCATTTGCTGAGTCAGAACTTGAAGAGGGGAAAATGAAAATGCACGAGAAGTTTCTAATAGCATTATGGATCTTGAATCTATATACATGGCATTAGGGTCATTTTCTTTGAATTTTTAGTAGTAGCACCTATGTACATTGCTCTGAGGTCGCTAAACTGCTATTTGTGATGGCTGTGGGAAGGGTAGGCTACATAAGAATTAGTTTTTATTTTTTTGGGGGGATAATAATGTGGTTTTTGATGAAGTGGATGTACTTTGTTCATTTATATCATACTCCTTTCAATTGACTATTTAGTCCATTTTCAAGCAATTATCCGACTTTCATTTTGGATAGCATGCTGATCAGACTATCCCTTTTGGGAGCTTAACTAGCATGATTACTGCCATGCTCAACACAAGCTATTGAAACATTCATTTCTAATTGTTCCCAGATAGTGAAAGTTGTTCACACGTAACCTGGTTCTTCAGTATTTTCTTTGAAGAATTTTGTATTTCATTGTTAACTTTTTCACTTTAAAAGAGTTATCACACCCCATTCTATCCTTCCACTAGAAGCAAAGGATAGAAAAAGATGCGGAGGAAAGAAAAAGAAATGAAAGTAACATGAGAATAACGAAGTTATAGTTCTCAAGGTTGGTGTCCTATTTTAGTGTTGGTCTTTAATTTCTGTTTTGTTTTTATCAGCACATCATCTAGCGTCATCTGCAGTAGCTTTGATGTTTCTCTTATGTTTCTGTTTTTTGGCGCAATATTCTTCTTCCATTAAATATGTTTACATATAATTGGTTTCTTTTAGAGCTTCAGACGCAGCTTTTTAGTTCTTCAAAATTCAAATACCGTTGTTGATGTTGGAGTTAATTAAGCATGGGGGAAAGCTTACCTACAAATTCTTGTGAGCTTTGTGCTGTGCTACTTTTTTCCTTTTTTTATTAGACCTGCTCATTTCTTGGTGCAAGTTTATTTTTCTTCCTCTTTACAATGGAAGAAGATTTTGTTTTTTGAACTTCAACTCACTTTAAATAGTTTGGAATTTGCATTTATGAAACTAATAGTTTCAATGAAATTCTGACCATTCCGATTTACAGTATAGTAACTTGTATTTTCATGAATGGGTTTGGAAGTTTTGTGCTAGCTCATTTGGCAGACTTTTCTTGTTTTTCTTTAAACTGTCGTTATTTTTTATTTGCGTTTTGATAAATGTTTTGTAAATTTTGCCACTTTTATACAGTGCCTTGGTCAGGAGTATGAATGAGATGCTCTTTCTGTGTGGAAACAATGAAACAGCTGTAATAGCATCAATGGATGTTCTTGATGGTCATGTGGAGGAGTCCATGGATGGATCAAAGGATGAGGTAAATTTATCACTTTACATCTGTGCAACATTTCAATGGGTTTCCATTTCAAAGTGGTACAATGTGGCTGTAATAACCTTCATTCAATAATGGTGAATGTCCAATTTACTAAAAATCTGAACACCATATATGGTTTAACATGGTCTACTTTTACTGCCTGTGGTTAGTGTTCACACACTTAAAAAAATGGTAAGACTTGTGTCTACAATTATTGTCCATCAGTAAGGCACACGGAACCTACGATGGAGCTCCCCTCACAATCCAAATTAACCCAGCCACCACACCACCACCCAACCCAGGATTCTACAGCAAAAGGAAAGGACAATTAAAGCCCTTGTTTGAGACCCATTTTGGAGGAGAAAATGAATTTTTGAATAGTGTATGGCCAAACGACAAACGGTGAATGAACGAAATAGACAAAGCATGACTTATGCAGAAATTACAGCAAACTCACAGACCTCGGAGCATGCCAACCAATGGATTCTACAGCAAAAGGAAAGGACAATTAAAGCCCTTGTTTGAGACCCATTTTGGAGGAGAAAATGAATTTTTGAATAGTGTATTGATGAGAAATGTGTGGTTAAAAAATAAGAAAAAGTTTTTGATTTGCGTATAATATTATTTTATTGAAGAATGTGTGGTTGAAATGATGTTAAATTACTGTTGAAAAATGTATTTTAGTGAAAAAATGGGGCTCAAACAAGGGCAAAGTCAGTGATAACGAAGGTCACGACATTTGTTTGAGTGGGGCTGAAATAATGGCCCGTGTCCAGGAGTTGAAAGGAGCATTCGATGAATTACTTAGGCTAGTTGGAAGTGGGCCTGAAATGGACCCCATGAAATTGGTATGCTGTCACAAGTGTGGGGTTGAGTTGGATGAGGATTAAACCGGTGAAATACACATACCGGGATTGACTCATGAGGAACTACCATCAATTACAAAACATGAAAAGTAGGGAAGAGTTGAACATTATGAGTCTCAGGAGAGGATGGAAGCGGGGTACTATAAAAACGACGACGGGGTTGACTTAGTGGGGTTCAACCGGAATGAAGTAGATATGGGGATTGCAGTAGAACGAGAGGTGGAATCGTTGTCTAAGGAAGGGGAGTCGAGTATGGTGAACTTGGAGATAATGACAATAGACGTTATGAAAGAAAACAACGCTACACATTCGACATCAAGGATTACGAATACTTATAATAGGAGGACAAAAGAAAATAATATGGGGACCGAAAAAGCTTTGATGTTGTGGGTAGATGGTGCCAAGAAGGGAGAAAGCGACAGTGACATTATACAAGTGGTGGAAGAGAACGCACTGTCCTTTGATCATCTCGAGGGCTACCACGGAGAGGAATCTTCAGAAGCTGATGTGTTTGAAGTTGAATTCTACAAAAAATTCAGGAATTTAGTAAGTTGGTTGGCATGTCATGTGATGGATATGAAAGTAGACTGTTACAATTACTCGAGGAGCTGGAGGCTAATAGGGGACAAGACATCAGTACACATGGAGGTAAATTAAGAAAAAAAGGTGATCGCGAACTTAAGAGGCTCGAATGGTCAGTAAAATATTCTGGTAAGGGTGGCGAGTCCAAGAAAGGAACAATGGGGAGGGGTTACGGAGTGCTATAATGATGCCAAAATTCATTAGCTGGAACGTAAAGGGGCTCAATGAGGTTGGTAAAGAGCTTGGTGTTCGACATTTGCTAAGGGGATGGAGGGCAAATCTTGTATGCTTGCAAGAAACTAAGATGGAGTTTATCTCGAGGGCGGTGATTAGTAGTTTATTGGGGGGGGGAACCATGTAGGGTATCAGTTTTTGGGGTCATCAGGGGTATCAGGAGGCGTGTTGGTGATGTGGGACACTAGAGTGCTTGAGATGGAGGAAGTGAGAATAGGGGTGTTCTCTATATCGATTTCTTTCAAAAATTGCGAGGATAGATTTCGGTGGATGTTCACAGGAGTTTATGGGCCTAATTCTGATGACACTAGAGTGAGCTTGTGGGATGAACTGGCTGGAATGAGGGCTTGGTGGAATCTACCAACATGTATTGGGGGTGATTTCAATGTGATTCGATTTCCTTCGGAGAGGTCGAGTGGTGGGAGACTGACTAGGGCAATGGAGGAGTTCTCAGATTTTATTAGGGAGAATTTGTTGGTGGATTTACCTATGGTTGGGGGAGATTTTACCTAGTCATCTAATCGGGACGGACCCGTCTTGTCTCGTATTGATAGGTTCTTGATTTGTGGGGAGTGGGAGTCCAAATATTCAGATGTCACTCAGAGAAGATTGGGAAGGGTGTACTCAGATCATTTTCCTATTATGTTATCTGGAAATAAGAGGGGTGGTGAAAGAAGACCTTTCAGGTTTGAGAAGATGTGGTTGAAAGTAGAAGGTTTCAAGGAGCGAGCACAGACGTGATGGACTTCCTATGAAGTCAGTGGGTCTCCCTGTTTTGTATTGGATCAGAAGCTAAAGGCGTTGAAAGGGGATTTAAAGAAATGGAACGAGGAAGTTGTGGGCAATGTTAACTGTAGTAAAAATTAGTGTCTGTCAGAGATAGAGGAATTGGATAGGCGGGAGAAGAGTCAAGGGTTGGCTGGGGAGGAGAAGGAGAGATATAGAGTATTAAAGGATGAAATGAAGGGGTTGGTGGAGATGGAGGAGATTGCTTGGCAACAGAAGTCTAGGGTTACTTGGTTGAAAGAGGGGGATAAATGCACTAAGTTCTTCCACAGGGTCGCCAATTCTAATAGGCGAAACAATTCCATCACAGTTTTGGAGGTGGACGGGGTTACTTATGAGGAACCACAGGAAATTGGAAGCCAACTGATGAATTTCTATCAAAACCTCTATCGGGAGCAATTTGAATGGAGCCCAGAATTGGAGGGATTGTACTTTTCTACTATCATGGAAGATGATGCTAGATGGATGGAGAGACCATTTGGGGAAGATGAAATTAAGGAGGTAGTGTTCAGCATGAACGATGATAAGGCTCCGGGACCGGACAATTTCTCGTTCTCATTCTACAAGGCGTGCTGGGATGTGGTGCGACCGGACATTGTGAATACTCTATCTTATTTTTTTGAACGTGGCAGATTTCAGAGAAGTTTTAACGCTACATTTATTGTGCTCATCCCTAAGAAACCGGGAGCGACTGATATTAAGGACTTTCGCCCCATTAGCCTTGTCAGTGGGGTGTATAAGATTATTGCGAAAGTCCTGACAAACAGATTAAAGGAGGTGCTGGGAAAAGTAGTGTCCAAGTTTCAGAATGCATTTGTAAAAGGACGTCAGATTTTGGACTTTGTGCTTATAGCGAATGAATGCATAGATTCAAGAATGCGTCTAAGGGTCCCAAGGATGTTATGTAAGCTAGATATTCAGAAGGTTTAGGAATCATGTAAATTGGGGATTCCTATTATATATGCTTAGGCGTTGTGGCTTTGGGAGTAAGTGGTGTAAATGGATTCAATTCTGTATTTCTACTGTTTTATTCTCAGTTTTGGTCAACGGAACACCTGAGGGTTATTTTCAGAGTAGTAGAGGCTTGAGACAAGGGAATCCATTGTCTCCATTGTTATTTGTCATTGTGATGGAGGGTTTCAGTAGGATGATTGAAAGAGCTGTGGAAGCGGGGTTGATAAGGGGTTTTATGGTTGATCAATTGCAGGTGACCCATCTGTTATTTGCAGATGACATGCTGATCTTATGCGATGCAGATGTTGAACAATTCAGGAACTTGCGCTGTCTGCTCCTATGCTTTGAAGCGGTGTTCGGTTTGAAGATCAATTTGGGGAAGTCTGAGGCTATTCCAGTAGGGGAGGTCGATAACGTGGAGGAGCTGGCTAATATATTGGGTTGTAAGGTTGCGCAACTGCCAATGTCATATCTAGGGCTCCCGTTAGTGGCACGATTTAAAAGTAACCATATCTGGAATGGTATTGTGGAAAGGATGGAGAGAAGATTAGTTGGGTGGAAGCGTATGTTTCTAAGGGAGACAGACTTACTCTCATTAAATCTACTCTCTCGAATCTCCCTACTTACTTTTTGTCATTATTCCCCATTCCGATTGCGGTGGCAAAGAGATTAGAAAGACTTCAAAGAGAATTTCTGTGGGCAGGGTTGAGGAAGGAGAGGAGACTCTATTTGGTCAATTGGAGAGTTGTCTGTTTACCGATGAGGATGGAGGGTCTTGGGGTGAGGAGCCTTGTGTTGATCAATAAGGCTTTATTAGGCAAGTGGTTGTGGCGATTTGGAGTGGAGAGGGAGAGCTTCTGGAGAGAAATAATTGGGGCGAAGTATGGTATGACGGAGGGGGGATGGTGTACATTTGAGGATCGTGGTTCTTATGGGGTGAGTTTGTGGAGGTATATCCGACGGGGATGGAGTGATTTTCTGGACAAACTGAAGTTTGTGGTCGGAAATGGTAATGAGATTAGATTTTGGGATGATTGTTGGTGTGGAGATCAACCGCTGAATGAGAGATTTCCTTCCTTGCACCGCATTGCCTCAATGCCCTCTGCTATGGTGAGTAATGTCCTTAGTCATTCATAATAGGAGCTATAGCTGGAATATTACTTTTGGGAGGAGTCTACAGGATTGGGAATTGGAAGATTATTCGTTGTTTATGACCTTTCTACATGAGTCACAAATTCGGGTAGGAGAGAGTGATTGTATCTGGTGGAGGATAGCACGGGATGACATTTTTTCAGTTCGTTCGTACTTTGGTTCCCTCATGGGATGTGTGAATAATTCATTCCCCTGGAAGTTGGTGTGACAATGTAATTTGCCTCCTCGGGTGGCATTCTTATTGTGGACAGTTGTGAGGGGACAGGTCTCAACGGTGGATAATCTTCGACGTAAAGACTTCTACATAACCGAGTGGTGTTATATGTGCAAGAAGGATGGGGAGACGATCGATCATTTGTTTATTCATTGTGATGGTGTACGTTGGATTTGGAACAGTATACTTGGTTCTCAATTTATGGATTGGGTGATGCCTCGTCTTATAGAAGATGTGATAAGGGCATGGCGGAGAAAACTTCGTGATAAAAATAACAAACTAACATGGCACCTTATCCCGGGTTGCATTGTATGGTGCGTGTGGAGAGAAAGGAACAATCGATGCTTCGAAGACCAAACAAAGAGAAGAGAGCAGATAAGAGACATTTTACTTTACTTTGTATTCTTGGTTTAATGCTGTGGCTAGAAATTCTGTAAACGAGTTGCCTAATTTCATGTTGTTCCTTAATGGTTTAAAGTGATTGTACACCCCCCCTATATTTCCTTTTAAGTAATAAAATTATCTGATTACCTATAAATAAATAAAAATAATAATAATAATAATAAAATAAACTATTGTCCATCAACTGTTCCACATTTTTGTCATGCTCCATGTATATCTTTATCACAGGTCATTGCAACAATACTTGAAGGTGTTTCTTTTGAATCTGCGTTCGACTTGCAGAAGGTTTTGAAAGTTAGCACATACACTTCAAAGGCCAGTGCGCTTTATAAGCTAAAAGCAATGCTTCCAGTTTTCCGAAGTCGTCTAGGAGCATTGCTTTTTCTAATATCTGCATTACTGTCACGAGGGCTGGTATGTTATAACTCTATTATGATTGCATATCATATGTGCCATTGCTTAATGTATTATTTATCTAGGATTGTTATTTGAACATTAAGAAGCAGAGATAAAACATCCAGGTGTGGATATCTTTATATATGACGTATCAATGCCGAGCCATATGTCCATCAAACGAGAATATTTAACCAAAATTTTTTTCTCGACTTTGTACCTAGGGAGGCTTTGTATTTGTCATATGTGGAAATGGCTTTTCTGGGTACTAAAAGCAGTTAAGTTGCTCCTATGGAAAAATCTAAGCATTTCCACTGTCTTGTAAGCTAATCTGAGCAAAGTTTGAAATTAAACGTAGGGAAATGCCACACAAACAGGGGCCTGCCACATCAGCCCTTGATCTGAAAATTCAAATTTCAGATGGGCCTGTTTGAGCATCAAAATTCTTAAACATAACATAACACACACCTAAAACTGTATATATTCATTGACATTTTGATTTGTCCATCACGTGTCGTACATTTATAGTGCCTTATTTACCATGTAGGACAATGTTCAAGCTGACAGGGATGATCCAAGTCTACCGTTGGTAACTGCTCCATTTGGGCATGCTTCACAGGTATTCACAAGGCGATGAATATTTCCTTTTTTTTTTTTGATGATTTTTATAGATGCTGGTCCTTTTACAGATGCTTTTTACACGTATCTCGTTATTTGGGACCTTATTATGGACATGCTTGGTAAATGACCAGGGCTGATCTATAACCTTCAATTTTTATTTTTATTTTTTCAAATAGGAAATCGTAAACCTACTGCTTTCTGGGAGTGCTGTTGCCAATGTGTTTGACGGGAAGATGGATTTCGGTGGTGGCATGTTTGTGAAAGGCATATCAACAACAGTGGAAGTTGGATTTCTCACTTTGCTCGAGTCTCTCAATTATTGCAAGGTTGGGCAGTATCTGAAATGCCCAAGGTGGCCAATATGGGTTGTTGGTAGTGAATCTCATTATACAGTCTTATTTGCTCTTGATACCAAAGTCCAGGATGAGAATCAACTTGAAAGTAGAGAAGCACAGATCCGAAGAGCTTTTGATGTCCAGGATCGAAGTGGAGGTGGCGGGTTCATTAGTGTGGAAGGTTTCCATCAAGTCCTCAAGGAAACGAGCATTGACCTTCCATCTGAGAAGCTTGAGCATCTTTGCAGCACGGGGTTTATCGTATGGAGTGAATTTTGGCAGGTTCTTCTGGATTTAGACGAGAGTTTAGGAGGCCTAAAGGATTCGACTGGATTAATGGGAAAGAAGGTGTTTGATCTTTACCACTTCAACGGTATTGCAAAATCAGTTGCTAATGGTAGCCAGGCTACATCTGGACATGAAAATCCAATCCAAAGACCTCGGCTGACAAAGTTGAGGGTTTCAGTTCCCCCCAAGTGGACATCTGAGGAATTCATGGCAAATGTATCGGTTCCATCTGGCTCGAGTAAAAATGAATCTGATGAAAAAGAGAAATCAGTCGAAGTATCTAAACCAGACCCTGCTCAACGTGCACCTTTGGTTGATTGCATTAGAACGCGATGGCCACGTGCAACTTGCAGTTGGGAAGGTGATGCACCTAGTATTGTTTGATTGTCTAGTTAAGTTTCCCAATCTGTGACTGCGCTCTCTATTGAGGTTAGAGCTTTCCGGGGAGTGAAAGAAGAGGTCTTCTCTGCATTTTCCCATCTGAAATGTGGGCTGCAGAGTTAATAACTGCTATACATGACGTTTACAGTGTAATTCAGTGTGTAGTTCAACAGAATTCTGAAACGAGTGTATTATGGTGTTGAAAATGTTATCGTTATTCAAACCTGTAGAATACATGTAGTTGTTTGCTAGGCATGAGGATTTCAATCACACATCATAGGTTTTGACTTGTTGCTGTAACTAAGGTCGCCTTTGTACTCGTTATTTGTTGTTGATCAGCCAAGTTTTCTCTAAGAAGTTTTTGATGAACATCACATTGTCTCTATTCTAATAACCCTTTATTTCACTCAAACCGTAATCCAGTATGTTGAATACCCAGAAAATTAAACCACAGATGATAATTGTATAGCGCTATGCTCTTGGAGGGATCCATCCAAGATTTTAAGCCCAGATATTATTTGGTACAATTAAACATCTCAATATTTTCTCATTGTAGCAATTATTATTTTTTTAACGTTTTTTCGTCGAATTTTTATCTTCAACATTCCATTAATTAGTGCGTCTCAAAATATTTTATTTTCACGCCTTGAAATTAGGGGAAGTATATTTTTCGCACTTTTTATTTATATACCTTCTAAGAATATGATGGAAAAAATTGTTTTACTCCATTTTAACAGATTTTTGGACATAAAATTGTTATCAAATACAAAATTTGTTAACTAATGAAAAATTGAGGATAAGAATTATGTGAAAATTTGTTAAGAATATAAGTGCTAAAATGAGCAAAAATTAAAAACTTTTTAAGTCCAATGACAATATGGGGCAAAAAATGAAAATTGTGGTGTGAATATAATTACCCTTAGAAATTATCACAAAAAAATGATAAAAGTCTGTGATACCCTTTTATTAATTTGAATTACTTGCACACATTTCTTCTGGCCATCATATTCTTAAAGGACATATTTGGAAATGGTGATACTTTAGTGGAAAGGCAAACAAAAGTAACAGTTACAATGGGCCCTACTTTTGAGTTGCCCAATGGTCATAAAATGACTTTAAATCTTAGGAAAACCCTTCGAAACAGGTGCCTAATAAAATTATTTGAAATAAATTAACAGAAAAAGAAATACAACCTTCTACCCGTTGGCGTACGACGTCGTTCGTTTAAATCAACCTGAATGCTGTAACTGAACCTGAACGGCACAAACTTTTGAAATTTGAATGGACCTATTTCTCTTACAACGTCGTTTAGAACGGCTAGAAACAAAAAAAGAGAGCCGTTACCGCCTTAACAATTTTGAATTCTCAACGGCCCATTTTTGAATTTGTCAGTAACGTAATCAATTTTTATATACTCGTGTTCCTACAACGAGTAGCATCTCAATTCAAGAAATACAATTTCTCTATTTCTAATCCCCACAGAAAAGAAAAAAAGAAAATGGATAATACATCCGACAAGGACAAATCTACGTTGAGGGACATGGAAAAAAGCTTCGAGATGCATAAAGAATCTATCAAGAGGGAGACAAAGGAACTCTCTGAAACTTGCGGCGTCAAGGCTTGTGCTGTCATCGTTGGGCCTGATGGGATGGTCGACACATGGCCAGAAAATCGTAATGATGTGCAGGAGGTGATCAAAATGTACGAAAACTTTGATCCGGAAAGTAAACGGACTCAAGAACTTGATCGTGAGAAAAATAAGGTAAATATTTGTGCTGTCTCTGATGGGATGAAGACTATTAACAAACAAGAATTGCTAAGTAGGATCGATGCCAAATTAGCCCAAGTAAGGGAACGCATTCAGATCTTGAAGTCCAAAGATCAGGGTTGTAATCAAGATGAATCTGGATGAAAGATAGTGTCACAGGTTTCATTTTATTTTTGAGTGACCGAGTCAGTAACAGGTAGTAATAGTGGAAGGGGTATGTAACTTTTCCCTATTTAAAGGGATTCTCTGTTATTTAGAGACAAGATGTGCTCCTTTAGATGGCTTTATATTATATCGTATTTAAAGTCTAAGCAAGAAATTAATGGAGGAATGAATTATTTCTACTATATTTGAGTTGTTTTGGATGTTTTAGGTTTCTCGAAAACCATCTATAGAGGTCAATACTTCCTCGAACAAAAACATTAAACCATGAAATTCCTAAAATAAATACAGTAAAGCAATCCTATCAGACGGTTACTCCCAGCATACATTTGGAGTAACTTGGATGCAAAATTTTAGACATTGACAAACAAAAAAATAACGACGTGACTCAACAAGCTCAAGCTCAATTAGCTACGAAGCACAACCTGTGAACAATTTTGGGACCTGATTTATTGTATTCGCTCTTTGAGATCCACATCTGCACAAGGGAACAAATCGTAGCAGAGACTATCAAGCATCAAGACATGTGATAAGAAATCCAGTGTTTCACTGATATTTCATAATAGCCATCCTGAAATCAAGTTGATTTTATACATTACACATTGTTGCAAACTGTTAAAGAGTTGAAGAAGACGCATTCCTTGTTCTAATTTTTACAATAAAATTTCTCAGCATGAATGGTAACAGATTTGGGAATGATGTCATGATGATGATGATGATTATTATTATTATTATCATTTATTTATTTATTTTTGTGTGTGCGTGGGTGGTGGTGGAAGCCGGGAGAAAATAATTCGGATCACCTGTGCAACACTGTACTTCTTCCTCTCAGCTAGGTCACCACCTTAATCTTCATGCTACTCACATCTCATAATGGAGCAATATGTCGTTTCACGTCGCGAACAATTTCCCGTTCGGCAGATGCGGCAAACGGGTAACCTCTCTCGGTCAGAATTTTCATGAGATAATCGGTGAGATCACGACCAGCAAGATCCAACTGTAAAATGGCATAAATAGGAACACTGTGGCTTACACCGTCACCAGAGTCGAGCACAAATAATCATATTGTTAGTGAAGTCCACGATTTAGCCTCACGGCTTAAAAATTCAATTTCCTCGAAATTCATTTTAATCACATTCACCCAATAAAATAATTTTATATATAAACTTAAAATTTTTCCCTACTACACATTCTAAAAAAATTCACTGTTATAAAATCTATTTTTAAAAAAAAAGAAAAAAGGGAAACTAGTGTCAAGTCAACCCGAAATTACCTTCTCACGCTTATTTACTTTG
Source organism: Olea europaea var. sylvestris (assembly GCF_002742605.1). Lineage (NCBI taxonomy): Eukaryota > Viridiplantae > Streptophyta > Magnoliopsida > Lamiales > Oleaceae > Olea > Olea europaea. Next base: position 36,632,088 of record NC_036246.1, on the reverse strand, counting down.
TTTGATTTGATCCTCCAATGTCAATTCGAGAAAAAATGATAATATTAGTCGTCGTGGTTGAAATCAAATTTTGGGGAAAAATGTATAGTGTATAAATAAAATAAGGAAATATTGTCCGTTAGTTAAATTGGTAACTAACGGATTCACATATGATTAGACCAAGGTTTTAAAATGCGTAATGCTTGACAATGCGTCGCTGTCGAGCATTGTCAAGCATTAAGCACTATAAGTGTATGCATGCCTGCGTGAGACATGTGTTTTGCAATTTTAAATTTTATTTTGAGTATTTTTAACTAATAAATAAATAAAATAATCGATTCTTTGAAATTTTAAACATATTCTTCAAATTTAAAATAAAAAAAAATAAATAAATAAATTCTTATGCTCAAAATCATAAATAGGGTAATTGGCACAAAACATCCATACCTTTCATTTTTTTGACATTTTTATCCATATTTTCACCTTTCTTTGCGCTAAACGTTATTTTTACAATTTTTGACGTAAAATAACCAAAATACCCTTCTATTTAAACAAAAAAAAGAAGAAGAAATAATTACAACTATAAGCCCAAACTTTTCACATGTGCAAATCAACCCAAATCTTCCAGTTCCACATCTCACCCCCCACTCCCATTTCACCGTTGGTCAAAAATCCTAAATTGCTTCGTTTGAATGGTGAATTACAGCAATTGATTCACTACCTAGAGTCGTTACACTTTGAATTGTATTCTAGTTGGAGCAATTTGTTGATTGTAGATGTGGAGAAACACCAATTGAGATGTGATCGAAGGATTTTGCGTTTTCTCTGTTTTTGAATGAACTGCCATGTCCAGGCAAAATTTGGGAAGACCCATATGCTCATTGGATGCGTCATGAGGAGTAGGTACTTGAGGTGGTGGTCCGCGATCATGGGTCCCACCATCGGGGCTGAAAAATTTGCCTGAAAACAGCGAAATGGTTGGGTTCGAAGCTACGGCCTGTTTGGTTTGATTATATGAATTAAATCACATTTGAGGACCATGGACAGGGACGTCTTGGTGTGTATATTTGATTGGAATGTTGAGAATGGCATAAGTCTTGTTGGAACAGGTGGTGCCACGCCTTATTTGCATTTGCGAGTTCGATATTTTGGCTTGCAATTTCTACCAAATCTGTTGGCATGGTAATTGGATGTTGGATGGTATGTGTAGAGGGGAGTGAGGGCTATCTGGCGGTATGGAGGCCCGATGGTTTTGACGGTGGTTGGCCGGAGTTTCTTGGCTTCAAAATGGTGGTCGATTTAAAGTGGTTTAGTGACCTTTTATTTTCCCCCCAATTTTGGGCTTATAGTTGCAATTTCATTCTTTTCTTTTCTTTTCTTTTTTGTTTTGTTTAAATAGAAGAGAAATTTGGTCATTTTACGTCAAAAAATGATAAAAATGACGTTTAGCTCAAAGAAATCTGGAACAAGGGGCAAAAATGTCAAAAAATAAAAAGTATGGATATTTTTCACAATAAATTTAAAAGATAGGGACGTTTTGTACCAATTGCCCTCATAAATACTACAATTACTTGAACTTTTTGTATATACTCTTTAGATTTTCAATAAAAACATATTGCTCAAAATCATAAATACTACAATTACTTGATAATTGATTCCGAAAATTAGATTAAACACGAATACCAGCTTAAAAAAATCCTAAATATTGTCTAACTCTTGATTGATTCCAATTTAATCTCTTTTTCTTCATCCTAGTCATCCTTCATGTCATTCGATACAAAATCATTTTCATTGGACTCCTTATTTCAATTCAAGAATTTTATATTCCATCTTGTAGATGATAAGATATCAGAGTTAATCTCATCCTCAAAATCACCACCTTCAATAATTCAAGATTGTGCATTACTAGCATCACTTGCTGACAAAACTAGAGGAAAATCGAAGAAAAAGGAGGCTCAGGCTCGACATAGATAATTTTCAACTCCACGAAAAATTTGTTTTGTTTTTATATTTTTTAAAACGTCAAAATCATACAGATTGCTGTATATGAATTCATAGTTTTGGGTGATGTGGGCTAATTTGATGTTTATTAAGCTCATTTTTTTAAAGTTATAAAAATTGGTTAGATTTTTATAGACTAATTTTGACACAATTTTTAACACAAATTTTTGTGTATTTTGACGTTTAAGCCTGTATATACGGTCAACAAAATGAGTTGACCACATTACTTAAATATGAGGCGTTTCAAAAAGCATCGACATTTGCATGCATTTAGAAACACTTGATTAGACATTCCATTCACTAATTGAGTATTCATTTTTAATGTTAATTAACTTTATTGACTAATCGGGTCAAAAACATTTCAGTAACCAATTTTATAACATTAATTAACTTGACTGACTAAATGGACAAAAAATATACTTCAAAACAATATATTTAGATGAAAAACAAATGAGAAATGTTACATGTAAAATTGGGGTTCAATTTGGGTTGTCAACCTCAATTGTACAACTAGCAAAATTTAAAACAAATAGAATCATGTAATTACTTCAACTGCAAATAGTTAGTCCATACTTGCCTACCATTTATAATTTATTTATAAATGGAAATCATTCGTTTTTCATAATTAAGTTCTTGATATTATCTTATTTCTCTCAATGTCTAGTATAGCTTTATGTCTATCGACCCAATTTTGATATTGACTTGTCCAACTAAAATATTTATTCGAGGCGATGGTAAAATATTAATGTTCTATGAGTATTTAAGCGGAAGTCTATATAATTGACTTACAATTAAATGCAAATATGTAAACTATATAATTGTACACCAAATTTCATCAAACCATAAAATCACAAAGTATGATAACTGGTGACCACAACAATTTTAAATCGAAGTACAAAAAGTAAAATTTAGTTCTTTAAACATAAAAAGATCTTTAATAACCAATGACAAGGTTATGGCCATGGCCAGCCAGTTAATTTATATGCCCCTAGCACCAATCAACTTTGTTAAACCAAATGTTATGGCCATGGCCAGCCAGCCACCAATCAAAACCCTTGCAGCCGACCGGACCAACGGTGCCCTCCCTAACACCGCCCCTAACCACCCAAATACAACCAGAGCAAGGGTTACCGCTGCCACCACTACTCCAATTCTCACCTTGTACTCCTTAATAAATGATGCAGCCAATAATGGTACGATTGCACCCAAAGAAAATGCTAGGGCGGATGCTGCAGCAGCTTGTACCGGGTTCGGTAAACTCTCGTCGTTTTCTCCATCTTGTCCTTCTTCTTTCGTCATCTCTACGGAAACATCGCTTCTTTTCTCTCTATTCATTTGAGCCACTTCTATGTCGAGTTGCGAGTAAACGGATACGAATTCTCCGATAGCCATCGAACATGCTCCAGCCACTAAACCGGCAAAGCCGGTTAAGATCATGGCCTTGATGTCTTGTTTCACGGCTCCAACGCCCATCATCAACGACGCAGTGGAAACTAATCCGTCGTTAGCTCCCAAGACGGCCGCACGAAGCCATTGGGATCGTTTTGAGTAGTCGAACTCCTTTTCTTGTGGCTCAAGATTCATTTGTCTTTCCATTTCTTGGACGTGGAAAGGAAATTTTGTACCATGGATTGATTTTTGGTTAGAAGCCATGAAATGGACTGAACAAAAGAAGAGATTAAATTCTTGATTATGGAGGAAGTTGCAAGGCAAATGAGTGTGGTGGACACACGCCACTATCTAATGGCATTTATAGAGCAGAAAAAGTTCATTTCATCAGATTTTGAGGAATTTTAAGTCAGATGTCCTCAATCAAAATTTTATTATTTTAATAAATTTAATGAAATTTATTGAATCTATGTGCCCTCAACTAAAAATTTAATGAATTTCAACGAAATCATTTACAATTTAGGCATCTCAATAAATCATAGATTTATAAGGATTTTATTAATAGTTTGATTTTAAAATATTTGGATGAATTTCATGTTTAAAATTACATACAACACACTCTTTTGAAATATCACAATTTTTAATGATATCTTATAAATTTTGTGGAAATCTATTCAAATTCACGATGTTCATTAAAACTTATAACCTTTTAAAATTCAACAAAACTTCAGTTGAGGACTCCTCGTACTAGTTTCGACAAAGTTTATAATTTAAATGAAATGATTTGGCAATTGACTAATGAATTATTCCCACAAGCTGTATATATATGGAAATGTTGTATGGAATTAAAATTATCGTCATATAATCTATTTTGCATACAGTTTCTAACATACCGAAAATGAAATTGGACAGAATGGCTTCATTGATACAAAAGGATATCAGAGTCGTGACACAATGTAATATGTCATCTACTTAAAAATACTTTTCTAAAACGTAAGTTAGAGACTTATTTTCAACACAGATTATTATTTTTTCATCAAATGCTTGACACGAGTTTACACCGTTAATGAGAGATACCGAAACTAGATCTCATGTCGTTTATCCACTTTGTATAATATTGAATTGCCTCATCTTCGATTGGGGGTACTACTTTAAGGTTGTTACACCGGATTAGAAGAGGATCATGAACAAAGTGTGATACTTCATATATAAAGACAAACTGTGGATAAGAAAGCCCTTCTCAATCTGATCTCTATGCTTAATTTACGTTCAATGATGGGAACAAAAACTATATTTCACTTTAGTCATCACGTAAAGTATTCTTACACTGCTTTTGACTTAAACGGAAAACGTTATTAAAGTCGTGTTTTGATTTTTGAAAAACGCCTTATAATTTCGACGAGCTTTTTATTTGGTGGTCGTCTTTTCAGCATCAAAGAAGCAAAGTTCCTAAAACAAACGACAAATCAATTTTGTGCTTTCAAGAATTCAATTCAATGATATCTTTCAAAATGTATGTAATTCTTCTCATTATACTTTGAGATTTCTTTAAATGTGACGATAGTTATAGTAAAAACAAGACACATCTTAGAAGAAGTTGGATGTAGTAAGTGCAGGTTTTTCCAGTTCAAATTGGTCAAGTATGTAAAGAGGACGAATTTATTATACATGGAAAATTATTATATTTATTGAAAACCCGTATAGTTCTTCATTTACCATATTTTTCACTCTTTAAATAGTATGGGATGTAGAAAAGGGGGGGAAAGGGAAGAGAAATTATACTTTTCTTCATATTTCGTCGATCTAGTTATTGTTTAGTGGGTTTTGGTGTGGTTTGGGAGTACGAAATATTGTGTAATTATTACGATTTTTCAAATAGTAAAATATCCATCTTTTACTTTTCTTCAATTGTGATATTTTGCACGTAAAATCTTGTATCATACTTGTCATTATTCTCTATTTTAGTTTCTCTACTCATCTAGTATTCTTGAAATTCTTTAAAGGAAGACTCGAGAGTGATTCCAAAAACAAACCCAAATTCTCAACATACACGCTACATTAATGTAAATAGGCCCAGACAATGTGACATACTACGACTATGACTAAGAATAAGTACCAACGTGCGACGATTTTCCTATTAAAGAAAGATGATAATTTGTTATCAACAAATTGAGAATTGGATTGCTGAAGAGGAGAGCACTAAAGCAAAGTTGAGAAGGGATGAGTGCGAATGAGATGATATTTGTAAATGGGAGGGAGTGTGGATTCCACAAGAATGCCACCAACTTTTATTATTATCTTATTGTAGTTTTCAATTATGGGTTCTTTTATTCTCCTTTTATTTCAACTTTTCATTTGAGAATGAAATGAAATTGATGCCTTGGGCCTACCACTTAAAGCAAAATTATCATTACGTTCAAGTATTCTTTGCTTATAATACTAATATAGTGGTGGAAAAGAATAATTACAAAATTTTAATTTGTTAAAAAAGACATGAGGACTTATTTTAAAAGATTCATTAAATTTCAAGATGAAAAATCAGTTTTTTTTTTCGTTACATAACTTTCTTCTTATTTAAAAGCTTGACAAAATGTAAATTTATCATCGTTAAAGATATTCTTTTGGTCAAATTGTTGGGGACAACTTAATTCCCTAACGAGGACATGAAATCAATTCGTGTAAACATTTTCTTATTTTATAACTTCTTATCATAGTTACTCTTAAAATGAATTTCACGTATATATTCCGTACATCCACTTTATTCGAAACTACGTCATGGTTAAAAATTTGAAAATTAAGGAAGAAAAATTCTTCATCTATCAATAAAATAGCACAAAAAACGTAAAATTGACTAAAGAAATTAGATATCAGTCAAGTACTATTCAAAGAAAAAAGGTCCCCAAAAGAAATGGTTCCATACGATATTGGATCTTTCTTTTAAAGTCACGTCACAACCAAATTTTATCCACTTTTGCAAACTATGAAAGGAACTTATCAAGATAGACAATGGAGTGTTGCTATCACTATTCAATAGCATATAATGCAGATAATTTGTTGGAAAATGGCATGAATCTGAAGAATGAGTTGCCAAACCAAACAAATAAAACATAAATACTGTCTTGTCTTCCCTTTCCCTAGCATAAGAACAATAGTTATAAACTTATAATAATTGAATTTTTGTTGCCTATAGAAAACGAGATACCATGTAAACATTTTTGCGCTATTTATTCAAGTATTTAACGCTACAAAGGCATTTGTTACCACATGACAATAATTTTAGTATATTCGTGAACTCGATTACATCACTGATCTCGAGAACAAGAATTTTTTTAGGTCTACCAAAACATATCCGACCCTACAACCTAAGTGACCATCCCTTTAGTTCATCTTTAGTCGATCATCTTTAGTTATTGTGCGCTCGATCTTTTTTCTTTTGTTTTACATTCTAGTAATAGATATACACCCATGTTGACTCCATCATTTTTGTTAGTCTTATCTTATGGACACATTGTCCTCAAACAACCCCACACTTGATAACATATAGCATATAAACTTTGTAAATATCTTTTTATCACGTGAAATCCATATAAATCTTTTATAAAAGGGGTAATAGGCATAAGATGCCCATACTGTAGCGAAATGTCATAGATCATGCTAGTTAATGAAAGTTTTGGATAAGAATATGATGAAAATCGTTGAGGAAATAAAAATGACAATAAGTAAAGATTATGAACTTTTTATGCAATTAAAATGTAGTGCTTTAGTTATAAAAAATGTGATGTGAATAACTAAATGTATATGCCTAGTTAATTAGCTCCATAAAATGGAATAACATTTTTGGAAAATATTGTCCTAATCAATATTTTTAATTTCCATATTCACCCTTGATCATTTAGTATTAAATACATTAATAATTTAATTCATTTATTTGGTACACATTTGGAAAATTAACTATTTATTTGGTTTGTAGTGATGTCATAATCTTTCATATTTCTTTTGGTTACTTTTATAAGTTTTCCGCTTCCACTATCCGTCATTCTCTTCCGGCAGCGTGAATCCCAGAACACGGGTATGGTCTCATGGAGCCTAATAATAAACAATAAAGCTTCTTATACACCATAGTGTACAGCCCTCTCACAATTGAACTCGGGTTAATGGCCTAATAATAAACAAAACTTCTTGTACACCATGGTGTATAGTGTGAGAGGGCCCACATGAATATTATATTTGTGGACCCCCCTTATTGTGAGATGGGTGTACAGTAATAAGTGTTGTATATCTAGCACAACTGAATAATAAATAAACATGAACAGATATTTATACTTGCCATTAAACCCTGTTTGGTGAATCTAAAAATTAAACTTTTTGTAGGTTTCAAAAAAAAAATTGATGAAATATGTGATTAAAAAGTTGTGAATTCCATAAAATATGTGGTTAAAATTAATTATTAACCTCGATTTAATACTCCTGTTGTATCATGCCATGCCATATGTTGTTTATTTTAATTAAATGTGTGGTTAAAAATAAGTTTGACGAAAAATGAATATTAAGAAGTTAGTATCTCACTAGTATCTCTATAAGATCTTTTTCAATATATATTAGTATGAACACAAATTGCCCAAATATTGGACTAATATTTTGACGCCCCAATAAAATTCGTTTAATGCAATACTTAGAACAAATGACACCAATAAATTAATCTAGACCACTTGTAAGGATTGAATTGAATAAGATAGACAAGAAATAAAAACTTCATAAATTTTCCATATAAAATCATGCTAGTTCAATCTTGAGTGGGTCACACATCATTCAAAAACATGTTATTACGGATATACAGCAAGGGCAAATTTGATAGACAACGATGAAGAAGATTTTATAGATTGTGGATCAAATTTAACTATTTAAGTTTATTCTTCTTTCTTGATATTTGATGTTTTCAAATCTAATTTAATGAAAATTCTACAATAAGTTGAGTGAGATATTTTTCTTAGCAAGAATACTGTTTACGAGTTTTCTGCCTGAATTGTAATCGAAATGATTAATTCAAGAATTAAATGAAACATAGTGTAAAGAACTGAAGAAAGTTATTTTTCACCAAAAGAGAGTATAAATTTTTGTGCAAAATAATATAATAAAAATGCATGTGATATTTTACCTGATTTCTATAACTCCTGTCCCTTGATGAGACGCTGAGATTCCTTCTTCACAGACAAGTAGGTTGCTGGCAGTCGACAGACACGAGATTTAGACGAAGAAGAGTTATTCTTGGGTGACAACGTCTAGGGGTTGTCATAGTGGCTTTTGTCGATATAGAGCCGGTGCTTCATTAACAACCCCTGGTTGGATTGTTCAAGTGGGTTTTCCCTAAATAAAAATGTTGTACACTCAATTTGACAATCCATTCACATGAGTGGGTCCACGATTATTTTAATTACGAGTCCACTCGTGTGATGTGAGAGGGCTGTCAAATATGATGTAAAAATTGCTGTACTTGAAGCATGCCTCTTAGATAAATATAAGAGGTCCGTTGGCCTATCCGTCCCCACTTTTATTTTTTATTTTTTATTTTAAAATCAGTTCAACTCTCTTGTACTGACACATCATGGGTGAATTTGATTCAAGGGGAGATTGGGGCATAACTGTACATTTGTCATTTGCATGAAAAAACGCTTTTAAAATATTTCATCTCCTACCGACTCTTTTTCCCACCAAAATTTCTTTTCTTCTGCAACTATTTTCACTCAATAATTTCTTGCTCATAACAGCAAACAACTCCACGTTATTGTCTCTCTAATGCAAAGTGCAAACCATAAATTCATGTTTACTTATTGCAATATGGCTTTGTGATGATACTGTTATTTTATTGTTGATTTATGAGTTAGATCTTGTGTTATTTGAACTCTTAAATCTCATGAACATTCTTATTAAAATTGGTTCTAGTTTTTCTTCGAGTATTTTGTGCATTTTCTTTATGTTTTTTAGTTTGAAAGTTTTTTCGAATTAGATATAGCCTTCCTATGGCTACTTGCCCATTAATACTTGCGTTTAGTTAAGCTTAAAATGTTTATTTTTAAGTGAATTTACTTGTAAGTTAAAAGTAGGTACAAAAATAAAAAAAATGTTTTATCGGTGAAAGTTAGTAATGCACAAGTTACTTATTTTGCTAGTGAGTTAAAACTTCTTTTTAGATTTTTGTAAGACACACAAATATTAAGTTATCTAAAAGATTGGGACCAAAATATTACTAAAAAATAATTTTTACTTTTTTTTTAGGCTTAGCAAAACTCGTGAAATCTCTTTCTCAAGCTTTGTATTAGCAACTTTATGGAACTATGCTTTTCCAGTAGTTCAATGTGGCTATTTGTTGGATTATGTTTTGCTTTTGTAATACGTATGATCTCTTACTACAATTTGACTGCTTTAATTTAACCTTGAGCTGATGCTATTTTGTGATATACTGTTAAGAGATGTTTGGCAATTAATTACCTTACCTCCTAAGATAAAAACGAGTTTCGTTCCTATAAAAGTAATAACTATACCTAATAGGAAATGGTGAGCAGAAGTCTTGATATGCAAAACCACAGTGAAGCAATATTCTTGAACAAAATAATATTTCAAAAATTTGGAAGGGAAAAAATTGAATTCATGTGGAAAATGGCTAATTGGGAGCCTTGAACGTAGCCATTCGTCTATAGGCTATGGGCCTGTGGCCGTCCAGAGAGATGAAACTTTTGCGTCAGAAGGGTGAGATAAATTAGAAACGTGTGGGTTTGAAGGTCCACTCCCATCTCAAAACTTGGATACCCTAACGTAATAAAAGCATGCAAAACTATTACAATCTTTTATAAAGTTTGTCGTAAGGTATTTTCCTTCTGAGTCCATCTTACAATCTTCCATAAAATCATACTTAAGATGGATACTCTAGCCCAAAAAAGCCCATGATGAAGAACAAGCACAGAGCTGCGTGTATGCTATGCAGCTAGTAAGTTCCTCACTGCTGCCCATGGTGTTGAATGTAGAGGTTGAACTGGATATTGGAATGTGAAAGCGAAATTATCTAGAAATTAAGAATTTCTTTAATTCAATAAACAAGATCATCTAAATATTTATGTGTATATTAAATCAATAATAAGGATGTCAAATCGGCTTAGATAGCCCGTGACTCGAATAAAGTGAGCCTAGGCTCAGGCTAAGCCCCATTTTGGGGCTTCGGCCCGAGTCGGCCCATTGTGGCTCGGCAAGTGACGAGTCGAAATTAAAAAAAGAAATGGAAAAAGATGCCTGTAACAGCAGCTATGAACTGCCAATGGCAGCTATAGTTGCCATTCTACAAGACAATTTACGAGGTAGCCTCGTAAATTGAAGTTTTCGAATTCAAATTTGAAATTTAAATTTGGAGAAAAAATGGATTTTTTGGCTATAAATACGGAGTAAATTTTTAAGTTTCAGATCATTTTGTTTTAATCAATTTTAATTTGTAGTATTATAAATTCAAGTTTCAACTTCAATTTCTTTCACTCTAATATTCAGTATTTTGTACTTTACTAGTTATAAATGAATTTTACTAATGATGAGCTTAATCAGTTTAAGAGTAGCTCGAGTATTTCATCCGATTATGATGCATATCAAAATGTTCCAATTGATTTGGAGGATATTGAAGAGGAAGAAGTACTCGAGATTAAAATGTTGAAAAAAGAATCCTCAAATTGTTGGCAATATATTTACATAAAAATATTGGTATTCAAAATGTAGTAGATGTTTGAAAAATATGTTGCAATTATTGTGGCAAAGATTTTAGTTGGAAGTCCGGTTCGAACACAACGCATTTGAATAGACACATATTAAGGAATTGTAAAGCGAAACTAATTGATTTCGACCCGAAACAAATCGAACTAGTGTTTGGCAGTTCTTGTTTTACTCTTTCCACTTTTGTATATTCACAAGAAAGATTTTATGAAGGAATGGCTAAATACATGACTGTAGCAAAAATATTGCTTACGATGATAAACTCAATACACTTTACCCGACTCATGCAGAATTATCTCCAATCCAAGTATTCTTCTTATTATAGAAATACTCTTCGTTCGGATACTACAAAATTATATAAAAAAGAAAATAAATTACTATTGAAGGCCTAAATACTTTTAACTGTGCTATATCATTTACCCCTGATTTATAAACCGATGGTAATAGAAAATATTATATTGCTGCTACAACTCATTATATTGATAACCTGTGACTTTTATATAAAGGGATTATTGCATTCGAATGTGTAGAATATCCTCATAATGCCACTAATATATACATGTTTTAAAAGATATCATACAAGAATATGGTATATAATATATGGTTCAAAGTTTTACTTTTAAGAATGCTAATATGAACAAAGGTATTATCGAAAGATTTATTAATGATCTTAATCCTACATTTAGAAGTTTATTTTTTTATCAACATTGTGTATGTCATATTATCAATTTGATTATAAAACTTAGATTAGAACACATAAGTTCTCCTTTAAATAAAATTAGACAAGTAATAAATTTTATTATTGTGTCACTAGCGAGAAAGGAAGTATTTAACAATTTGTGTACAGAGTATGACTTGTAGTAAATCATTCGCCATTGATGTAACACATAAATAGAAATTCTACATATCTTATGTTACATTCGTGTGAAAATTACGATAAAATGATTTCATTATATTATAATAGTAGGCATATATATGGGCCCGAATATAATTTAGAAGATTGGTAATGGTCTATTGCATTTCACATGAAAATTTTAAAAAATTTTTTGCAATACTACAAAGAAATGTAGTGGAGTTTATTATCTCACATTTTCACTTGTTTTACACCATTTTTTTTTTTACATTTCACAAACATTTCATAAATACAGGAATTTGCCATTTTTTCTGACATAGTCTGCTCTATAGAGTTAAAATTTCGTAAAATATTGGAAAGAGTTGCACTCTTTATTTATTTTAACTTCAGTAATGAACCATTGACTTAATTTGACTAACACAAAAGCCACTATAAAGAGAATTTCAAATTTCATGAATGTGAAATTATCACATACACATATAGAATCTATGTTATGTGAAATGTATAATTATTATGTTAAAAAAGAAAGTCAGTGTAGTTCTACTTCCCAAAATTCTTTTTCATAAAACATTTCAATAAATTCAGATGATTTATGAAATTATTTGGAAAGCAATTCAAGTGTTTTCTCATTTAATTCTAGTTCATCAATGTTTAGAGCGATATAAATACCGATGATACAAGTGTTCCCTCATTTTAAGCAACCAGAAAAATGCCAAAATTGAAAACCCCAAAATGCAATTATTTTTTGACCCCAAAAGTTATCCTTTAATTTAGCAAAAGAAAATGAAAAAGTTAATTCACTGTCACCAAAAATTTCCCGATATCATACTCTTTCTTTAAACTTCAAATTACGCAAGTTTCTCTTCCCATAGCTTTGCCCCCATTTGGCCTCCATTAATTTTTATTTCATTACATTTCATTTTTCTCTTTTCAATTTTTAACCGTACAATTTTTCATAAAATAATATTATACGTAAATCGAAAACATTTCCTTCTTTTTCAACCACTCATTTTTATTAAAAAAAAAAAACACTATTCCACCCATTTTCATTTATACAAAAAACTTCAAAACTTTTCCTCTTTTTCTTATTTTACTGTTTACACAATATTTGAGAATGAGCAAAAAGAAATAGTACAAAGGAAGCCTTGGGAGGTGAAAAGTGGAAAAGTTTTATCATTGCCTATTATCCTTTGGTAAGAAACTTTGAAGTACAAAATTTTAATTGTGGGAACAAAATTATATAATTAAAATTTATCTAATTTGTCAACCAAAAATTTGAAATTGAGTGTGCGGGCAATTAAAATAATTTCCCCCATACTAGATCCACTCCTAAAAGTAAGCGAAAGAACGAGTATAAGATTTTAACATGGTTTAGAAATTGTACCTATATCCACAATCCCACACTAATATTTTGTTCTATAAACGAAACAAAAAAATTACAAAAAATACACTATTTTTTTCTTAATTAATGTTATTTAGCATTATTGTTGTTATTTTATGCGGTGTTGAGTAACATTAAATATGAGACATAATTTAACGAACCATATAATTCTATTTTCAATTGGATCTATCACATATAACCATCTCGACCTATATTGATATTATATGGTGCTTAAATAACATTTTTCTTTTTTCTTTTTTCCTTTTTTTAATAGACTTCCCAAATTTTTCTCTCCTTGAATTCTCTACCTGGCGATTTTTCATTCCCCAAGCTTGTCTATTATTCACAAGTGTTTCGTCGCATCTATTAATTTATAACTTCCAAATTGTCGAAGATTGGATTGTTGCATCTGCGATTAACCATTTTTTCCCACCTACACATTATTTGCATTTATGAGAGTTGGCTTGACCATTGGACGAGTCCACGGTCTTGTTGGATATTGGTTAAATAAATCGAGAATTGAAAATCGATTAAAGTGACTTCGTATCGACTTCGACCAAATACTCAAAAGCTCGACTCAATCCGTTTAAGCAAAATTGTTTGCCACTTCACCGCTTCGAGGCGCACAAACGGGGATCGACCTGCCCGGTCAGGTCGCGAGGGTTGAGGGGGCAACGCCCCTCGTGGGGGGTCGGGGGCAACGCCCCCGAAAGAGAATTTTGATTTCTCTGCATGTATTGAAGGGTATATTTGGCATTTCGAAAACCAATATCGGATGAATGAGAAATTACAAAAAAGGACGAAAATCAGTGAATAGACACCTTTTCATAAAGGTGGTGCATTGTTTGGAAAGGGTGCATGGTTTGGCCCCAACCATTTCGTCCACACCCTTTCATGGTCTATAAATAGGACCCTTTGGGTGTCCTATTCCTCACAGTTTGATATGCAAAACGTCTCTCATCCTCTCTTCTATCCAAAATCAAAATCATTCATTTATTTTGATTTTCTTTCATTTCATCCTTGGAGTACATAAGCCTAAATTTGGTTCGTTGTACTTGTGTTTTGGAGTGCTACAAACACAAGTGTAGCCGTTGTATCTTGGGAGTCGATTGCCGAAATCCGTAGGCACCGTAGCGGGGCAAATTCGACTTAAGGACAAAGAGTCCAACTCTTGCCTCGGCTTTGTCCCTATCTTTATACTTATTTTTGGCGTCTCTATTCACAAAATTCTTCCAACAGGTCTCTCCCCAGTTGAAGGATGGCCCCCAAAACTTCTAAATTTTATACATTATTTTCTATTCTTACTAATTAAGAAAAACACAAAAAAGGCACAACACGACCATTAAAGTCTCTTCATTTTATTTTTATTTTTCTTAACCTCGAAAACCGGTGTCTAAATAAAAATAGACTCTAAGAGGATATATTTCTTTTAATTAAAATTGGCTTACTTGATTCAAAATTATTTGCTTAATTTAATAAAGATAATTATGTAAATATTTTACTAACTAGATAATATCAGTTCCCCAAAATCCATTGTTGTTAGGACTTTAAAAATGGTGATTTAAGTTAGATTATCACCTGTAAACAAGATGGTAAGAGATTTGCACCAATAAAGTTATACACATTAAATTTAGGTCGGCATAGGAATTATGAGGGTCGAATTGTTCATTCTTGACGTAAGTTTGGATCTATCCACGACTTTGCGGGAATAACATTGTCTATAAGTCGCATTTCTGATAAATTAATTTATTAGTCATAAAAAAATTTCTATGAAGATGAAAAATATCGAAAGTTCTTGTATATACGAGAATGTGATACAAAGATGATGGACTGGAAACCAATAGGTGGTTAAAGTTGAGAGTTCTAAACATCTAAGTGCATGAACTTTCACGGGATATTGACATTCCTAGTCATTTATATAGGAGTACTTTTTAGAATGACCAAGTCAAATGGCCACTTCCTCACTTTAATCCAAAAATTTTGCCAATCTTCACAATAGCCTTTTTTTAAATTAAAAAACAAAAATAACCTTAAGTTATTTATATAATTACAATGGTATTGTTTTGTTTTAAAAGACAAATATACCCTTAAATTACAAATAAAAAATCAAACACTTTTCATCTCTTTTAACTACTTTATTTAATTATTTTTTTAAAACACTTACTTCAATAAAAAAATTAATATTTAATTTAATTACTTCATAAAATATTCACAAAACTTCAATAAAAAAATTAATATTTAATTTAATTTCTTCTTAAAATATTCACAAAAATAAATAAAAATGAAATCGAAAAAAATTCTTCTGAGCAGTTGGGATCTGAATTCTTGAGGTCCGTTACGGACCTATGGTCAGGGTTCGGACTCTTGAGGTCGCCCGGACCTTTTTTTTTTTTTATTAAGAGAGAGAACAAAATTTGAATCTTATAATTTTTAAAAAAAAAAAAATCTAATTTAATTCGTTTTCCATAATTTATTTTTTCCATTTTTTTCTTCTTTTAATTTTTTTGCTCATTCATATATGTATTTTTTTCTTGAATTTATTTTATTTTTCATTAATTTAATTTATATATTATTTAATTTTTATTTACCTTTTTTAATGTGCGGGGAAATAATTTTATTTCTTACGTACTAATACATGTAATTTTATTTGTTAAATTTTAGAATATAATAAATGTTGATAATTTCTTATAAATGTTTTTAACGTGTATTATTTTTGCAGAATGGAGTACCACCTAAACAATACCACGAGAGCTCATTTTGGAAAAATTTACGTTGTATCGATATTGGAAGGACTCGATGAGGAACATATAGCCATACTCCATCAATCATTCCTATGGACCTATGGTCCTTCCATCCATTGAAAGACATGCAATTTTTCACCCAAATTATTGATTCCTTATTATTTTGGCTTCGAAAGCCAATCAATGTTGATCGACCTTTGAATACAACTGTGACTAAATAATTAATTAAATAAACAAAATAATCAATGAAATATTTAAAGAAGAAATTAAATTAATTAAATAAAGTAATTATGATCCTGTTTGAATACGATCCTATAAACAAATTAGAAGATCGTATACTCAATTCAGCTTGTGAACTCCAACCAGATTCATGTCTCTATCTGATTACGATCCCGTGAACAAATTTTGTGTGTAATAGTGAGATCACGGTGAGTAACAATTATCTAGAGAATAATGTTTAGATGTAAAAAATTGATAGGATTTCGACTTACTGGGAATTAAAACTAGTACATTTTCTAACTATTTTATGAAAGTAAAAAGTAGTATTACTAGTTATGTAACTTTAACATTTTCACACAATCAATACGTTCTGTCTTTCGTTCTTTCCAAACCTTTCTTTCTTTCCAAACCACAAATAAGTTCATTAATTATTTAGGCATACAAGCAGTCATTTTTCTATCCAAACCATAACTCATAAATAAATAATAAGTTTAAAAACAACAAATAAAATAAAGAACAATGAAAACATTAATTTTATTAACAAGTTCACAAAACACATCCTCACCCGATATCTAAACTAAACTAAAATTATTCCAAAATTATATGAAATGAAAAAAAAAACATATATTTTCAACAATCCAAATCATAATTCAACAAACTACATCAACAAATCACGTCTAAAGTTACAGAACCCTTGACATAAACTTTCATTTCCCTAACATTTGACGCTTGTCTGCCCTTCTGAATGAATCGCCAGTCGTCTTTGCGTGTTAGTCTGCTAATTTTTACTTGAATTGCCTCTCTCTCTTTTCTTTCGGCAAGTCTCAAATTCTCATTCAAGTAATTTTTATGTTGTTCTTTCTTTTATTTGTAGTTTTAAAACTTAATATACACTTATAAGTTGTGATTTGGATAGAAAAATGACTGCTTGTATACCTAAATGATTAATGAACCTGTTTGTAGTTTGAAAAGAACGAAAGACAGAGCCTGTTAAAATGTTAAAATTTCATAACTAGTACTACTACTTTCTACTTTCATAAAATATGAATGCAATTCATTAGTTCCTAATAAGCCGAAACTCTATCAATCTTTTTACATCTAAACATTATTATCGAGATAGTTGCTATTTTACCATGGTTTCATTGTTACACACAGAATTTGTTCACAGAATCGTAATCAGATAAAGATTGAGTCTGGTGGGAGTTTACAGGCTAGATCGAGCACACGATCTTTTAATTTGTTCATATGATCGTAATCAAACAGGATCATAATTACTTTATTTAATTATATATTTTAAAGACTTACTGAAATAAAAAATTAATATTTAATTTAATTTTTTGTTTAAATATTTCATTAATTAATTATTTTAATTGGTTATGTATATAATTTAGGAAAGCCGCAGAAGCTTACAACTTTAAAGAGTTTGATAAGTTATTAAGCGAAATAGAACATAAATCACACTGGTGCTCAATCTAACAAATATGGAAGTTGAACATTAAGCATGGTAACATTTTCCAAGATATCAATACAACATGATGACGTTGAACAATGTGGAGTCACTCAATATATTATTAAATAATGCTAAAACTATATTTCCTCTACCAAATGAAGTCGAGTGAGAAGTTCCCGATTACATTGTAATTGTAGCATTTAATAATTTGCTGCTACCCGAAGTTCAACCGCGTACTCCTTGATATAGATATAAGTTTAGAAAATCATCTACTGAAAAGTATCCCCAACCGAGTAGGTATTTAAATGAAAATTAACTCGACGGATTTGTAATATCTATCTAAACGTATGGTTTTTATTTTCAAAAACCGCACAAATCGAACCTAACGGCTTTTAAATTTTGTAATTAAAGCTTTCATTTCCCTAAATCATAATTATTGAAATAAATCATAAAACATTTCAAGAAAATAAACTTTCATTTCCCCAATAATAATTACTTTAATTTATTATTTTAAGTATTTTATTAATTAAGAAGGATCTAGAGTTATCAATTCGAATATAGATGATCTAGCGATACCTTAGTTCTTCAATGCAGAGTCGCTCAATACTTTATTTAAGAAGGATCTAGAGTTACCAATTCTCGCAACGATTGAGAATATTCGTGACAAGTTACAACAATGGTTTCATGATTGACGTGAGAAATTACAAAGTTGATTATTGTTCAATATTTATTTACTTTATTTGATTACTTATTTTAATTTTTTATTTAACATTTGATTTCATTTTTTATTTACATATATCATTAATTTTTTCAATTGATTATGTATATTATTTATTATGTTTTTATTTTAATTACTTGTTTTATTTGTTTATTTAATATTTATTTGCTTTATTTAGTTATTTATTTTAATTGATTGTGTATATTATTTATTTATTTTAATTATTTATTTAATTTCTTATTTTAATTGATTTTGTATATTATTCTTTATTTAATTATCACTTTAATTACTTATTTAAATTAAAAAATTAATATTTAATTTAAATAATTTCCTCCTTACTTTGTTGTGTATATTTTTTATTTAAAATATAATTACTTTATGTAATTATTTATTTAATCACTTATTTAAATAAAAATTTCATATTATGTATTTAATATTAATTGGTTCTGTATATTGTGTATTTAATATTTCATTACATTATTTAGTTATTTAATATCTCGTTTAAATATTATTTTTAGTTACATTAATTGGTTATGTATATTTAATCTTTATTACCTTATTTTCTTTATTTCATATTTCATAACCTGATTTAATTATTATTTTGATCATTTATTTAAATAAAAACTAATATTTAATTTAATTTCTCGTTTAAATATTTTTTATTTACCTTAATTGGTTATGTACATTATTTATTTAATATTTAATTACTTTATTTAAATAAAAATTAATGTTTTATTTGATTTCTCATTTAAATATTTCATTAATTAATTATCTTAATTGGTTATGTATATTGTTTATTTATTATTTCATTACTTTATTTAATTATTACTTTAATCACTTATAAAAATTTCATATTATGTATTTAATATTAATTGGTTCTGTATATTATTATTTAATATTTCATTACATTATTTAATTATTTAATATCTTTAATTTTTTATGTATATTATTTATTTAATATTTAATTACTTTATGCAATTATTTATTTAATCGCTTTTTTAAATAAAAAAATTAGTATTTTATTTGATTTCTTATTTATATATTTCATTAATTAATTATCGTAATTGGTTGTGTATATAATTATTTATTTTAAACACTTACTCAAATAAAAAACTAATATTTAATTTACTTTCTTCTTTAAATATTTCATTAATTAATAATCTTAATTGGATATTTTAATCATTAGCTTATTTGATTTCTCGTTTAAATATTATTTCATATTTCATTACCTTATTTAATTATTATTTTAATCATTTACTTAAATAAAAATTAATATTTAATTTAATTTCTCGGTGAAATTTTTTTTACTTACCTTAATTGGTTATGTATACTTAATTACTTTATTTAATCACTTGTTTAAATAAAAAATTTATATTTAATTTAATTTCTTATTTAAATATTTCATTAATTAATAATCTTAATTAATTAATAATCTTAATCGTAATTACAAAAGAAATTAAATGTACAATATTGATATAAAATTTACAATTATTTCGTAATTACAAAAGAAATTAAATGTACAATCTTACAAAATGAAATTCACAGTTATTTTAATTGTTTATTTAATTATTTATTTTAATTGCTTGTGTATATTATTTATTTAATATTTATTTTGTTTATTTAATTAATTAATTATTTACTTTATTTTGTCACAGTTGTATTCAAAGGTCGATCGACATCGTCTGGCTTTCAAAGCCAAAGTAATAAGGAATCAATAATTTGGCTGAAAAATTGCATGTCCTTCAATGGATAGAAAGACCATAGGAATGATTAATGGAGTATGACTATATGTTCCTCATCGAATCCCTCCAATACCGATACAACGTAACTTTTCTCAAAATGAGCTCTCATGATATTGTCTAGGTGGGACTTCATTCTGCAAAATTAATACACGTTAAAAACATTTATAAAAAATTATTAACATTTATCATATTTTAAAATTTAACAAATCAAATTACATGCATTAGTACGTAAGAAATAAAATTATTTCCTCGCACATTAAAAAGAGTAAATAAAAATTAAATAATACATAAATTGAATTAAATTAAAGCAAAAAAATTAAAAGAAAAAAATGAAAATGAAAAATAAATTATGGAAAACGAATTAAATTAGAAAATTTTTACCCAGACGGTCCGGGCTGAACGGTCCGTAACGGACCACGTGAAGGTCCGTTACGGACCATCTTCGTCCGTTACGGACCCATATGGCCCGTTACGGACCAAAGGTGGTCCGTGGGGGTCCGTTACGGACTGTACGATGTCCGGATCCCGACGCTCCAGACCCGATTCGACGAGAATTTACTGTTCATCGGAAAACTCCATTTCCGGCAAATTTCAATCCTTTTTTTCATTTTTCTTAGTCATTTCAACCTCAAATTCGATATTTTCTTCCATTTTAACTATAAATAAACTTCAAAATTTGTTTTTAACTCATAACATATTCAATAAATAAATTTTCAAATTTCAAACATTAATAGCAACAAAAAATATTTCAATGAAGAATAAGAAAAAAGCTAAACCCTTTGAAAAATGACGATCTCCGACGATGCTCCGATCTGGATCGTCCGGTGTCATTAATGAGATTTTGTTTTTTCATTTTTTTCTTTTCTTTTCCTCTTCTCTTCTTTTTATTTGAGGGTATTTTCGACTATTTGGCTTTGTTTGCATTTTCAGCATTTTTTTATTTTTTATTTTTTTAAAAATTTGGTCAAAGGCCCTTTTGAAAAAATGGTCGGGTCAACCGGCCGTTGGCCACTATTTCCTCCATTTATATATTGACTACAGGGAAGACTAAAATTATTACCCAAAAAATAAACATAATGAACGATACGATCAAACTCCTTATACAGTTAGACGAATATTAATTATTATGCTAAATCCTACCCAGAATTGTCCCATATGGTTGTTGTTTGCATAATAGTCACGATTAATAAAGTTTCAGGATTTGTGGGGGAGACTTTGTTTTCTTCAAATTATAATATTGATATAATTGAAAAATATTTGAAATGATAAACTGTACTATATTGAATACCTTGTTAAACTTAAACATATAGGGTATTGAAAATTGGATATCCAATGCAAGAATTCAAATTCACTAGTAAATATTTTTTAATATTGATAGTGTAGTTATTTTGCGAAAATCTTCCATAAAACTTGAGAACTATAAGGAGTTTTAAAGTTAGAATGAAGCATGATGTTTCAGAAATTTCTTGAATGATTTCCTAATTGGTGACAATCTAGCTTAATATATCGCTAGCTATGAATATAATGGCATAGAATGCCACATGTATAACCTTGTTGACTAAAGATCATTCGATCTAGGTTCAATAAGAAAATCGAACAGTGAAAAGCTCAATACAAGTTGAGGAGGTTTACACTTCTATTGATTTATATGATGAGACAATGCCTAACTATTACAAGAATCATGTGAAGCTATTTTTTTAATGATCTTTATATCTTGATTTGTTCAAGTAGATTATAACAGAATACGCCTTATGGAGACTACTTGATCAGTGACCATTTAGAGGCGAAGTGAAGTTCGGTGACCTCCTAGGAGATTTTGGCAAAGTTCGTGACCATTTAGGGATAAAGTGAAGTTCCGTAACCTCCTAGAGGAAATTGGCAAAGTTCGGTGACCATTGGGGGGATTTCCTCAGGCATGAATGTGATGAAGAATTCTCTATAAATACTCATGAACCAGGTAGTGTTCAAGACCAAAATGAACACAAATGTGAGAACCAACTATATTCAAAGTGACTTTGAATGTTTAGGTTTATACCAACACTTGACTGTTCAAATAATCTTGTTGCATATTGGTCAAGTAAATCTGGTAGATTTTTACTTGAGAATGTTCAAAATTATACCAACACTTGACTGTTTAAATCATCTTGTTACATATTGGTCAAGTAAATCTGGTAGATTTTTACTTGAGAATGTTCAAAATCTTTGGCTACTTATCTTGATATAGTTTCTCTTTATTTTTCGCTATATTTGTATCTATTGTTGCATTGTTTTAAAAAAATTGATAGATTATTTTGTTTTGGGCAAATTTGAACTCAAAATTAAGTAGGTTACAAATTTTGAAAATAACATGATCAAGCAAATTCATTTTTTAACTCTTGGAGATGAATAATGTGATATATTTATCTATAAAAAATCGTCGTCAAGTATTGAATGAAATATTTGAATTCAACTTAACCCACTTGAAATTGTGAAAATTTGATGGAATTTCGTGAACATTTGTCTCATATAAGAACACTTGGGGAAATGTTTAGTTTATATAATGTGTAGGTTCGGCCTTCAGATTTGAGGTCCTGAAGGACACCCAATTCCTGTGAAAAAGGTAGGGTACCTAGATATTATTGGATTCAAACCACATGAGTACGCATTGTCGACGTCCGACTTGGTAGTTGGTACAGCACGTGCACGGGCCCTGGTTAGGGTCATGTTCGGGTGTGGGTTTAAGTCTTGCATATATCTTCTTGACGAAAATTTATTTATTATTTTGTTTAAATTTTTTGTGCAAAATTTTAATTAATCAAATTTTTTGGATATTGTATGAAATTAT
Organism: Olea europaea var. sylvestris; assembly: GCF_002742605.1. Classification (NCBI taxonomy): domain Eukaryota; kingdom Viridiplantae; phylum Streptophyta; class Magnoliopsida; order Lamiales; family Oleaceae; genus Olea; species Olea europaea. The sequence continues at coordinate 36,609,045 of NC_036246.1, read as the reverse complement.
TTTAACGGTCAATAAATTCGACCCCATTGGCCATTTCGTGGATTTTTTCTAGATGTGACGAATGTCCGTTTTTTATACTTCACTATAATCAACATATGTTGTAAATTGTAATCGCATCTATTTTTTGTCAGGACAAACTCCACTTATCATTCGAAATTTTATTTAAACAATCACACTGATTTTAAAGAGACTTTTAGGCTATTCGAACAGTCAAGGACACTCCATAAATAGCTTACATTTTTCGCCAACAACACAACCATTAAAATGCAATAACTTTCTATCTATATTCTAAATTCCGTTTTCAAGCACGAAACACAAAACTAAGTTCATTAAAACTCTTACAGATTGATGTGCTGCTTCCATAAGAGATGAAATATGTACTAATCAGGACGATGATTGCTGACTACTTTTAAGCACAATAAAAGGGAGAAAGTTCATATTAAGGACATATCATGAAGTCGGTGAGCTCGAATTACAAATTTGATCATGTTTTCGATCTTATTGACCATCTAATCCCCGTTTCAAGAAGAGTAAGTGTCTTCTGGTTGATTGTTCAAAATGAGAAATAGATCCTCCAGAAACAACATTTAAAAAGCATAAAATTTGAACACTTAAATATTATGTCAAGCACGGTGTGAAAAATGTGCACATTGTATAAGGATATATACACCGGTAAAGCAATGATCTGTTAATCGAAATACATGGAAAACTGTTATATTTGTTGAAAACCCTTCTCACATAGTTCATCCATTACTATATTTTTCACTCTTATCGAGTATAGATATCCTTATATAATTGAACCAGAATAAGAGGGGAACAGGGAAGAAAAATTATACTCTTCTTTCTATTTGTCGACGTAGTTATTGTTTTGTGAGTCTTGGTGTGAAAGTGTCTAACTGTTACAATTTTTCAAATAGTAAAAAATCGTCTTTTAATTTTCTTCAATTGTGGTGTTTTGTACTTAAAAAATCTTGCATTCTATTTATTGTCATTATTCTCTATTTTCGTTTTTCTACTCTTTTCCTCTCCTTGATATTCTTTCAAACTGCACTTTCAAAACTTGTTCAATCCAAAACTTGACTATACCTATATCCTTTCCTTTGCCACGAGTTTACTCATCAATACCTTTCTGAGTAGTGTTATTGGAATTGTAAGTGGTAAAATGATGAAATGCATAAAGTCGATGATGATAAGGATTTATTTAGGCTTCTTTTGGTCTTATTGTGTTTTAAGGGGATCAATTGTAGCTGTACTAGAGAAAGAATCACTACTTGAATAATCAGATAAGTGTTTGGTACTCTTGGTTTCAAAATTAGCATTTCAGGACTTGTTAAACGAAAAGTGATTTATTAATATGAATATATGTTGGAAATATTGAAGTGATAGAGAAGAGACAAGAGAAGATCATAAGAAATCGCAGGAACAAGATGAAGAAATTAGAAAATATCAAAATTAACTTCGAAGGCTGAAACGCGAGATCGCTGTCCTCATACGTTATTTGCCTCCTCTCCAATGATTCACGAGATGTTTAAGGGTATTCTGGCAAATGGTTTAAAGGATTATAACAAGCATTGTAAAGAATTTCACCAAAGCACAAAGTAAAATTCCCCAAAACTTTAAGAATATAAAGGAATTGAATATGAAGAAATGGATTGATGATCTTTGATGTTGAACAAGTTTTTTCTTTGTTTTTTTAAGCGTTGAATATAGATCTTCTATATATAGGCCACATCCAAGGGAGTGAAATGGTGCCAAAATTGATTGAAAAGCCACCGAAGTTGAAATTATAACATTCAAAAACAGCCCTCTAACGGTCACCAAAAACCTACCATGCGACCGCATGGTACATATCCATGCGGTCGCATGATTCATTTGAGCTGAGACCTTAAGGTCTCAGCATATGGACACGTGACCGCATGGCCTTTATGCTCATGCAGTCGCATGGCATAAAATGTGGCCAAATTCTTCGATTTTCGTTCCACAATCCAATTTATAAGTTTATTTGTTGGTTTTGAACAACCAATACACAACAATATATACTATTACTCTGATGGACATTGATTGTTATGATATCCTTTTTATTATTATTATCATTAGTAGTATTATAGTGTTTATTTTTACTTTCATAATAAAAAAGTAAAATTATCATATATTTTTAAGACAATATATTCATTAAAATTATTTTTAAGTTCAAAAAAATTAAAATTTATTAAAATCTTGAAATTTATAGCATAGACCATATAACAGAAAATGAATAAATTCAACTTAATAATTGATAAATGGAGAAGCTAAAAGTAGAGTTTTGCTTCTTAAAATTTGCTGTCATATGATACATATTATTTCATAATTACTTTTTCAAAATTTACCAAAAGTAACTTTTGATTTTTTGACAATAGAAGTTGAATTTAAAACCAAATTGGATTGATAGTTATTAATTATTTAAGGTTTCTGGTCCAAATATTGTGGAAACTAAATTAAATCAACACTTTCTAATACTACTATAATGGAAAATAATCCATGTTAAAGACAAATATTTCTTCACATGCCTCATTTCTTTAGGATGTTCTTTCTTTGATTGAGAAGATTTATTTCATTAAATTATGTCACAACAAGTTAATGAGAATGAAAAAATTTAAGACATGAACAAGTTCATCTGAAGACTTGATCTAAAATGAAACATAATGATTTGATGGTAGTGAAATTGCAACCAACGCTGTCATAAATGAGCGTCCCCATATTAAACGAAGTGACTTTATCCATTTATTTGTTGATGGGCGAGATGTACAGCATGAGCTGAAATGACATGCCAAAAAGAAATGGAGCAAGCAATGGAAAGCAGGAGGAGCACCACTCAAAATAGAGTTATGCTATAGGTACCCAGAGTTACTCACATTGGGGTCGGGGGCCCCACACCAATAAATGTGTAGGGCCCGATGCCCTCACTCACGCCAGGTAACTCGGAGTGTCAAACTCCGGGTACAAATAACAAAACTCCTTGAAGTAATGAGGTGAAAAGGTCTGGTTCATTTTTCTTAATTATAAATATGAAACTGAAAATTAGAATAGAGTAAAAAGGAGTGAAATAAAACTAACCTCAAGAAAAGAAAAGAAAAGAAATTAGAAACAATACAATATTATGGAGCTCTAGCCTCTAAGTAATCGTGTCTCCATGGGGTTTATTATAACTATATTATTTTCTTAAGCTCACCCATTCTTTAACCAAATACTCTTCAATTTCCTGCAGGAATACAAAGACTAGCTGCCATCAATAATTATGAGATTTTCATAAGTTGTATGTCCATTCCATTCTTTTCAATTATTGTTGAAAAAATCAAATGAGCAGTTCAGCGGGACCTATTTTGGAAAATAATATGAAAAATCAACAACTAATTGAAAGAGTTAACGACTTAACACAAATCAAAAATACCTTTGAAGTCATTGGCTTATCTCCGATCAGCTTAGTGAGAAGGTGGGGGAGGAGACTTGTACATGTATGATTTCTCGGGAGGTGGAGGTGGCGGCACATAGTGTTTCATGGGTGGAGATGGCGGTGGAGACTTAAAATGGTTAGGGGTAGAAATTCTTGGAGATGGAGGTGGAAATAAATGACGATTGTTTGCGGTGGTTTGGGAAGGAAAGCTTATGGCCATAAGGGTCAATATAAGAATGGCAACACTGAGAAAGGACAAATAATTTTTATTTCCTTTAGTTCCCATCTTTGTTATGCAAACATGAGTTTGCTCCTCTCCATTTTTATAGGGCTAATTTTATCCAGTCCCTCGTAATTAATTAAGTCAAATTAAATCTTTCATGTAGAAGTTAATTTCTCATTATATTATCTTATTAATTAGGTGACAACATTGACCTAGTGAAACTTGTATCTCATTTGTCAAATTTTTTTCTTTGAAAAACTCAACTTTTTTCTAAAAAGTTGATAAAACACGTTTCGCTTTCTCTCTCTGAAACTTTAGACATCCCCGTCTAATTTCCTCTTTATTAAGTGCATGTTTGATTCACATTAACTGTAAAGAAAATGAGTTTTGAACAGTACTTATAGGAAAATATGTGATTAAAAATTAGGGGAAAAGTTTGGAAGAACGTGTAAAATATTTTATTGTGTAGATATTGTTGGATGAATTTTGTGAATAGTGACGCTGAAATAAGTATAATGATGGTGACAAAGCCGAGGCAAGAGTTGGACTCTTTGTCCTTAAGTCGAATTTGCCCCGCAACGGTGCCTACGGATTTCGGCAATCGACTCCCAAGATACAACGGCTACACTTGTGTTTGTAGCACTCCAAAACACAAGTACAACGAACCAATTTAGGCTTATGTACTCCAAGGATGAAATGAAAGAAAATCAAAGATTTTGGATAGAAGAGAGGATGAGAAACGTTTTGCATATCAAACTATGAGGAATAGGACACTCAAAGGGTCCTATTTATAGACCATGAAGGGGTGTGGACGAAATGGTTGAGACCAAACCATGCACCATTTCCAAACAATGCATATTTATGAAAATGTGTCTATTCACTAATGGTTGAGGTCTTTTTCGTAATTTCTCATTCATCCGATATTGGTTTTCGAAATGCCAAATATACCCTTCAATACATGCAGAGAAATCAAAATTCTCTTTCGGGGGCGTTGCCCCCGACCCCCCACGAGGGGCGCTGCCCCCTCGACCCTCGCGACCTGACCGGGCAGGTCGATCCCCGTTTGTGCGCCCCGAAGCGGCGAAGTGGCAAACAATTTTGCCTAAACGGATTGAGTCGAGCTTTTGAGTATTTGGCCGAATTCGATACGAACTTTAATCGATTTTCAATTCTCAATTTATTTAACCAATATCCAACAGATATGTGGTTGAAAATGATCATGTCATAAAATAAATTAATGAGAATCAATCATGACCTACATAACCACTGTATCATGTTGGTGAATTTTCGATTTTGATTCTACGACTTTGACATGATAACGCGGATTTGAAAGAAAATTTAGACGACATTTCAAACTAGTTGTTTACCGTTATTAATTAGATTAGGTGAAGACTAAATGGACAGACAGAGACTGCAAGCATGCACTAGACTTTTCCAGATTAAGGTATTAGGTATAGCTGTTGGAAAATATGGAGAAGAATAGGGTAGAGACAATAATAATATCATAATAATGCAACAATAAAAAGAATTAATACCAAAAACTTGATAAAAACAAGATTGAAGGCTCGAACGCATAATCGTTGTCCTTAAACTATATTTGTCTCCTTTCGAGATTGATCAAGATGTTTAAGGATTTTGGCAAAATGTTCATAGGATTATATCAAACCTTGTAAATGATCTAGCACCAAAACAAAAATGCGATCATCCAAAACTTTAAGAACACAGGGAAGAAAAGAGTATGAATGTGAATCAAGAATTTGATATTTGATATTGGAATGAATATGGATCACAAATGTTTCTCACTTATTTTTGGCTTAAGATGCATCACCTATATAGGCACCACCAATGTGCACGAATTGGTGCAAAAATAGGCTGAAAAGCCACCACAATTCGGAGTTGCAACGGTAGAAAACTGACTTCCAACGGTCAATTTTGTATAATTATGCGCCTGTATAGTATAAATCTATGCGATAGCATAGAACAATCCAAAGAGGCCCCATAATTTCCTGCAATAGGCCATGCGACTGTATAGTATTAATCTATGTGGCTGCATAGAACAATGTTTTGCCTCTAATACCGTTTTTCATTTTTTCTTCATATTTATTCATCCCATTTCATTTTTCTTGAATGTTGAACTACATTTCAACAATAACATTATCCAATTTTATTTTAGCGAGATAGTCTTGTTTTCTGATATATCCAGGTTTACTCTGGGCATGTTTTAATAATGGCTAGAAACGAAACCCAAGTTTTCTATTAAATATCCTTTTCGCAATCATGTTAAATTAGTTTTGCACCTAATATCTATCTTTTAACTACGAAGGCATGTTTAGTTTAATAATTAATTAATATTGTTTTATTATTAATGTTAATTACTTAATATAAGGCTTGCTTGAATCATGTTAGACAAATCGAGACAAAATGTCCCCATAATGAGAAAGATTAGAATCACATATTAACATGCATAACTAATTATGTAAATCCAGAAGAGGTTTAAGTACTTAAAGTTATTGAAATAAAGAGTCTCGAAAGAGTTATCTTGTAATAAAGAAATAAATACTAACCAAAATAAATAAAAGAAAAATAAAACTATGCAGCCCTATTGGGTTACAATCCTAGCTTAGATGGCACTTAATGATAGGCTGAATGAAAGGTGAGAAATTAAATGATTTATTTAATTTTACCTATCATTCAATGTTACATTAACATCACTTAAACTGAGGTTATAACTCCAGAGGAGCTAAATAGTACTACTCAAAAAAGAAAGATACAAAGCTGCATGATTTCTTGGAATCAGACAACGCTGGCTCATTATGGAAAATTCTGCTCAAACAAGGGCCTTGGAGAAGCCCCTGTGACAGGGTCTAAGGTGTCAGCCCCTTTCAGTATAGTGCATCTCGCTCATTTTTTATCCCCACGGTAATTCAATCATTGTAAAGTAAGTGAAGGAATGATAATTTCATATGATTTGGAAACTGTACCTATATCCAAAAATCCACACTAATATTTTACTATATCAATGAAATAAAGAAAAATACAGAAATACATTATGTATTTCTTTTAAGCAACTCTATCTAATACCATTGATATGAGTATTGGTGGCATTAAGTGTAGTTAAATAAGACACATAATTTAATGGTCATATAATTCTACCTTAAATTGGACTTATCGCATATAACCATCTGCACATGCGTTATAACACAAATCGTGCAGGCCGTACAATATCATACTCAACTAGACTTAAAGTGTGTTAGATTATAAATAGCTAATCACCCAATACATTTTGACACCTCTTGCTCATTCTTAAATTCCAAGAAGTTCAACTATTCAAGTGCATGTTTTGACCCATAGAGTGATTTTGGAAAATCAACTAGACAATCAAAATAGCAAACTTGAATAGAATTGATCGGAATATTAATGGTAGAAAATTCGAAATAAATGAAGAGGTATGCATAAGAAACCTCCTCATGACAGATTTTGCTTTCAATATTGGTGCTAACCCGATAGTCAGATGTCTATTACTCAAATACAAATCTTATTCTAAATCAATATAATACGGTATGATCTTTATCTGACGAACTAACCTTGATTATGTTTTTCTTGATTGGAATAACTACGAACTCGATGGCTTAGATATTTGAACACCAATTGATTGGAAAAGTCGAATAAAACTTAAAGTTACTTAAAACTATGGACAAAATTTTAGGATTTACAGAATGAGAAGAAATCAATTATATAGATTCGATTGGAGATTTTGGAATCAAATGAGGGGGTCTTATTTATAGGAATTCATGTGTCCATGCTAATTTCTTGAATCTTTTGACACGAATTGAGCAGCAACATAAGATCATAATTTTTTAAATTGACATAATCTAGTGATCCAAATCACATGCCTCACCATTGACTGCACGTGACAAGACCATCCATACACATGTTGCCAATGCCATTTATCAACACATTGAATAGATTCACCACATCGGTGCCATGTCCACATCACCACTACATTTTCATCTCTAAAAACTTGATTTCCCAACTCCTCACAACAACGAATTGGCGTCCTTTGCGATGTGTGCAGATCGAGTGGATCCATCCACCCACTCTATTTCACTCTCTTACTCATCCTGTGTTCAATGGGTCATTCTTTGAGTGGCTCAAAATCAGCGGTGTCATGATTTGAACAAATAATCTTACCACATATGCATATTTAACCATCTAGTTGAAATTTTTCTCTTTTGTTGTTTCCACTACAATTTTTATATTTTGCATCACATTTTAATTGCACTAAATTCTTAATCTTTGTTCATTATAACACTTATATTCTTAATGGTTTTTCATGTTATTCTTATTTTTAAACTTTTTATTACTTAATACATTTTTATGTTTAATAACAGTTTTATATTCAAAAGTCCGTTAAAATAGCATAAAATAACTTATTGTTCATCATATTTTTAAAAAATAAATAAATAAAAGGAGCAAAAAATAATTTTTCATCATTTCAAAGTATTAAAACAAAATATTTTAATATAAATCATCATCAAGAATGAGACGTACTAATTAATGGAAGATTGATATAAGAATTCAACAGAAAAAGTTAAGAAAAATTGCTAGAATGACCAAGGATTGAGAACATCTATTGCAATTAAAATGTAGTGTAACAAATAAAAATTGTGGTGTTTATATAATCACTCTTTAAAGAATAAATCCCTTCATAGTCCACTTTTTGTTCATCTTCAAACTTGGGATTTCCCCACTCAAAGTACAATTTATAACTGTTTTAAAACTTTTTTCATGGAGTTTTCCTTGAAAACCTATGTTAATTCAACGCAAATCCCAACTTAATGAGAAAACTTTAGCGGCAAAGTTTTATATGCACTCATGGCATGAATGTCTACTCAAATCATAAAGAAATGCATTAGTTGGATTGTCCTACATGCAAAGGTCATAGAACCATCCACTTAAATCACGACATTTTGGACATTGAGTAAATAAAATAAATAATAGAGTGAATGGACAGTTCCACTTGACATCCAAGGCATCGTGAACTTCAATGGAACATTCTTTTATGTGTATATGATAGAACCGTTCACTCAAATCATGACAACAACCTCAAATCACTTAAATCATGACACTTTGGATGCCATGTGGGTTTACCCACCTACATTGTTTCTACTGACGTCCAAGGTATCGTAATTTAAATGCTTCAGATCTAAGGTGTATTAGGTAAATGATCTTACCACATTACATATAGAATCATCTCAATGAAATATATGTCTCCGCATCCATGGACCCTCCTTCCTAACTTAACTTAGTTGTGGAATGGTAATTTTCCTGAGTGTTATCACCAATTGACTTTAGTAACAAAATTTAGCCAATAGTCTCAACTACCTCAAATCACAAAATCGCCTAAAAACCACTACAAAATCTCCACAAAAACCATCACAAATCCCCTCCAAGAACCATAAACCCTACCACCACCACAAAACCATCTCAAAATTACCACAAAAGCCACAAAACATGACAAACTGCCAATAAACAACACAAATGTCTCTCCACTTGCTTTTAGCCCTGTAAGGTTTTGTGACTCAAATATGGTCAGGAATTTTGTGAGATTGCGTATTTGATTTTTTTTTTTTTTAGAAAGGAAAATTGTATTCAAGTTGAATAAGGAAACAAAATCTTTTGTCGGTCGAAGTTCTATGCGCAATTGTAACATAAATTTAACAGATTTTCTTACCTTTTAAGATTCTTCTAGGGTTTTGAACGTGACCTATAAATACAAGGCTCATCTGTCAATTTTTTTTCTGTATTATTAGGGTGGATGTAATTTCTCTCCATATTGTCAGTTAATATATATCGTTCATCTACGATTAACTCTTTTTGTTCTTTACTTTTAATCTTGTTTCTTGTTGTGATTTTTATTATTTCATATTGTATCATTAATCTCATTCATTGCAATCTCTCCGGGTCCAATGTTTAACAGGTAAGTGAAAACGTAATTAATTAATTATTTAAATTTAATTTAATCTAAAGTTTAAAAAAGTCCCATTTCTCTTCTTCAGCGTTATTTCTATGAAATGATGCACCCTTGTATTTTCCCTGGATTTGGAATTGTCCGCCAGCCTACATGAAGTGAGTATAATTACTTATCTTCTTTCTTCCATCTCTTAATTTTAAACTTAAGTCACGATCCGAGCGCTGCGACAGTGCTCAAAGCGTCAGTGACGGGGGAAGATATTATTGGAATTAGTTCAAAAATTAACCGAAAATTGGTTAAGTTTAAAACTGGGAAAATGAAAAGGTGTGACTTCGTGTTAACTTCGGTCGAATGTTTGGACTTGATCCGATGGTCAAATTACAAAAATAAATAGACCAACTTATTCTACTTGTCGAGTAGATTATCGTGATATATTTGGAATCTCGAAACCAATTCCGGATGAATGAAAAATTGTGGTCCAAATTTGGAAGAATGAAGTGTTGCAACTTTTCGAAATGATGCAGGTTTGAAAAGAAGTATTGCAACTTTCCATGAAAAATGCTGGATTTGGGGTGCGTCCCTTCACCCACAACCCTTCATCTTCAATATATAGGATCCATTGGATGTGTATTTGTCACTCTAATTCATTCCATAATTTCATATTATTTATTTCATGTTAAGTTACATAAAACACTTTGTAGAAGTGATTATCTTTTGCATCAAAATCATTGTTATGCTAGAGAGGGAATTCCGTTCGAGTTCGTTGGTCGAAGCCATTTGGAGTGCTCCTATGACTTGACGTGGTCGTTGTATTTTGGGAGATGATTGTCGAAAAATCGTTAGCACCGATGCGGGGCAAATTCATCTTAAAGACCAAGTGTCAAACACTTGCCTCGACCAAAAATTCATCACTTGCATCTTTCTTCCTTCATTTTTTGATTTCTCTTAATTATGATTTGATTTAAGAAACTGATTAACATTATTTACATGTTTGTTCTGCGATGTTTAATTCAAAAGAATAACTTACTTTCGTTCAAGAATCGAAAAAGATGAATTCATATTCATGCATTCGGATTCGGTAACTATTATTGTTTTGTTTCTTAAATTCTATTTTGGTAAGTCAAAATTACGTTTTGATTTCACGCAAATAAACGGTGTGCTTTTATGAATATAATATGCACATAATCGGTGTATTCTCCAACAATTTTAAGATGAATTATGTTTTCGTGCATTTATATTTTTCATTATGCTGTTTGCATGAACAAAGTATTAAATGGATTGGATGATAAAATCTGACTGCATAAACTCGACACCGATTTATGTTTTATGCTCGGTGGGGTTCTGTGCAACTCTTAAAAGAAAAAAAAAAGAACTAATGCATACGTGAGAAATTATTATGTTATTATATGAATTGTGTCTTAAGTGTCCATGCCATCCATTTGTTTAGTATATGATGAAAGTGAAGTATTATATATTGCACATGGTTACAATTGTTAATCAATATATATGATTGTCAATATGTGTCTTTCCATAAATTAGTCAAGGACCATGAAGTTAGTTTATTGTGAAAAAGTGCATGTGGTTCTTAAGGTAATTTATTAAATGATGACTCTTCATTTTTTAAATGCATTTTCAAATCTAATTTCATAATCTATCGTCAACTTGATTATCCTATCAAATAATATGACATGTATATTTATTTAAATAGGATCTATATATGTTGGTCATTGGTATAACTCCAATGTTACTGGAATAGATGCCAACTAATTGTGAAAGTATATGAAATTTCATGACTATTCTTTTATTAGAATATGAAATATGGTATGGTAAATTAGTTGGTTAAATTTTCATATCTTGTTGAAATCATACTAACTTTGATTAATGTTGATAGTCTCATTTAATCCTATGAAATTAAGTGAGATGACTTTTATGCCAGTTATATTTGCATAAAGTATGACAATTTGTAATTTGTTCTAGTGGAAATTGTTATGAAAATATTAAGACATGAAAGTGCTTTGCAGAGCACAAACTGTGCCTAAAGTTGGCAATAGTGCTGAATTTCCTTTAAATCTAGAAAAGTTTAAATGTGATGATTTAGTTAAATTTCTGACTTTAATAAAATTAAATGGGATGATTTGTATTTGCATAAGAATATGACAAAATGTAATTTGTCCTAATTTGATTACTTG
>NC_036246.1:36564041-36596983 GCF_002742605.1 Olea europaea var. sylvestris | reverse complement strand
TTTCATATGAAAAATCATGACTTTTGATATAATTATTTTCCAATGGGTATGTCTCTTCATAGAGATTAATCCAAGAGGTGTGTCCTTTTATAGAATTATGTCTTTTGAGAATAAAACTTTTCAACCTATGGTTGATTTGTTCGTTTAAGTTTGAATATGGTGAATAAGGTGAATCTAACCTTATTATTTGACATGAAATGAACTATCATGTGAAATGTCACAAATGTGATAAGTTGCAATGCTTAGCTCTCTTTATTGTTGAAAAAATTAAGTTGGTATATGTTTTGAAAGCATTGCAGGTCTATATGATGACCTTGATTTAATTTGAATGATCAAATTAAAGCAATTGAATTGAAGTATGTTATATGCAACTTTAATTGAAATAAATTGTGAGTCAACGACCACTACTTTGAAAGTATTTAGACTTTCATGAAGCACTCATATGGATATTATCTAAGAGATAAATAAATTAAACTATGAAAGAGTTGCTAAACCCTAAGTTCAATTGTAACCCAAAGATGTGGGGGATTATCATAAATGCTCGTGAACTTGGATGAAAAGTTTAAAACTTATGGATGCAACGTTACTAGATTGCATATGTATTCCTAATTGAGGAATTATGGGGGTATTTCAATTTAACAGTTACGTTTATTTCTATCTTATAATCATAGAATGATATCTATAAAGGTAGAAAGATAGAAAACCCTTATACTAATTATAAGGATGATATATACTAAATCTAAAGTGGATGAAATGGGTTGTAAAGTCGATTATGACGTTTGTTTAGATATACAAGAACAATTGGAATATATGAAGAATATTTATAAAGTTCGAATGCACTGTAATGTTTCAATGATGATATTGAATATCCATGACTCTGAAATCCACTAGTAAACATGGTTGACTAGTATAATAATTAGATAGAAATCCTCTAATAGTGTTGTTTGGAAATTGATAAAGTTTTAGAGAAAATTAATAAGAAGCATGTAGCTTCATAAAAGGATTTATTGGTGGTGACAATTTGTATCTATTAAATGAAATCGATTATTTGCTAACAATAATTGATAAGATACTAAGTCACATGTAATGGTAGGTCTAAACGTATAAATCATAGACATAATACCATTAAGAAGTTGATCTCAATGGTGTAGACTCATGGTACCTTTAAGAGATTTACCGAGAGATTAAGTATACTGCATATCGAAAGGAATGAGATTGAAGCCTACTACGTTAGAGTCCTTGTAATGGTAACCCTATCTTGTTGACTGGAGATCCCAAGATCTTAGTTCAAAGGGACAACTAAGTTATGAGGATTCCTTGAAGCACTAATGAAAATAACTCCCTAACTCATTCCTATGATATTAAAGTACTTTTTGCAGAATTGCAAGAGGTTAAGATAATTTTTAATGATTCCTATATCTTGATTAAGTCAAGTGGAGTAGGGCAGAATACTCTTAAGAGAATGCCACCTATGTGAGTGTGAAGTGGGGCCGCTTCAATTAGAATTATTCAAGGCTTGAATTCTTTAAATACTCGCAGAACCAAGAAGAGTTCAGGGCCAAAATGAACCAAGTCATGAGAACCATGAACGATTTAGGAAAGACATTTGTGTGAGTATCGTTGTCTTCGCTTACACTAAAGGCTGAATGGTTTAAGACATCACGTTCATCAAATTAGCCAAGTAAGTCCGATGTCATTTCACTACGGGAGGTTCAAGGCTAGAAGCTACTATCCCTGATGTAGTGGCTTTTCGCTCTCTCTCTCTCTCTCTCTCTCTCTCTCTCTACTTGCATCACATCATAGCATTATATTTGCACACTCGAATTTCCATTCATGTGGGGGATTGTTGGAATTTGTTCAAAAATTAACCAAAAATTGGTTAAGTTTAAAACTGGGAAAATGAAAAGGTGTGACTTCTTGTCAAATTCAGTCGAATGTTCGAATTTAATCCGATTGTCAAATTACAAAAGTAAATAGACCAATTTATTCGACTTGTTGAGTAGATCGTCGTGATATATTTGGAATCTCAAAACCAATTCCGGATGAATGAGAAATTACGGTCCAAAGTTGGAAGAATGAAGTGTTGCAACTTTTCGAAATGAAGTGTTGCAACTTTCCATGAAAAATGCTGCATTTGGGGTGCGTCCCTTCACCCACAACCCTTCATCTTCTATATATAGGACCCCTTGGATGTGTATTTGTCATTCCAATTCATTCCGTAATTTCATATTATTCATTTCATGTTAAGTTACATAAAACACTTTATAGAAGTAATTATCTTTTGCATCAAAATCATTGTTATGGTAGAGAGGGAATTTCGTTCGAGTTCGTTGATCGAAGCCATTTGGAGTGCTCCTATGGCTTGACGTGGTCGTTGTATCTTGGGAGATAATTGTTGAAAAATCGTTAGCACCGATACGGGGCAAATTCATCTTAAGAACCAAGTGTCAAGCATTTGCTTCGACCAAAAATTTATCACTTGCATCTTTCTTCCTTGATTTTCTGATTTCTCTTAATTATGATTTGATTTCAGAAATTGATTAACATTATTAACATGTTTGTTTTGCGAGATTTGATTCAAAAGAATAATTTGCTTTCACTCAAGAATCGAAAAAGATGAATCCATATTCATGCATTCGAATTCGGTAACTACTATTGTTTTACTTCTCAAATTCTATTTTGGTAAATCGAAATTATGTTTTTATTTCATGCAAATAAACGGTATGCTTTTATGAATATAATATGCACATAATCGGTGTATTCCCCAACAGATATAAGTAGGAAAAGAGTAGATAGAGATCCGAGTTTATGTCCTTTTCAAGTAAAACTATTAATATCGAATTAAAATCCTCAAAGTACATTGGTATTGCAAGAAATGATATATGTGGTTGATTTTTTATTTTTTCCATTTTCATTGGTCGTTGTATCTAAATAATTTTAATTGCTTATTCAAGACCTTCTTCACTTGATATTGTAGTCATGGTTAGTTGATTTGCTTGTTTAGAGCGTGGTAAAATGGGGCAGCATTGATATTTTATTAATGTTTCTAATTGAGTAGGCACAAATCTCAAGCCACTATTTTTTTTTTCTTGTATTGGTAATTTATAACGTGGGTTTTGAATCTCCATTTAAAATTTGACGGTCAGTTCGAATCTGGTAAACTTTAGATCAATTAAATATATTACTCAATCTAATGAAGAGAAATTTATAATCCTTGCATATGATGTGTATGTGATCAATTTTGTTTTCGATCGGTCTCAGTGATGATTTGCAGTTTTGTTTATTGTGAAAACTGCAATTACATGTTGAAAAACAAATTAGGTTTTGTTTTTGGTGGAGTAATAATTTATTTTAGGGTAATTATGTATAAAAACTCTAATTATGTAATTTTACTTAAGACTATTTAAGTAAATAAGAAAAATACTAAAAATTGTGGTACATCTAATAAAATTTGTAGTGGTAATATAATTACCCTTATGATTAAGTAAACCTTGCATCTTGTTTTGAATTGTCATCTAAAAAACCAGGTTAGTGTGTAACTTCTACATTAACCCTTTAATTTTCAGTTAATCCTATCGCAACCGACTTTTTGCCCAATCCCGGTAGCAGATTTTCTTTAAAACCCTACAAATTCCACAATTTATTTTTTCATTTACACACGCCATATATAATTTTTCTGTTTTTTCCATTTTCTTAAAATAGAAAAAAGTTCTCATAAGCATATAGATGCATTTAATTATATAGCTATGCATAGATTATGTCATACTTGATTGTGTATCAATTTATTGAACTTGGAATGTGACATGGATTTAAGTTTAATTGTAACGGGCGTGAATAATTTGATATTTTGAAGATGATTTTTTTATTAATGCTTGGCTAGGTTCTCACTTGGGTAGCTAAAGAACTTTTGCGTATTCATGGTGATTTTGGTAAACTGAGATGTGTGTGAATTATTTTGCGAGAGGGTCTATTTTTATTATTATTATTATTGGGATATGCATGAGCATATAGATGCATTTAATTATATAGCTATGCGTCGATTATGTCATACTTGATTGTGTATCAATTTATTGAACTTGGAATGTGATATGGATTTAAGTTTAATTGTAACGGGCGTGAATAATTTGATATTTTGAAGATGATTTTTTTATTAATGCTTGGCTAGGTTCTCACTTGGGTAGCTAAAGAACTTTTGTGTATTCATGGTGATTTTGGTAAACTGAGATGTGTGTGAATTATTTTGCGAGAGGGTCTATTTTATTTATTATTATTATTGGGATTCGGGATTTGGGGATTATGTTCTGTGATAATTTGTGGTTCATTTAGATTCTAATTTAGAGGCGAGTCCGATATTCTACTACGTGCCCAAAGTCAAGGCTGGAATGAGTTTGACCCTTAGCTAATAATTTGGACCTGATTGCACACTCCATGCTTCAATATGTGGTAGGTTCCTTGCTCCAAAATTATATTTTTATTTTTTGGATTGAGATAGTACAAAAAAGGTTCTACCTAGTACCTACCCTGACTCAACAAACCTTCACATATCGTTATATATATGTAGATTTATTCCAGATGGCTTAACTCGCATTAACACAAATACTATATGATTCCAAGCCAGAAGAATATTTTCCAATACGTAATTTTAAAAATAACAAGTGTTATAAAAAAGAAAAGTCATCAACTTGTGCATTGATAACTGGAAATTATGTTTAACAACTTGTACATTCTCAGTTAAGGGTACAATCTTCATTGCATGCAAAAACGGTTTGTGATTAAGTCTACCATCAAATTGTGATGATTGTATAATAGTTCTTATACATGAGAGTTCTTATTCCAACGATACTAGAATACGTACTCATGAATTAATCCATAATTAAAAATAAATTCAAACTCAGCAAATTTTTCGAATAAACTTAACAAACTCAATAGCATAGTGAGATGCTTTCCTTTTGACTAGCTCCTGTTTTCACATCAGCATCCTTTTGAATTGGTCTTCCACATTATGCAGTTGTCATAGCCGAGTATGCCTCCTATTCCTTCGGAGTCTATCAGGCTTTTAAATGTCATCAATCTTTATTAAATTTCACGGTAATGATAGGAATCTCCTTTTGAGTATACTAAACATAATCCACAAATCAGACTCGGGATGGAAAGTTTTGCAAAAAGTCAAGCAAGAACAACCTGTGATGAAGAAGCACAACACTGTGTGTATGCTATGCGCCTTTTGACTTCCTCAGTGCTGCCCATGGTGTTGAATGCAGTGGCTGAACTGGATGTATTCGAAATTCTAGCCAAAGCTGGTCCAGGAGCACAACTGTCGCCTCAGGAGATTGCATCCCATTTGCATGCCAAAAACCCCGATGCACCTGCTATGCTGGACCGGATGCTCCGGCTCCTGGTTAGCAACTCTATTCTCACTTGCTCTGTCGTCGATGGCGAGCCTAGCGGAGTCGTACAAAGACATTACGGGCTGGCACCCGCGGCCAAATACTTCGTCCAGAATGAAGATGGTGGATCTTTGCACCCTCTGTTGGCCTTGTATCAAGATAAGGTCTTCATGGAGAGCTGGTATGAGTTGAAGGATTCAGTGCTCGAAGGAGGTGTTCCATTTGACAAGGTACATGGTACTCATGCTTTTGATTATCCTGGAAAGGACCCTAGGTTCAATGATGTTTTCAACAAGGCAATGACCAACCATACAACTATTGTTATGAAACAAATTTTGGAGCAATACAAAGGTTTTGAGAACATCGAAACGTTGGTCGATGTAGCTGGGGGTCTTGGAGCCAACCTCAAATTGATTACATCTCGATATTCCACGATCAAGGGTATTAATTTTGATCTGCCACATGTTATAAAACGAGCGCCATCCTATCCCGGTGTCGAACACATTGGAGGAGATATGTTTGAAAGTGTTCCTAGTGGAGATGTCATTTTCATGAAATGGATACTTCATGATTGGAGTGATGGAGACTGTTTGAAATTGCTTAAGAACTGCTACAAAGCTCTACCACAAGATGGAAAGGTGATTGTGGTTGAGTTTATTCTTCCAGTTAAACCTGACTCTAGTCATTCTATGATCACCATAAGCCAAGTTGATCTATTTATGATGACTCAAAATCCAGGAGGAAAAGAACGATCAGAAGCAGAGTTTCTTGCCTTGGCAACAAAAGCCGGGTTTAGAGGTATAAGATTGAGCGTCTTTGTCTGCAACTTTTGGGTCATGGAATTCTACAAGTAGTAAGATCCCCCCTACAGGAAAGTGGTGTTTCTTGGGAATTTGTTTATTTCTTATTTCTTGAGCACTTTGCACAGCTTAACTGCCTGAGTTGAACCTTGAGCTGATGCTGTTCTTTGTGATCTTTTATTAACTGTTAAGAGAAGTGAATACTTCCTTTCCAGTTTTCTCCCTTTCGTTTTTCTGTTCTCCTAATAAATATGGCAAGCATATTGTGAAGAAATATTCATATAGTCGATCCTTAAATTATTTAAAATAATTTTCTTTTTTCTCGTTTAGACTGTTTTGTTCACTTAAAAATACAAAAGTTTTCAGTTAGAATCCTGCCAATTTTCTCCATCTTTGCAGTCACTACATTTGTTGGGAAAAAATTTCAACCGAATGCACATGAATGTAGCTAAAACAAAAATACGAAAAAGGGTCACGAGAAAGAGAAAAATACAATTAAATGAGGTTCACAAACCGTCGATGACCATGGAGGAAGTAGACTTAATTAACCCAGATAACTTCACAATAATATGTTTTCCTTACCTTAAACTTCTCCTTATACAAAACTAGAATACGCAACGTATTAAACATGCGCTTACCTTGCTTTTTCTCTCATGCACAAACACTTGTCAGTGTGTTTTACTCGACCCCTAAATTTTTGAAAATAAGGGGTTTTTCAAGACTGTTTTGTTCTCTTAAAAACACAAAATTTTATCCGTCTTTGCAGTCACTACATTTGTCGGTAAAAAAATTCGACCGAATGCACATCAACGCACACAGCGAATGTAGCTAAAGCAAAATTGCAAAAAAGGAGTCACGAGAAAGAGAAAAATACAATTAAATGAGGTTCACAAACCGTCGATGACCATGGAGGAAGTAGACTTAATTAACCCAGATAACTTCACAATAATATGTTTTCCTTACCTTAAACTTCTCCTTATACAAAACTAGAATACGCAACGTATTAAACATGCGCTTACCTTGCTTTTTCTCTCATGCACAAACACTTGTCAGTGTGTTTGGCTACTGAATTTTCAATTTTTAGCCGTGAAATTTGGTGCCAAGCACGAATTCTCTTACCTGTGTATTCATGTATATATAGAGAAGTTATAAGTTAATTGAACCTTATGTCCTTGACCTAATTTCAATAAAGGTCCCCTTCCTCAACTTCTCACATCCAACAAACTAGAGAAGTCTCATTATTTTAGAAATTGGAGTAACAATGAATCCTTGTTAACATAACATTTATCAAAATAATTATGAAAATGGGGGTTGACCCTTTGCTGATCATTTGCACCGACTCATAGGCAGATCATTGATCCAAATTGTTGCTAATTCCATGCTACAATTTACTGGCACATTTCATGCATCACTTTAGGGCAAGTTCCATTCTCCAATCTTATTTTAATTAATTTTTTTTTTCTATTGAGTTAGCACTAACAAGGATCTACCTTCCCCGACCCAACCGACCTTCACATATCTTCGTCTAGAATGAAGATGATGTATCTTTTCACTCTTTGATTGCCTTGATTCAAGATATGGTCTTCATGTCAGTTGGTATGAGTTGAAGTAGGTGTTTTGTTTGACAAGGTACATGGTCATGCATTTGATTATGGTGGAAAGTGTTTAAGTTGTGCAGCCTAATTATTGTTGTTGTCGTGCGGAACCAGTACGTGGATCGACCTCTTGGTAATTTCACATTTGCCCTAATTTGTTTTATAAATAGAGAGTCCTTGTTGAAATTTTGTACTATCATCAAGAGAGAGAGAGAGAGAGGGTTAAAGAAGATTGGATGTGCGATTTTCTCTTGTAATTTCTCTTCATCACAGTGAATTACTATAACAGTGGGATATAGCATATTCTCACATTGAGGCGAACATCTTTAAATTTTGTACATTCTTGTGTGTATATTTTTCTTTTTACAATTTAATTGCTATCACTGATATTGAATTACGATTTCTAGTTCTCAATAAAGACGACCCAAGATTCAATGAAATTTTCAACATAGCAAAGACTAACCATATAACTTTTGTTATGAGACAAATTCTTGAGCACAAAGGTTTTAAGCACATCAAAACGTTGATCGATGTAGCTAGTGGTCTTGGAGTCGATTACAGAAATGGTTGTCGGTGCAAGGCAATATGAATAATTATAAATATTTACAATCATGCTACAGAATATTTAACATAATGGTTGACATAATGCCACATGTCAATTTATTATTGAACTCTTTAAAATACAGTCATCTTTTTCATTAAATCACTTTTCGCCACCTAGGATTTTAACACTGCTTCTGACAGTTTTCTTCCAACAAAGTAGCATTATTCAAATAATTAAGGCCAACTAATTTTCTCTACTTGAATAAAAAGGGCACGTTATTTTAAGATATTACATAAATGTTCAATGTTAAAATAACATTTATGTCTGCAGTTGGGCCTTACATAAAGATTGTATTAATTTATCTCGAAAAAGAAAATTAGCATAAAAGCTCATGTTTATTTAGCTAAAATCAAAATTTTACTAAACATTAATAAAAATGATGAAATACATTATTAAAAAGTTAATAAAAGTTATGAATCTCACGAAATGAATTGGTGAAATGAATTTTGAAAAATGACAGTCAAACAAGAACAAAGACTATCGATTGTAAACATTAAAGAAGAATTGGTTAATAACATGTAATTGAGGATGAAAGCAGGTTAATAATTGTGGACTCGAGATCCTATTATATTTTTCGTGATTTGATTAAACTTCAAGATCTGCTTACTTTCAATTATTTATTTAATGATAGTTAGAATGATCCAAGTCAAACCAAACGCAAAATCATTAATTGTGTGCTTCAAATTAGAGCTAATTTTAATTAAAATTATAATTAGACATAATAAGTTTACGTGGGTTTTTACCACTCTACCCATTTTATATTACTTGTTTAAGATACCGTCCATTTACGAAGGATTTCACAGTAAATATAATCATATGACTTCCAAATTGAAGCCTGTCAAATTTGCACGAGCCATTCCATTTTACACACAACCTTCCAATTTTTTTTTTATTTTTTTTATTTTTATTGTCACAAGTCACGAGTTTTTGTTGGAAACTTACATCAATGGAGAAAAATAGAATAAGATGATGATGAAGAAAACTTGAACACGAAAATAATATCGTTGTCCTCAAACGATATGCCCCTCATTTTCTATGCTTTTAATAATCAAAATGACAGATTGTTTGTAGGATTTATCAAGCCTTAATGAAGAACACCCAAAAGCAAAAAATGATTTTCAAATTGAAGTGAAAACTAATGTTGAATATATAAAGTGGCAGCAATTTGTTCAAAGTTTGGATGAATGTATAAATGATTTTTAATTCATTCTCATGTGTTTTGTGATGAACACTATCACATATATATAGAATTCAACTAGCCTTGCACGAAATGGTTCCATCTCTTCATAGAAAAGTGCAAGGTTTCGTCCAAAACCATCAAAAAATTCAAAAGAAAAAAATTAGCTAACGGTGACCTTTATTGTCTTTTGCGTACCCATAATACAATTTGTGCATACGCATAATAGAATCATTTTTGGTTCCGTTCCTGCCTAATCAAAATGTGCGTACATACAGCCAAATGGCCTGTGCGTTTGGCTATGCGTACGTGTTCACGAAATTATTTCTTTCGATTTAAAACCCACTGCAAGTGTACGGTTCGTTAACAAATAGTAAAATAGATTATGAGTCCAAGTATCGATCCCACAAGGATTGAATTAGTTCAAATCAATCTATTATGACCTTAATCAAAACACGAAAGTAGGATATATGTATTGTGATTTAACTAGGGGAGATGTGAACTATGATGCAATTATGAGTGAGAAACTTTTTTTAAATGAAAAATGACCTGAATGCAATCTACAATAATTTATGGAATTAGTGAGTTACTAATGCATTAGAATCACGAATTCCCAAGTAACACGTTCAATTTTTAATTATGCCGACACACATTCCCACAATTGATGAATCAATATTCCTATTTTAATTTAGCAATCTCTCTCGAGCAATGCCAAACCTACCCTAATATGTGATTCGACTATATCTCTATGACGAATACTAACATACAGGAATGCATTATAATTTCATGAATATTCAACAATTCACACGAGGTATAGAAGTATATTTCTATCCCCTATCAGACCCTATGATAATTTATACTATGTCGAAAGCCTATTTTCTTTCTCTCGAATGCATAAAACAGGCCACCAAAATTATATAATTACGTGCACAATAATAATATGGAATTAAAAACGTATAAATCATTCAATTCCAGAACAATCTTCAAATAAAAAATCAAAACTTGTATTGCAAGGTTCATCGATCTCCTAGTACATGAAAAATCTAGCCTAACATGCTAAAAAGAAGAAAATACAAAATAGTTGAAGAAACGTCATTACCCGAATCAAGTTTCAATCAATTCTTCAATTGGCGCGATGTTTTCATCTTGTTCTCCCTTCGTTTTCTCCTTCAAAATCTCTCCTTTTCTTCTAAAAATGGCGTCCCCCTCGTTCTGGTTGAGTTTTTGTTTATATATGACCCTAAAAATCTTGTTTCCATAAGAGTTTTTACGAAATAAGAAAACTGTATATTTGGCCTCTGAATTGCTCTATGCGACTACATAGTGCATCTCTATGCGGTCGCATAGAGTAAAAATTTTTGAGAATTTATTCTCGGGTGGCCTCTATGTGGCCGCATAGAGGGTAGCACTATGCGGTCGCATAGTGCTACCAGCTATGGAAAAAGTCCATTTTGGTCCTTGAACTTTTATTCTTCTCCATTTTAATCCATTTGCAATTCCTTCTTCTTCCAATCATCTTGTATCACGTTCAAGTTCATACTGAGCATATTTGCATTCCTGGGTTGCTTTTTAGTTCAACTTTGAATATTTGCATCTTTAGTCCCTGAACTATTACTTTATTTCATTTTAGTTTTTTTCGGCACTTTTTTTCTGAATTTCACCATTTCCATAGTAAACACCTACATTGCATGAAATCAACAAGATTAAGTTACAATTTAAATATTTTGCTTGTAATTAAGTCATGTTTGTGATCTAAATAAGTGTGCAGAAACACACTAATCAAACCCTCCAAACTTGAACTATTGTCTGTCCCCAAACAAGACAGTGACGCAATTCTGAACAAACATGGCTTAATATCATGCCGTGACTCAAGATTGGACTAAATATTTGACTATATTAAAATTTATCAGTGCAAAAATGATATCAACTTTTACCTGTTAAATGCATACTTGACGTGTGTGTGTGAGTTCATGCCAACATATCAAATTCATGATGGGTTGAGTCCCGACCCTAAGTGGTCAAATGTATCCATACTCGCTCGAGAGATACACAACCCCTCAAACTTATTCTTTTCACTCAATCATCCTGGGGTTGTGTTTTAAGATTAGGAATTTACATAGCTGTAGTCATCATCCTCTCGTAATCTGGATTGATCTTACTATCACAAATTTACATTTCAACAAGTGAAGGCTCTCCCAAGTTTGATTGCTTCGACACTCAAGATTAAAATATGTTACTTCCCTCGCTTCAAAGGTATAGTTACCTCAACCAAATGTCCAAGGGCTTTTCTTCATGTTTTTGTCCCTCTTTTATTTTTTTTTCCTCACTTTCAAAATTTATTTATTTATTTATTATTATTTTTTTATCATCATCTCATTTGCTTTTTATACAACCCATATAATGAGCTTTAGGCCGGTGACTTCCAAACCAGTTGGCTTTAGGGCACCAGATTTTAAACACTTCCAGGCTTAATCACTCGAGTTATAAATGCTCGATCAGATGACTTTTTATTTATCTTTTTCCCTCTTGTTTTCTATAAGACCCCTTTAGCGAGTTTTAGGTCGGTGACTCCCGGGTCAGTTGACCTCAGGGCACTAGATTTTGAAATATCATTGCAGGCTTACTTGCTCAAGTCATAAAGGCATGGAAAGAAGTGCCTTATTCTCACAAATTAATTTTACGCCCTTACTGTACTAGACATTTAATTTCCAAAACCAACCCCAAAGATTTTCGCCTAATCTTCATCTCACTGGTTTAGACAATCCACACAATAAAATTTCATGCACGGAGCCCCCGCTTATCTCAATGCTCCCTATAATAGCTCAACCAATTCCAAACTGTCTTAAGCTGATTTACGTGTTAATTCAATAGAGGGTTATCAGTTTTTTCCTACTTTATGCTCAAAATCCAGTCATTCACCTAACATGTCAAGCATGAACAGCGTACATAGATAATGTCAAGTATTGGTTAATCCATTCAGCACTATATTCAAAGTTTATGAATTATACCAATCCAATAATCACATCATAGCCGGTAAGGCTATCAAGCCCACACAAGCATGTCAAAGTATAATCAACACTCACTCATCAAGCATGCATCATGCAACAATTAGTCAATAATAACGATGGACTGTGAAAATGCAAAATAATTACATGCCGGCTATTTGTTTTAAATTATGCCACCATCCCCTAAACCTATACAGTACATTGTCCTCACTGTAAGAATTAAAGTTGAAATGACATAATTTAAAAAAGAAAAGCAAGAACACAAAATAGCAAAATGGGGTAAACAAGACTCCCTTGATCAATATTGTGGCTGTGATGGAAGGCTGGGACCTGCATCATCATCTCCAGGAGGGGGAGGAAGGCGGGATAAAATCTCTCTCAATATGTCAAATTGTTGGGTCTGCTCCACCTGCATGGCCTGAACCCTAGTCTCCAAACTCCCTAAACGGTCTCATGTCTCATTCACTCGCCACTGTATACCATACATCCTGCCAACGTACATTCCCAATCGCCCATCAAAGGTACTCATCTCTCTTCGCACTGCAAGGGACTCACTGCTGGCATTGGATGCGAAGTTTCTTGTGATTGCCATATCATTCCGCACTTGCTGGATGGTGGTACTCATTGCTCCAAAAGATTGCTGAAGAGTCTGCATGTCTCGACTGTGTCCTGTCATAGTGGCAAACATCTGCCTTAATAACTGGGTATCAATGTCAATTGGTGGTGGAGGAACTTGTAGCATTTCGAAGTCCTCAGCTGCTTGTCCTTCCTCAGCCTGTTACTATCGGCGTCGCTCGTTTTCTAACTTCTGTTGATGTTTAACTCTGACTCGGTCCTGGGCCTCTAGTGTGTCTAGTGTGAGGCACTTGATATAGGGACTTAGTTTTTCTGGTGCCTCCCCAGGCTGGACTTGAAATGCCGACAGCTCTACATATCCCACTTATCAAACTTGGGAAAATCAGCGAGGTATGTCTATCTCCCCATGTGCCTATGATGTGTATCTGGTTATAGATGTAAGTGGCCAAGTCAATCTTGTTTTCCCGAACTAAACGATAGATAAATCCCGCCTTTTGATTTGTGAATGTCGTTCTATGGGAAATGGGCTCGATGTTGTGGCATATGAATAACCATAAGATAGCTATAGATGGGGTGAGATCAATCTGATACCATCTGCAGTAGGGAGAGGCCAAGCATTCTCACGTCCTAATAATACTTCTGCAACCTCAATCTAGTTAAAATTATGTGGGACTGGGACCACATTATTCTAGGTTAGCTGATAGTAGTCATGAATTACTTCTGGTGAAAACATAATCCATTTACCCCGAACCCATGTTTGATATAGATGATCTGATCCAGGCGTGTCGATTTCTGTATTGAAGTTGGCATAAAACTCCTTCACCATATTTTCATACACTGGATGTGGTCTTTCAATTACTTTTTCCCAACCACAGTTGTGGATTAAATAAACTAATTCAAAACCGAGGAAATCGTCCAACTTAACTAGCTTCTCTGGGATGAGTGCCCATTCACGGACAACATTGGCATAACGGGCTGTTGTGTCTAAAGATAAAAATTGCCTGACACCCCCTTGGGGCTCTCTAGTCCTGTGCCAGACGTGGAACCAACCTTCTCTTTTCCTTTTGATGTTCTTTTTGGAGGCATCCTGCAAAGGTGTAAAGATAACATTCATTAAACTACTTGTTGAAAATGAGAGAGGGAATGAGATTAGCAAGGCATGTATTTCACAAATCCCCTAAACTTGCTTCAACATGCATATAAAACTCATTGGTGTGCAATCTTCAAAACATTATATTCAAGAAAGTGTAAATAGTGTGCCAATATGAAAAACTAAGAAAACTAGGCCTAAACATACACATTTGAAAAATTGGACTCATGACCGAGCGTGCATGTTCGGCCCCGGGTATCATTGAAAAATATCGAAATTTTCCTGGACAATATTCATGCATGTGAAAGTATTCAGTGAGGTCTAGCATAAACTCAATTTTCGAATCAATTGGACTTCATTTGGTGTGTCAAATGATGGTATAAAGTAGGGGACGCAGGGTACCGTGACCTAGCCATGTGCCTACGTGTTGCAAAATGGATTTGATATTTTACATGGCCTTTCATGTGTATGTGCATGTGGTAATATGCAAACTTCTAGAAAACATGCTCAAGAACGCATAAGGAATGCAAAATAACAACATACACACAAGCTGAGCTCAAAACATCCAAATTATGTCAAGTGACCCATCATCAAGTGTGCACTTTCACCCCAGAAATCATCGAGAAAAATCAAATTTTTCCTGAGCAACCTCTGGGCATATGAAAGTACGTGGTATGGAGTGACACATATTCAAATTTCATGCCCATTGGATGTCTTACGGGTACTTAACTCAAGGGACGAAGTGGGTGCTATGAAGTGACGTGAACCTAACATGGGTGCCTACATGTGCGTGGTTGGTGAGTGAGTGCTTCCAGCTCAATTTCTATGGCATTCGATCACAATGTGTATGTTAATTTATATATTCAGGTTGTCAAATGTAGGATTCCACACAATGCACAACAAACTTCACTTAGGCAATTTATCAAACATGTAACATGCATTCCTTGTAAACCCTACAAAATACCAAAAATTGAATGTGCCACCAATCCACAACACAATCCAAGTTCAAAATACACAATCCATCGACTACATATTGTCCATTCTCCGCAATTAAGCTCAAAAAATTCTTGGTTCATCACGAACCAAACTAAAAAAAATCATAGAAGAAAAATGAGTGAGAGAATGTACCTTGAATTCACAATGGATGTGTGAAGTATTGATTTAGGGTGCCAATGGGATGACGAATTCCGTGTAATATGAGTGTGAGTCGTGTGTGAGTATGTTTTGTGAAGTGTGGTGTGTGAGATGCGAGAGAAGTGCGAAGGGGAGGGGGGAATGAGTGAGAGTGGCTCGGTCATGGCTTAAATCCATGACCGAGTCACTACTATGTGGCCGCATAGTAGTATACTATACGGTCGCATAGTGATGGAAATGCCCCAAATTTTCTTTTCGGTTGATGTCTATGCGATCGCATAGACAATTTTTTTTTCAAATCTGAATTATGAAACAAAATCAAAATTACATTCTTAGCCCCCAAAACACAACGTAAATAAAATTTCCCCCAAAGTTGGTTTTCAATTAAAACTTTGACTCGGCTAATTTCATTCTCGAAAAATTTAGAAACTTCCAATTCAATGGGATATATGCTTGCTGAAAGACTTAGCACCAAGACCAATTTATGGAATAAACTTGAAACACATTCCGAAAAATTTTATGAAGAAAGACTTTTTGCATCGAAATGCGTGACTTCACACTCAATCCCCCAAAACAACTTCAATCAACTTGACTCATGCCACCTTACATGTTTAATGCTTAGGCTAGTATATGTGAAAGATCGATGACCTAAAAATATACAAATGCGAAAATTAAACAACTCCAAAAATAATGTGAAAAGTAAAATAAATCGAAGGATGCAGTGGGTTGCCTCCCACCCAGCGCTAGGTTATAGTCGATAGCTCGACTTTACTGTATTGTGTCATTCTGATGGTCTAAGATGAACGGTAGACTTTCCCTTTGAGAAATCGCCGCTCTAAAGTGCTTCAAACGCTGTCCATTGACCTTGAATGCCCCTTATTGTCATGATTGATCTCAACTGCCTCATGTGAAAATACCTTTGTAATAGTATAGGGACCAGACCATCTCGATCGCTGCTTTCCTGGAAACAGCTTAAGCCTAGAGTTGTAGAGTAGCACTTTTTGCCCCACTTTAAATTCACGCCTCTGAATATGCATATCATGCCACTTCTTGATGCGTTCTTTGTAGAGTCTTGAATTATTGTAGGCCTCCATTCTAAGCTCATCCAACTCATTAAGTTGTAATAGACGTTTTTCATTCACAGCCTTCAAGTCCAAATTCAATTTCTTCATTGCCCAATAAGCATAATATTTTATCTCAAGAGGTAAGTGGCATGCCTTCCCGAAAACCAGTCGATATGGTGACATCCCAATAGAAGTCTTGAATGCAGTCCTATAGGCCCACAGGGCTTCGTCTAGCTTCTTAGACCAATCTTTTCGTGAAGAGCTTACTGTGACTTCAAGTATTCGCTTTAATTGCCTATTGGACACTTCTACCTGTCCGCTAGTTTGAGGATGATATGTAGTGGCTACACAATGTTTAACGCCATATTTAGTCAACAACTGTTCAAATTAGCGATTGCAAAAATGCTTGCCCCTGTCACTGATTATAGCTCTCGGTGTGTCAAAGCGGGTGAAAATATTTTTCTTTAGAAAATCAATCACCACCTTCCCAACGTTGGTAGGCAATGCAATGGCTTCAACCCACTTCAATATGTAATCCACAGCCACCAATATGTACTGATTAGAGAATGATGGGAAAAACGGCCCCATGAAGTAGATCCCCAGACGTCGAATAGTTTCACCACCAGGATACCGTTCAAAGGCATTTTGTTTTTCCTGGATATATTACCGGTGCGTTAACATCGGTTGCACCTTTTCATGAATTCAAAGGCATCCTTAAACAACATAGGCTAGTAAAAACCTGGCTGAAGGATATTCGCCGATGTTTTTGAAGCACCAAAATGCCCTGCGTATGTAGATGAATGACAATGTTCTAGTATTAAGGGCACTTCTTCCTCAGGTACGCAATGACGAACGATTTGATCAACTCCTCGCTTGTATAGAATGGGATCCTCCCAAAAATAATACTTCAACTCAATGAAAACTTTCTTCTTCTGGTGATTTGAGTAATCTGACAGAATGATAGACCTGGCTAAGTAGTTAACTAGTCAGCATACCAAGGTGCCTCCCCCATACCGAAAATCTGTTCATCTAGGAAGACTTCATTGATTTCCACAGCCTCTGTTTGCTCTGTGGTTTCAAGACGAGACAAGTGGTCTGCTACCACGTTTTCACTGCCCTTCTTATCCCTGATTTCCAGATCAAACTCTTGAAGCAACAGTATCCAACGAATGAGATGTGGCTTGGCATCCTTCTTTTCCATTAAGTACTTGATGGTTGCGTGATCTGTGTAAACGATGACCTTTGACCCCACAAGATATGATCAAAATTTGTCAAAGGCGTAGACAACGACAATGAGCTCTTTCTCTGTAGTGGCATAGTTTAATTGAGCGTCGTTCAAGGTCTTACTTGCATAGTAGATAACGTGAAATATCTTACTTT
The DNA here is from genome assembly GCF_002742605.1 of Olea europaea var. sylvestris. NCBI lineage: Eukaryota > Viridiplantae > Streptophyta > Magnoliopsida > Lamiales > Oleaceae > Olea > Olea europaea. Next base: position 36,579,171 of record NC_036246.1, on the reverse strand, counting down.
TTCGTTGTCCCAATACGGTCCCAACAGTAAAATCACTGACGTCGCACATTAATTCAAATGGCAGGTTCCAATTCGGTGTGATGATCACGGGTGTTGAAATCAACTTCACTTTCAAGGTATTAAAAGCCATCAAACACTTATCTGTGAACTCAAATGTGGATTCCTTCATCAACGAACAACACAGTGGTTTAGTAATTTTGGAGAAATCCTTTATGAACCTTCTATAGAACCAGGCATGCCCAAGGAAACTACGAATACCTTTCACTGATGTTGGCGGCGGTAATTTTTCGATCACCTGAATCTTTGCTCTATCCACCTCAATACCCTTTGTTGAGATTTTGTGTCCTGACACGATGCCCTCATGTACTATAAAGTGACATTTCTCCCAATTCAATACCAAGTTGGTCTCTGTACACCGCTGTAACACAAGACTCAGATGCTCCAAACACTCATCAAACGAAGACCCAAACACTGAGAAGTCGTCCATGAATACTTCGATGAATTTCTCAATCATATCAGAAAAGATAGCCATCATGCAGTGTTGAAAGGTGGCAGGGGCGTTGCACAAACCAAAGGGCATCCTACGGTATGCAAAGGTACCGTAGGGGCATGTGAAAGTTGTCTTCCCCTGGTCGTCAGGTGCGGCTGGAATCTGATTATACCTGGTGTACACGTCCAGAAAATAGTAATGTGAGTGCCCTGCTAGTCTCTCCAACATCTGATTAATGAACGGTAGTGAAAAATGATCATTTCGAGTAGCAGCGTTTAGTATGCGGTAATCAATGCAAACTCTCCATCCAGTCACTGTTCTTGTAGGAATCAACTCATTTTTCTCGTTCTGCACTACTGTGATACCTCCCTTCTTTGGAACAACCTGCACTGGACTGATCCATGCACTATCTGATATTAGGTAGATGATGCCTGTATCGAGCAACTTCAATACCTTAGACCTAACCACTTCCTTCATGTTTGGATTCAATCTCCACTGACCATTAATGCTTGATTTGAAATTTTCTTCCATGAGTATTTTGTGCATGCATAGCGACGGGCTGATCCCTTTGATATCTATAATTGACTATCCAATGGCTGTTTTATTCTCCCTCAGCACTCGAAATAGTCTCTCTTCCTACACTTTGCTAACAGTATTTGAAATAATAATCGGGAGTGTAAAAGACTCCCCCAACTAAGCATATCGAAGGTGTGGTGGCAATTGTTTGAGTTTCAACTTGGGAGGTTACTAAATAGATGGCACTGACTTTGTAGTCCTAGTTCTCAGTTCTTCGAAGTGATGCATGCGCATGTATGGTGGATTAGTTTCCAAAAATCGTGCACATGTTTCAAACTCACTTAAATCAGTGTGAGTGGATTGAGAATGTGCAATGCATGCCTCATATGCATCTAAAGGATGATGTAGCCGAAATGTATCTTGAATTATTCTGCTAATTACCTCAATCTGGAAGCAGCTGTCTGACTCAATGGGAAGTTTTATTGCCTTGAGCATGTTGAAAGAGATCTGTTCTTTGCCAAGCCTCAATATAGCTACCCTTTCTGAACATCGACAATAGTTTTTCCAGTAGCTAAGAAAGGTCACCCCAATATGAGTGGAACATCCTTATCTTCCTTCATGTCTAAAATGAGAAAATCTACTGGAAATATAAACTTTTTTACTTTTACCAACACAACTTCAATGATCCCTCTTGGATGTGTAAGGGATCGATTTGCTAAGGGATCGATCTGCTAACTGTAGAGTCATTGTTGTGGCTTTAACTTCTCCCAAGCCGAGTTTCCTGAAAACAGAGAGAGGCATCAAATTAATACTTGCACCTAAATCACATAAAGCTTTATCAAAATGACGATTTCCAATAGTGCAAGGTACAGTAAAACTCCCTGAATCCTTTAGTTTTGGAGGCAGCTTTTTCTAGATTCTGGCACTGCATTCCTCAGTCAACTTTACTATTTTATTTTCTTCTATCTTTCTCTTGTTAGAGAGGATATCCTTTAGAATTTTGCATAGCTCGGCATCTGAACAAGTGCCTCAACAAATGGGATGTTGATGTGTAGTTTCTTAAAGATTTCAAGAAATTTACTATATTGCTGATCCAATTTGTGCTTTTTCAACCTCTGCGGGAATGAAATAGGTGGCTAATGAGGGTCGATATAATTGGTAGCTGTAACCCATGTTGTATTCGAACTCTTCTTGGTAACATCCTCTGTTGTTTGTTCAGTCTGTTCCACAATCTCGTCATCTGAAGTAGGCGCTGATTCCTTGCTAACTATCGATCTTTTTACATGTATCTCCGGTAGTTGTACTCCACTTCTGGTTGTTATAGCTTTTGCGTGCTCCTTAGGATTGATTTCAGTGTTGCTGGGTAGGTTTTCTGGTGCTCTACCTATCATGAAGATTGTTATTTGTCATATTTGCGTCTCCAAAATTTTTATTGCAGCACTTTGATTTTGAAGAATTGCGTCTGTCTTTCGCATAAACTGGTTATTAGCCTCCATGTACTGATTAGTCGTTGCCATGAACTTTTTAAACATCTCTTCCAATGATGGCCTTTTATCTTGCTGCTAAAATTAACCTTGTGGTCTGTTTTGATTCTGGTTACTCCATGAGAAGTTTGGGTATTTTCTCCAGCCCTGATTGAAGGTTTCTGAATGTGGATTGTTCTGTTGGCGTTGACCCCATTGCACAAAATCTGCATGTTCGATCCCCTGTGTGAGAATTGGACAGTTGAAGTATTGTGGTCTACTCCACATTCTTTACAGCTTGGGTTCTTGACTTGTTTTGCATTGGCGGTTTGTGAAATGCTTTCAACCTTATGGAACAAGGAGTCTATCTTCGCAGATAATGCTGAGTAAGTATCTACTTCATAAACCCTCGGCGTTCTCTTCTGAACCACTCGATCTGAGACCACATGGTTGAAGTTGTAGCCATCCTTTCAAACAGTTCCCATGCTCCGTCAATTGTTCTCGTGGAGATTGAACCGTCGGATAATGAATCCACCATGCTCTTGAAGGATAGAAGTAATCCAGTGTAGAAAAATTGGATTTGTGTCTTTTTATCAAAGCCATGCTGAGGACATTTCCTTAACATATTTTTGAAATGATTCCATGCCTCCTCAAATGATTTAGACTCGCCTTGGTTGAATATAGAGATGTCATGCCGCATTTTTGCTACCTTAGCTGGCAAGAAGAACTTGGTGCATAATTTGTGGGCTAGCTCGTTCCAAGTGGTGATGCTTGCGACGGGAAGTGAATCTAGCCATTCAAGTGCTTTATCCCGCAAAGTGTGTGAAAACAGTTGCAGTCTTATAGCATCATCTGAGATACCCTGGTACCTAAAGTGTTGGCACATGTCCAAAAATCGGGATATGTGTGTACGTGGATTCTCATTAGCCATCCCATGGTATTGATGCCCATTCTGAAATAATTGAATTACATTTGTTTTCAGCTGGAAGTTCGGTTGTCCAAATGGAGGATACACAATGCTAGTTTGACTCTGGACCACCAACGGTGACATGAAGTCCCCAAGTACCATATTCCCTTCATCTTCGACCCCCACGCCTTTGTTGAGTTAAATTATCGGATGATTTTGCTCGTTATCCATCTATTGTGCCGTTTTTGCTTCTCTCTGCCTGTGACGAAATGTGCGTTCGATCTCTGGATTAATGGGAACCACATCTCGATCAGGTGATCTTTGCAGACAAGCCCTGAAATAGCAAAATAGCACAAAATTAAATTAAAGTAAACAATAAACTAAGCCTAGTAAGATAACTACTACTAATCTAGGTAAGTTCGAATTAGTGTCACAATAGATAAAATTAAACTAAATTTCAATCCCCAACAACGGCGCCAAAAACTTGTTCACGAAATTATTTCTTTTGATTTAAAACTCACCGCAAGTGTATGGTTCGTTAACAATTAGTAAAATAGATTATGAGTCCAAGTATCGATCCCACAAGGATTGAATTAGTTCAAATCAATCTATTATGACCTTAACCGAAACACGAAAGTATGATGTATGTATTATGATTTAACTAAGGGAGATGTGAACTATGATGCAATTATGAGTGAGAAACTTTTATTAAATGCAAAATGACCTGAATGTAATCTACGATAATTTATGGAATTAGTGGGTTACTAACGCACTAGGATCAGGAATTTTCAAACAACGCCCGTTCAATTTTTTATTATGCAAATTTGACATATATTCCCATAATTGATGAATCAATATTCCTATTCTAATTTAGCAAATTCTCTCGAACAATGCCAAACCTACCCCAATATGTGATTCAACTATATCTCAATGACAAATACTAACATACAGGAATGTATTATGATTTCATGAATATTCAACAATTCACACGAAGCATGGAGGTATATTTCTATCTCCTATCGGACCCTATGATAATTTATACTATGTCGAACCTATTTTTCTTCTCTTGAATGCATAAAACAGGCCACCAAAATCATATAATTATGTGCACAATAATAATATGGAATTAAAAACTCATAAATCATTCAATTTCGGATCATATGCTTAAATATGTCAAATCTCCAAATCAAAAATCAAAACTTGTATTGCAAGATTCATCGATCTCCTAGTACATGAACAATCTAGCCTAGTATGCTAAAAATAAGAAAGTACAAAAATAGTTGAAGAAACATCATCACCCGAATCAAGTTTCAATCAATTATTCAATTGGCACGATATTTTCCTCTTGTTCTCCCTTCGTTTTCTCCTTCAAAATCTCTCTTTTCTTCTAAAAAAGCATCCCCCTCGTTCTGGTTGAGTTTTTGTTTATATAGGACCCTACAAATCTTGTTTCCATAAGAGTTTCGACGAAATAAGGAAACTGCAGATTCGGCCTCCGAATTGCTTTATGCAGTCGCATAGAGTAAACTTTTTTGAGAATTTATTCTCGGGTTGCCTCTATGCGGCCGCATAGAGGGTCGCATAGTGCTACCAACTATGGAAAAAGTCCATTTTGATCCTTGAACTTTCATTCTTCTTCATTTTAGTGCCTTTGCAATTCCTTCTTCTTCCAATCATCTTGTATCGCATTCCAATTCATACTGAGCATATTTGCATTCCCAGGTTGCTTTTTAGTTCAACTTTGAATATTTGCATCCTTAGTCCCTGAACTATTACTTTGTTTCATTTTAGTCCTTTTTCGGCTCTTTTCTTCTGAATTTCAGCATTTCCATAAAAACACCTACATTGCATGAAATCAACAAGATTAAGTCACAATTTAAACATTTTGCTTGTAATTAAGTCATGTTTGTTATCTAAATAAGTGTGAAAAACACACTTATCAGTACGTATAGGACTAATTTCTTCCTCCTGTTTTTTTTCTTAAACTCATCCCCTTTTTTGATTTTGAACAACAAATTTACAACGGATTTGATACATTTGCAACAAGCCAATGTAATTCTATCCACTTTTGTATATATTCCACAGTAATATGAGGAAAAGTTAGCCTACATTCCCCCCTCAATGACTCGAATACCGAATTGGTTCTTAACATCGGAAAAAGAATATGTAAGTCGTATAGCAGAATAATTAGAGTCCAAAGATAAAAACTATCCAAATTTGAGTAGATAGTATTTTGGTCCTTAATCCTTTCAATAGGAGCAACATATAATTTTTAATCTCTATTGAGTTGTTAAGAGACCTTTACGTGTGAAACTACTAGCGAATAGATTTTTCCATCTTGAGTAGATGTCTAGAAATTTGAAGCACGGCCTTTTTTGCGCAGGTCATTGACAATTTTAATAAACATTTGAATATTTATTTTCATTGTTGAAGAGTGGATATTTATTGTGCAATTATAATAATTGAAACTTGATCAAGACCCACTTGATATTCAAAAATAAAATGTGAATCAACGCGCAATTTTTCTCAGTATATTATAGAAAGACTAAATCACCCACCATGAAATATATAGTGTTTGTGTTGAAAAAAAAAATAAAAATAAATAAAGTTTGTCAACGGCCCGTCTTTGTCACGCAGGAACACATACCATCGATGAGACATATTAATGGTTGGAAATACTTTTTAGTAAAAATGAGAAAACATGTAGTAACATTTTGACTAACTATTTGGGATGAACTAATGGCCACCTTTTTGGATTAGGTTTTAAGTGTGAAAGTATAGAGAATCGTCATTTAGAAAAAGTTCGTGAGGTTAGCAACGATTTTAATTGTATTAAATTTTCTATTAGACGTAGCTTTGAACTTAAAATAACGAAAATGGATTCACATATATAATCAACTGTAAATATAATAGAAATGCCTACTTAGTTTGTAACACGTCTCTAAATTTATCGATATATTTTACGCACATTTGCCTGAGAATTACTCAAAAATGAAGCATGCATGATAGCGTGAACATGGACTATATTGTACAATTTATATTGTTACGTGTTGTCATAATTGGCTAATTCACCTGGGCAAATGGCCCACTCAGGTCGAACCACGTGGCACTCCAGTCGAGGTGGCATATATTGCCGAGGTGGGCAATGGCCGAAGCCCTTCAAGTCGAAGTCCACTAGCCGAGGCGCCTTTTTACCGAGGCCTGTGGACATGCCCGAGGTCCACATGCGAGGCTCATGAACCGAAGTCATGATGTTGAAACTAGTTAAAGATAGCTGAAGTCCTCAAGCGGAAGTATTGTGTGAAATAGCAGAAACCCCGAATCTGATGCAGGAGCCTCCGAACCACAAGGGAGTGCCCTCCATGTTCACTTCTCCTAAGAAATCGTCTGCATAAAGATCTTACTCGAATGATTGATGGAACGTTTGTCATAAGCATAAATGTCAAGTCTTGTCACTAGTATGGGGGCTCTGCACAAGCAATAAATGCGCTGTAAGCTAGCAAGTCAAACCTCATGCCTGATAAGATGTTTAAATCAAAGAGATGAGGCCACGTGCCACCTCATCCAAGGACTCCCATTTCACATGTACTACTCTAAATACTTCTCTTATGTAACATCAAAAGGCTAATGCAAGAATCAATACAAAGAACTACACTTACTCAACTCTCTCTCGTTTACTTGCAATACACAAATCGAGTTTATACACATTTACATATACATTTACGAACACCGGTTGGTAATTATATTACAATCGGATCACGAAAAACACGCTAGATTCCGAATGTCACCGTCCCGCGTCGTTGGGATACTCCCACACCCTTTGAACCGCTCGTTTTAGACCGTCCACGTGTCTTAGCGTGTTGGACATTCGCCCACGTGCGCGGGTGGGACTGACATCTGTTGGCAACACTTTTTGGGGTCAACAGATTGGCGCCGTCTATGGGAAACCATACCTTAACCACGAGCAACCTTGTGGTAAAAGCTTACTAAAAAATATATTTAGGCAACCCCCCTTGAAAAATGATTTGTTCTTGAAAAAGAACAGGAGGAAGCCCCATTACTTAAGCAAAATCTGAAGTCTGACAAAAGAAAATGAGCTCCAATGAAGATACTCCCCCCAGGAGGGTAAGAGAAAACACGAACGTGCCTCCTCAGCCCGCTGCCCCAGTAGCTCGATAGAGACTCCACCATCACCAAAGAAGAGGTGGGATACGTGCAATGGGACGGCTATCAAGAGAAATGGCCGCCATGATAATTTCCTACCTCCGTATGAGCAAGATCCAAGACATAGGAGGGCAGGAAGTGTTTTTGACAGAATCAGCCCCGTCGAACCGAGGCTCAGGCAACAGCAGGCTCAACAGCCTTGGACAAGGCCACCTCCTCCACCTCCAATGCCCCAGCAGACGGAGAGAAGGCGTAAAAATGCCCTCTGTGTTGCTCCGTCTAGAAATAGGCAGCAAAGGAGGGAGAAAGAGGCTAGGGACCACCCTAGAACCTCTCACCAACAACCAGGGTATGAGACTGATGAGTACGACTCTGATGAATAGCAGAGGTCCTGTGACTTGGACGATGATGACGAGAATCTACCATTCTCAAGGGAAATAAGGAATGCCCAGGTCCCGAGCCACTATGTTATGCCAAAAATACCAAAGTATGATAGAAGAGGCGACCCGGAGAAGCACTTAAATGCTTATAAAACTCACATGAGCCTAAGGGACGCCACCCCAGCCATGAAGTGCAGAGCCTTCCATTTAAGACTTAGTGGAGCGACTGAAATTTGGTATAGCAGATTGCCACTTGGGAGCATTAGAAGCTAGCCGGAGTTCAAGACAACATTTTTGAAGAGGTTCGCGGTGAGAAAAGAAGGAGAGGCCCCCATCCAACATCTCCAAGACATGAGACAAGCACATAGGGAGTCCCTAAAGAGCTTCTTATCATGCTTCACCGATGAGATGGCGTACTGCATACAAGTCACAGATCGAGAGGCACTATCCGCATTGAGGGGAGGTCTGAACATGAATATCCTATTCTAGAGGGACGTGCAGAATCAAGACCCCACCACCTATGACACCCTACTCGAAATGATGAGAAGGGAGATCATCAATGAAAAATTGATTGAGCATAGGAACAGGGCAAGTAGAGGCATCCCACCTCCTCAAAGACAGAGCGGTAGAGGCCCGACCTCCCACCTGATGGGCTACCAAATGAACCAGGCCGAAAATGAGAACTTTGGCCAAGCACTTGCCACCACCACTTTGAATGCGGTTCCTACCTTGGCATATGAAGATGTCAACCCGATTACTGACTCCCATCAGATGGATGCCCAGTAGGGACCCCGTCGGAGGAGAGGCCGAGGTTCAGGACCTGGAAATAGGTCAAATTCGAACCCCCAGGATACTGTTTGCACCACAGGTCCTACGGGCATAACACAGCGGATTGTAGAGACTATGCACACCGCTCCTGGCAGGAACTCGCTATAGATAGACATGATTCGTCCCAGGCGAACATGCCCCCATCCAGGAACGACAATCGATGTAGGCGTGAGGTCGCTCCCCGTCAAATGGATGTATCCCCACGATAAAGGGAGCATGATGCAGATAGGCCCAGGGAAGGGCGTAGGCACCAAAAAAATCGACAAGCTCAAGATGAGGCCCCTATCCACGAGATGGATACCATATTTGGAGCCTCGTACGTTGGCGATAAAACACGAAACGCCAAAAGGAATTACGTTCGGGAGGCTAAACACCCCCTCTTTAACAAGCTCCATTGTGGATAGTAGCTCCCGAAGAAACCAAGTTCCACCCATTGTCTTCGCCCAGGAAGACGTCGAAGGAGTTCATTACCCCCATTGTGATGCACTTGTGGTGAGGGCTATCATAGCCCGGAATGGGCTCAAACAAATGTTAGTTGACAACGGTAGCTCCGTTAACATTCTATTAGGATCCGCCTTTGACAAGATGATATTGGATCATCAGTTGACGCCCACCACCACCCCATTGTATGGATTTGCTGGAAATAGCATCACTCCGAGGGGAAAGATCACACTTGCAGTGGAGATGGTAGAATCCCCACAAACAACGATGAACTTCATGGAGTTCCTCATTGTCGACAGCCGATCGGCTAACCATGGAGTGTTGGGCAAACCAGCCCTAAAGGAATTGGGAGCAGTCACCTCCATCCACCACCTATGCATGAAATTCCCGACAGAAAATAGGGTGGCAACGGTGAGAGGCTACCAAAGAGGCTCGAGAGAGTGCTATCTAAACTCCATCAAAAAGGTAGAGCCCTGGGACGTCCATGTAATCATAACTGATGTGGTCATGGCTGATGTCCCAGGTGATGCTCCCACCGAACAAGAAGATGTCGATATGATCGACGCACCACCTAATCCGGAGGTGCTGGTCATTGATGAGATTGACCCCCGCATAATGGAACACGAGCCTCAAGCATCCCCAGTTGAGGAACTGGAGAGCTTCTCGGTAGACCCCCGAAACCCATCAAAGGTGCTGAAGGTAGGCAAATGCTTATCCAACACTCTGAAGGAAAAGATTAAAGATTTCTTGAGCAAGAATCTTGATGTCTTTGCTTGGAAGTATGAGGATATGGTAGGCATAGACCCCAAGGTCAGCTGCCACCACCTGAAGGTCGATCCTAAGGTTGCCCCACACAGGTAAAAAAGGAGGGCTCTCAATCCTAAAAGGTATGAGGCTCTGAGGGAAGAAGTTTAGAAGCTCATCCAAAATGGCTTTATCAGGGAAGCTACCTATTCGAGGTGGGTCTCCAGCCCGGTTTTGGTAAAGAAACACAATGTCAAGTGGAGGGTGTGCATTGATTTCACCAACCTCAACAGAGCTTGCCCCAAAGACAGCTTTCCTCTCCCAAGGATTGACCAACTAGTAGACTCCACGACTGGGCACGAGTTGTTGAGTTTCATGGACGCGTACTCCGGCTACAACCAAATCCTCATGCACCCGGCCGATGAAGAGCACATCTCTTTCATCACGGATCGAGGCCTCTATTGTTATAGAATGATGCGCTTCGGGTTGAAAAATGCCGGAGCAACCTACCAAAGACTTGTAAACACGATGTTTATGGACCTCATTGGCAAAACCATGGAGGTCTATGTGGACGACATGCTAGTAAAAAGTTTGGAGGTTGAGGATCACATAACGCACATCAACAGCACTTTCCAAATCCTAAGAAGGTATAGAATGAGGCTCAACCCCCTCAAGTGCACCTTTGGGGTAGCCTCCGAAAAGTTCTTAGGGTACATGGTCAACCAACGAGGAATTGAGGCCAACCCCAAGAAGATTGAGGATCTATGCAAGATGAGGTCCTCCCAAAAGCCAAAGGAGGTGCAAAGTCTTACCGGGCGAGTGGTCGTACTTAGCCGCTTCGTCTCCAAAGCTACGGACAAATGCCTCCCATTTTTCAAAGTGCTAGAGGCTGGGACGAAATTCTAGTGGACTGAGGAATGTGAAGAGGCCTTCCAATGCCTGAAAAGGCACCTGGGCAAGCCCCCTCCTCTCCAAATCGAAGCTCGGTGATATCCTACAACTATATTTGGCCGTCTCCAATGAGGCCATCAGCTCGGTTCTAATACGGGAAGAAGGGTCCACCCAACTCCCTGTATACTACACAAGTAAAGCACTCCTATCGCCAGAAACCCGTTACCTCGATATGGAGAAACTCGCTTTGGCCTTGATCACGGCCTCTAGGAAATTGAGACCCTACTTCCAAGCTCACACCATCCATATCCTGACGAACTTTCCCCTAAGGCAGGTACTCCAAAAGCCCGATGCCTCAAGAAGATTATTGAAATGGCAGTGGAACTAAATGAATTTGACCTTGTGTTCAAGGCTAGGGCAGCCATCAAAGGGCAAGCCTTGGCTGACTTTGTGGCTGAATTCGCCAACCTACTCGAGGTGGATGAAATCATGGAACCCGTCGAGCCCTCCACGTAGAACCTCTTCGTCGATGGGTCAGCTAAGGATGTCGGCTCAGGTGTCGGGGTTGTCCTTATCAGCCCCGAAGTTCACAAACTCACCTTGGCGATGAGGTTCGGATTCAAAGGTACCAATAATGCAGCAGAATATGAGGCACTTCTTGCAGGCCTCAGGCTGGCCACAGAAATGCAAGTAAAAAGGCTACTCATCAGTAGTGACTCCCAGCTGGTTGTTAGCCAAGTCAATGGTAACTTCTCAGCCAAAGATATAATGATGGCCTCCTATCTGAAAATGGTGATGAACCTCATCCCATCCTTCGAAAAGTTTGAGTTGATCCAGATCCCCCGTATCGAAAATGCGCATGCAGATGCACTCCCGAAGCTAGCTAGTAGCAAGGACTCAGAGCTACTCACAGTAGTACCTATTGAGCACCTCCTCCTACCTTCGATCGAGGCCCCTACGGCAATGTGGGTCGCTGGAACTCCCACTTAGATACAACTAACAAGAATGAGGCTTACAAGCTAAGGAGGAGGTCAGCCCACTTCCTCTTTATTGATGACATTCTCTACAAGAGGAGTTTTTCCTCTCCACTCTTCCGGTGCGTCGGGAGAGAAGAGGCTACCTATATATTAAGAGAAGTCCATGAGGGTGTGTGCGGCAACCACTCCGGAGGTCTATCTCTGACACAAAAAATATTGAGGCAGGGGTACTACTGGCCTACCCTAAAGCGGGACGCCCTCGAGTTTGTACGAAAATACAATAAATGATAGCTCTTCTCTCCTGTGCAAAGACAACCATCGCAGGATTTGACCGTTGTCTCCAGCCCCTGGCCTTTCTCAAAACGGGGTGTGGACCTCATAGGTCCCCTACCTAAAGGTAGTGGAGGTGCGAGTTTCGCAATTGTGGCCATTGATTACTTCACAAAGTGGGTCGAAGCTGAACCACTGGCAAGAATCACTGAAGCCAAAACCTCCAAGTTGTTATGGAAAAATATTATTTGCCAGTTCGGAATTCCCTACTCAATTGTCTCAGACAATGGCAAACAATTTAACAACAAGAAGGTTAGAGAATTATGCGAAGAGCTCGGCATAGAGAAATATTTCTCCACACCTCACCACCCACAAGCAAATGGCCAAGTTGAGGCCGTGAACAAGACAATCAAGCACGTCTTGAAAAGGAAGCTTGATGTATCAAAAGGGGCCTAGGTTGATGAGCTACCCCAAGTCCTTTGGGCGATCCGAACCACCACCAAGACCCCAACAGGAGAAACACCCTTCCTCATGGCATATGGAATTGAGGCAATGAGCCCCATGGAGGTCGGACTTCCATCTCCAAGACGTCTGTACTTCAGCGAGATAACCAACGATGAGCTTCGAAGGTGCGACCTCGACTTCATCAAAGAAAGAAGAGATGACTCCCAATTGAAGCTCGGCACATATTAGAGAAAGATGAGAATGTACTTCAACTCGAAAGTTAAGAAGAGGTCATTCCGAATCAACAACCTTGTACTCAGGAGGGCCTTCCTGTCCTCAAAAGAACCTGGTTCCGGTTCACTAGGCCCAAACTGGGAAGGTCCATACAAAATCAGAGAAGAGGTTCCACCTGAGACTTACTGGATTGAAGACATGAACGGCAAGGCACAACCCCGTCCATGGAACATTGAACACCTCAGAATCTATTACCAATAAATGTACTATCTTGCTGGATGACCTTTCCCAGCCTTTGTAACATTTCTATGGTTCAATAAAATTCAGTGATTAAATTAAGGTGTTGTACTGCCTCGACACCTCGGAGGAGAGGCTCACGTCCTATCTCTGGGCCACCTCGCTTGAATTCCGAGGCGTTAGCACATGCCTCCCTTTGGCTAGGCTGAACGCCAAGGGGAGAAGCCTCAACATGGTGCACTATCCACTATGTCTGGGATGCGTCGTCACCTCAGAGGAGAGGCTCGCATCCCACCTTTGGTCCACTTCGCTTGAACTCCGAGGCGTTAGCACATGCCTCCCTTTGGCCAGGTTGAACGCCAAGGGAAGAAGCCTCAACATGGCTGCATCATCCACCATATCTGGGATGCGTCTTCACCTCGGAGGAGAGGCTCGCGTCCCACCTCTGGGCTACCTCGCTTGAAATCCGAGGCGCTAGCACATGCCTCCCTTTGGCCAAGCTGAACGCCAAGGGGAGAAGCCACCTCACGTGCATTCCGAGGCCCATATAGATGCTTAAGTAAAGTTCACTTGCTTAAATCTGAGGCTCGCTTACGTCCGAGGCCCATACAGTTATGCTTAAATAAAGTTCATTTGCTTAAATCCGAGGCTCGCTTAAGTCCGAGGCTCATACAGCTATTATACTTAAGTAAAGTTCATTTGCTTAAGTCCGAGGCTCATACAGTTGTTCATAACTCAAGAGAGTTGCATACAATTCAGTTGTTTTAAGTGATTGGAGTTAAGGTATCAAGTTAAAGTTATTTAGTTAATGTTTCTATCAACTTCAAGTTCATTTGCTTAACGAGACGCATACACTTGGATAAAGAAACAACTATGAATTAAAAAGGCATTATATTGATCTTCAATAAGGATTACAAAAGTGGGCCTCAGGTCATTACATTCGAAAAACTGAAAAGAAAACTAATCTAAGCCTGGGTAGATGGCGGAGGTGCCTCAGCACTTGGGGCTTCGGCAGCTTGAGCATCGGCGTTTATCTCATCTACCTCAGCTGCTTCATCACCCTGCACCTCCTAAGCAGGGGTCTGAGGTACCTCGTCCACAAATTCAGACCTGAGTTAAGTCAGATCCAAATTGGGATACAGTTCCTCTACCCGCTCCATCACCTCAGTGTAGGCAAAGTTTCTCCAGTAAGCACTAAAGCTCTTATACTTCTCTGTATTATGGAAGTTGGCGACGTACTCCTACGTCGCCTCCTCCCTCGCTTGTTGGGCCTCCTCTCTTGCGTGGGAAGCATCATCCACATACCACTTGATTTGACCCTCCAAGAACTGGTAAGCCTCTTGGATGACGCCAAGGAGGCATTTGCCTTCTCCAGGGCCTCGGTGGTCACTTTCTGGTACTCATTGGAGACCTCCACCTTCTTTGTCAAGGAGGCCACCTCGCACTGTGACTCATAGACTTCCTTCTTTAAGGCCTCAATCTAAGCCAAGGCAGACTCCAGCTTGGCCAATTCTTCAAGTTTTTGGGCCCTGGCTTCTTTCGCCTCGGCCTTACCTGCCTTCAACTCCTCTGCGAGGGAGGCCGTCTTCTCCTCCGAGGACTGGGTCCTTGTCTGAAAATTATTGAGGGCCTCCCCGCATTCAAGTGCGAGGCCAAAGGTCCTAACGCTTTGGCTCACCAAGGCCTTCGTCAGGTCAGTCGCGTCGCAGGAGAAGGCATACAACTGCCACTTATCAGTCTAGAACCGGTAAAAGCTCTCAGTAGCGCTCCGAATCTCCTGGGGCAGAGCCTCCACCGAGGCTGGGGCTAAGGCCTCCTTCCTACCAGCTAGGAAGCTTGGAGATTTGCCCTTCTCTTGAAGAGGCTTCTGTTTCGTTGCCTCCTCCTTAGTAACCTCGACGGCTCTCCTCCCAGCCTCTTCTCTGACCTCCTCAGTCTCGACCTCTCTAACCATTTCTATCTTAATGGCTTTGGAGGCGGATGCGAGCAGCTTCGGCTCGCCACTTGATTTAGCCTCGTGGGACACTGATCTCCCAAATTTCCCTGTCGAGCTGGTGATGTGCACTAGCTTCCTCCTCTTCGCCTCCTCAGGGACTTTCTCTTTTCCCCGAGGCTCCTTTGGCTTCTCTTGCCTCTGAGGAGTC
>NC_036246.1:36554606-36557630 GCF_002742605.1 Olea europaea var. sylvestris | reverse complement strand
TAGAGAAGTCTCATTATTTTAGAAATTGGAGTATTGTTAGCCTAATATTTATCAAAATAATTATGAAAATGGGGGTTGACCTTTGGCTGATCATTTGCACTGAATCTTAGGCAGATCCTGGCTCCAAATTATTGCTAATTCCATAATACAATTTATTGGCACATTTCATGCTTCAATTTGGGGCAAGTTCCATTCTCCAATTTTATTTTAATTTTTTTTTTTTCTATTGAGTTAGTACTAACAAGGATCTACCTTCCCCGAGCCAACTGACCTTCACATATCTTCGTCCAGAATGAAGATAATGTATCTTTTCACCCTCTGATTGCCTTGATTCAAGATATGGTCTTCATGACAGTTGGTATTAGTTGAAGAGGTGTTCTATTTGACAAGGTACATGGTCATGCATTTGATTATGGTGCAAAGTGTTAAGTTGTGCAGCCTAATTATTATTAGGGGAATTTACCAAAATGTCACTTTTTTTGAAAATGCACAAAAAACTTTGATATGCACACAATTTGTACAAAAATGTCACTTTCTTGTTGTCTAATGTCTAAATTACCTTTAATTTGACTTCTTTCGTGCATTTAATGCTCCTTCATGAATGCTTTTCAAAACAATTAATGTTGTGATTTGATTGTGTAATTTGTATATTAGAATCATTGAAAATATGAATATTATATTGTAAAATACGAATTTAGTTAATAAAAAATGAATATAAAATCCTTCTAAACCCTAGTTAACATTAAAAAACAAATTTATTGTGAAAGAAACCCTTATTTCATTCATCTTCTTCACTCATTTTCTTCTTCCTGAAAAAGACATTACTTCAACCATCTTCTTCATCTATCTTGAAAGGTAAGTTGTTACGAATTGTTTATATTTCTATGTAATAGTTTACTTTTTTTTTATAATGTTAAAAACAACATGATGGTCTTTTTTTTTTTTTTTAATATTCTTGAAGGAAAAATATATCAAAAATATTTAGGAAAATGTGAAGTATTCCATATTTAATGAAGCATTCAGTCATTTATTTCTGAAAATAGGTTGTGATGTTGTAGTTGAGAAATGATTATAAGCATTAATGCTACCAAACACATTTGAAACTTCTCTGAAGTTCCGACATTCGAACCGTCGAACTCGACATTTCGAAACTGTCGGGATCGACATTTGAACTGTCGTACCCGACATTTATAAACTGTCGGGATAGATAAGTAAACTGTCGAATTGGACACCTGAAAATTCTTGACACCCTTAATTTGACCTTGTAGTATTGCATAGGTTTAAATATTGGAACGTCTCACTTCTATGCTATTATATAGTCGACATTTTGATTGCGCATAATTCTTATCGTTGCATTCCCAACATTTCAGGTATGAACAATAATTTGAGATTCATCGTGTCGCACGGGGGAAAGTTTGTTTACGTGAATGATGAATGGAAGTGGACTGGGGAGAAAACTACTTCCATTTTAAGTGTCGAGCGGTATCACACTATCAGAGCTATTGTTACGGTTGAACGAGAAACTTGGTGTTTTCGATCCGCGCACAAAATTGGAATTGAAGTTCAAAGTTCCGAACATGAATATACCGCCGGCCGAAATACTCGAAGATGAAGATGTAAATTGGTACATATCAGTTCATAAAGAAACTGCCCTCTGCGTTACGACTTTGGAAACCGACCTGCCAAGTGTTGAAATGGAGAGGGATACAAATTACGGCCAACAATTGTTCGCCGCAGCGGAAGATCACCACACCGTACAGGACGACGAGGTCAATCATCAGCAAAGTGTCTCAAACAATAATGCAGCGGATACTCCAATTTTCGATGTTTAGACTGCACCATTATATGAGATGTTCGACGATCCCTTACATGGTACAAATACTAGTAATATTGCTGACGTTTATGAAGAACTATTATCACATTCCAAAACTCCGGATACATGCGACTGGATTTCCACTGTGAATACGCCGGTCTTACCGAAAGGGAAATATTTTTTACCAAGAAAGAGTTGTACTCGAGAATTCGTCTACTTGCGTTGCCAGAGAAGTTTCAATTTCAGGTTAGCAGGTCAAGCCAGAAAATGTTAACCGTTGTATGTGCCGACGATAATTGTAAGTGGATGTTACGGGCTTCGAGTGTGAAGCAGTCCGCCATCTTCATGATCCGTAAATTGAACAATGTGCACACATGTTCCATAGATTATCGTCGTANACTTACTCAACTCTCTCTCGTTTACTTGCAGTACACAAATCGAGTTTATAGACATTTACATATACATTTACGAACACCGGTTGATAATTATTATACAATCAGATCACGAAAAACACGCCAGATTCCGAACGTCACCGTCCCGCGTCGTTGGGCTACTCCCACGCCCTTTGAACCGCTCGTTTTAGACCATTCACGTGTCTTAGCGTGTTGGACATTGGCCCACATATGCGCGGGTGGGACCGACATCTGTTGGCAACACTTTTTGAGATCAACATATACCTTTTGGGTTTATTTGTCATCATCTCCAAATTCTCAATATCATTTCTCTACCAATCTAGTTATAGAAAATGCTACTTTTTAGTGTACATTTGGCTTGATTGATAGATTTTATACATTAAATAATATTATAGAACAGTTTTTTTTTTTTTTAAAAAAATTGTCGATTGTTAGGTAAAAAAAAGTCTCTTATAGTTGCGTGTCGCATTTGTTTGCTGATCGAAAATTGGTTTCCCCAGCCATATTCATTAATGACGTTCCTATCATAGCAATGCATTATGCCCTTGTTTGGGATTAATTTTTTTAAAATCATTTTTTTTCCAACACTCATCCTTAGCAACACTTCCCTTAAAAAATATTTTCAAGTTTTTCCATAATATTTTACATACTTTTTAATCATATATTTTTAGAAAATCACTGTTCAAAAAATTAATTCTTAAAAAATCAACTTCACGCAAGGCCTATATGAATAGTCAAAAAGCAATTTGATATGCTCAAAAATCTCCTATAATTTTTGAATAAAGCTCCTTGTATACT
>NC_036246.1:36541867-36547920 GCF_002742605.1 Olea europaea var. sylvestris | reverse complement strand
AACACTTGATTGACCATTGGTGTGATGGTTTAGTGTGATGGTTAAGGGTGTAAGTGTACTTTAATGCAGTCCATAAATTGTGAGAATTATGACTAAATTGTACCCATATGCAATACCTGTAATGGCAACATTCCTGCAATGTATTTGTACTTACATTACTTAACAGAATTTATGTACTCATTAGTCACAATTGAATACCGTTTTTGAATTCTAAATCAAATGAATTGCATGAAAAATTGATAAAATTAATGTCCCTGTCAATGAAGATGAACATTGGATGACTTTACAAGCCATTTTTAAAATAATCTTTAATTTCTAGGAAAAAGCAAATTTATACTCAAACACATTTCGAAATAAACATACATTGGTTGCAATGTTGGGGCCAACGTAGCAAAGATAACACCGAATTTCTCATTCTACGATAATGCGACTTTTACAATAATCATTGTCCTCGATCGTTCGACCACACTCCATTACACAAAAGATCATTTCATACCATGATTCATTTGTGCAGGTATAACACCTTCAACTCCAATGAAATGAAATTACAGAATACTACTACTTCATCAAGTACGATGAACATCAACTTAATTACAGTACAAACAAATGTCATGTCTGAATGTACGTTCCACTTAACCATATCCCCATATGGAATTGAAGTAATCTCATAAACCCCGTTCACATCATCAACGATTACATCATACGTGATACGATGTAATCATCTCCACAGCTGCACCTTCAGGTATGAACCCAGGTTTGGATCCCTTTGGCTGTCATTTGGTGGTATTAACTACACCTCTTCATCATTGTACAAAAAATCGTCATCACACCTCGATGAAATGTTTTTGATATGTGAAAAATCAGCCCTCCGAATTAATCAGCTGCCTACCTACATCATGTGTATAGTAAAGTGAAATGACAGAGCAGAGCAAGTTCGTAACTATCCATCCAATCAACGTAAGAAGTAGAAAATGTATTCACCCATGGAGTAGAAAACGTGCAGGCAATCTACAGGCCAATATATTTATGGTCTGTATTGTTTATGATATGTGAAAGGGGTCATAAACAATACAGGCCATAAATACAATGGTGAAGCCAACATACAAGACAACGAAGGAATCGCACCAGACCAACACAGAGGCTCATGTTCACTGGTTAATAGCTTCGGATGGCCTTAGTTTGGGCGACTATAAAATTCATAAGGAGTCCACACTCCAGTTCGGGTCGAGGCTTGGTGGTGACAAGCAGATTATTGTCAAAACCCTTACTGGGAAGACAATAACCCGTGAAGGTGAAATCTCCGACACCAACGATAATGTTAAAGCTACAATTCAGGACAAGGAAGGAATCCCACTAGACCAAGAGTCAACTCTGCACTTCGTGCTGAGGTTGCGAATACTTATGCAGATTTTTGTGAGGACTCTAACAAGAAAAACCGTCAGTTCGTGTTGACAAGTCATAAGACTGGGATGTATAAGAATGATGATATATTCATTTTAGTTATGATGTTGATGTACCCTTTCACATTTCATGAAGAAGACATGCTTTATGTCGTCAACGCATACATACAAAATTTATCGACACTACCATCCCATGCTTGCACTAAACATGTATTCTAGCAAAACGATATGTACTCTACAAAATACAGTTTAACCTGTAGCATATTTCAGGAACAGCATATGCATTATGTCGTCAACGCATACACACAAAATGTACCGACTATACCATCCCATGCTTGCACTAAATATTAATGTACTGTACATAAGATAATTTAACGTGTAGCATATAGGTGAGCAAACGTATCAGTCCAAAAATAAAACCAAATTCAAAGCATGTCTTTGTTACCAACAATGAAACTACTACTACATCAGACCTTACCAAACCACTTCAACTCACTCATTTCTTTACTCTCTTTGCCCTTTCCCTCGTGTATGACGTCTAGGTAGGTGGTGTAGGACATCGAACACGAGTCGATCCTCGCCTATTTGTGCTGCCCACATTTCCTCCCTTCTCCGGTACGGTTACTTATGCTGGCAACTTTGTGGCAGCACACATATAAAATATTTCAACAGTTTAGTGAAATGGTTCTGTATGAACAATGCCAGATAGTCGTGGAATCAGATTAGTGAAGGGAAAAAAAAGCACATATCGTCCACCTCCGTGACGTCATGGGTCGATGCGCCTTCCTCGTCGTCGTAGGAAGGGTAGGGACTGTCTCTCCTGGGTCCAGTTCAAAGAAAATTGGGTGAAATGGACAAACAAAATATATGAATTATCATTTGCGTAGGACGAAGTGTTTCGTAATAGAACCCAAATCACAGAAGTAGGAAAATTACGCACGTATCGTTCATGTCCTGCATGTCACCCTCCGTATGGTCGTCGTCCTCTGGGGTCTGTTCGTCTCCGCCTTCCCCGTTTAGTTGGAAGACAGAGAACAAATGAATGAATGAGTTAAATTGAATACATATGCGTATGACGAAATGGGACGGTAGAAGGTTAAAAAAATAGCGAACGTACCATTCACTGCATGCATTTCACCCTCGTCTGCATGGTCGTCGTCGTGTGTGTTCTATTTGTCGCTGTCTTCCCCGGCTACTCGAAAATAAATAAGAAATTATAGTACGACTTAAATTGAAGACAGTAAGTACAGGCAAATAAAATACGACAAGAATGATATCAGGAGATGAGATGACATAAAATACAAAATTTACACACGTACCGTTCCCCTCCTGCATTTCAGCCTTGTCAGTACAGACGTCGTCATGCGGGCAACGTACGTCACTGCCTTGCCCATCTACTTTGAAACCAAAAAAAATATTATTACAGTCAAATTCAATAGACTAGCATATCACGAGATAACATGACATTCAAGACCAAAAATGTGTTACATAGAACTAACGGACATACCATTCACGTCCAAGTTCCCAATAGGGGAAGGACGACCACCGTCATCCGGGCACAAGTCCATGTCGCCTCCATGTACATCTAAGTAATTTCGTAATTATAAAAATACATTTGTAAGCAAACGCATAGGAAAAATTGCACACATGTTGTAAATGGAAGTAATAGTAACATAAACTCATACCTTCGTGGGGGTCGTCCCAAAGGTTTGGCTCATTCACTACCAGAGCTGCAGCGGAAGTGGAGGTGCCACTAGACGGGGGCACCAAGGTAGATATGAAGTCCCTCAGTCTGCCGAACTCCTCGATGATGTGTTGGATGATTTCAAGTTTCACGGTCCACAACCTCATCTCGAAGAGGATGCACTGGTCATACAACATGCCCTCCACATCCTCCCTCGTCATAGTCGCTCTACCACATGTACCCTGAACCCCATATGTGGACAGAGCAATCACTGAAGTGGGTAATGCACCCGACTGCCGTCCTGAGGCATCTACTTCGTTCTCGCTGTCACTACCATCGGTCTCCCTGGAGGGGTCGCGATCGCTTTCTTCACTGTCATCAGGCTTAGCCCTATCCTCCCCGTTGCCCTCTGGTGTGTGATGGCCATCGCTCGCGGATGTGTCAACGTCCTCGGCCCCTGCACCGAACTCGTCGTCATGCCTATCACCCACATCGCGACCATCATCTCCCCTACTAGCTTGTACGGCCTCATGGAATTGTGGGCCGACAACCTTCCTAGCGAGATCGTCCAAAAATTGCACTGGACGGTCGGGGAACGGCACCAAACTGGCGATGTATGGCAGATCACGCTCAGCCTCCGTAAGAAGCAGTGTGGCGTGCATGTGAAGCTGTAGAAACAGGGGAGAACATATAGTTTAAATATAACGCATACTATTCCCAATTAAACAAATTAATGGAAACGCAAATGCAAAATGTCCATGACCTGTACGTCTTTGAAGAACGCATCGTATGTACGTTGTTGTGGTAGTTTGGTGGAGGTCCAGCACAGAAGCCGGGGCAAGCGTTCACCCACACACTCACTGAAGCGTTCGCCGAGTTCGGGCATGGCCTCATATGCCCAAATTTGTCCGGATGATAACAAAACAAATGTCGCGTTATTATCCGTCCAAACACTATGGAGGCATGGTCTAATACTGACAAACAAAACACATAAACATAATTTTGTTCGTACCTGCATGATGATCGAAAATTCGTGAATTGTGTAACTAATGTCCTTCTCGTTCTTCATCTTCGCATCGCTCATTTTACGTGCCCAAGTACCCCGAAATCCCTTCAACAAACGCCTATACCCCACTTTCTCCCAGGGGTACGTAAAAAATGGCTCCAGGTTGTCAACGATGGCAAGCGTATCCTCATCAATACCGACATTATTGTCCAGAGCAATGATAACTCCTTCCACAATTAGAGCAAGCCCGAGCTTGTATCTATCTGCCCGGGGTGTCGACGTGCGGAGAAAAGCCTTCTCCAACTGGGCACATGAAATCTTCTCCAGCGATTTGAAATATTTTCCCTTCAACCTCCTCTTCTCTAATGCCTTTGTGTACTGATCGCCCTCCAGAAATGACCCAGCATGCAGTCCAGTGACGATAGCATACTCCTGCAGTCCAAATCGGGTAAGGTGGCCCTACACGTTGAACCACAACTCATGGGACTTATTGCAACGGATCCCTCGGCACACCAATGCCTGGATCAGCTGAGCGGAAAACTGGATCTCCGGAACGTCAGCGAGAAACCCAAGGCAGGAGTCGCGAAAGTCAGCCCGAAGTCGATCGTCGAAGTTATCCATCACTGTTTTTATGTACTTCAAGTTGCTCCGTTGCGAGATACGGACCGGCAACCGTACATTCTAGGGCACCAGAAATTGAAAATCCATAATATCTGCAGATCAAACGATAATGGTTAGACCATAAAAACATCAATTGGAACAAGTAATACAGAAAACGTATAAGAACATATCAGCTACCCGAAGTTGCCGTAAACATATATTATGGCGAATTGTGCTTGCAATATTAAGCAAAATAAAATGTTAGCAATAAAATTTTATAATGTGGAAAAATACATGCGGTAATGACATCTGAATATTTGATAGACATGTTGTTTCTCGACGCACGTGCAGTGTTGTTTGTGCCCAACGTTATTTGTCGAGATACTGTCACTGAAACTTGTGTCGACAGATGACTGCACTCTGCCTTACAGTGGCATACATCATCTCTCGAGAATGCCCGTAGCTAACTGTCGGGAACGACAGTTCATCTGTCGGGGTTCGGCCAACTGTCGAGAATAACAGGAGGCAAATGTCGGGAACGACAGTTTTCAACATAAATATGGCATACGTATGCATGGTGCCCCAACCCACAAACTTGCTACATAACAGCGGAAAACTAGGCTCCCGAAAATTCACAAAACGCTTTAAAACTTAGATGTTACATATGCATGGTACCCTATTTCAAAATGTAGAACATGCCCAAATCCGGTCATCCCAAAAATGACAACGAAGGTGAAAACGTCGATATTAATTCTACAAAGTCATTTCATAGCTAGCCATGCAAAGTACAAATGTAAACACAACGAAGTAATCAAGTAAAAAACGATAGTTACAGTAGAAGGCAAGCAAGTGCTTTCACCTCGTCGAGTTGTAGCAGTTGCAAAGAGCTATGGACAGGTATGTCTCTTTTCTTCATCCACACTCTACAAACTTTAGTTCTACAACAACAGAAAGAAATGTTGTGCATAAAAAACGTATTGAAGAGGAGCATATATTGAAAATGCCACATTTCTTGAATACCAATCTCCAAATATATTAATTATTACCCATTATAAACTGATAGTCTATATCAAGTATAAGCAAAAGTAATATTAAAGCTAATTTGTAATAGTCAAATCCCTTTTTCCAAATCAGCCCACAGAATATTGATTCCTATAAGTTACACATAAAGAATTCATGGTTTTGATAGAGACCACAGTGCTGAATGCTGAAATGTGAAGCAACGATCTCAAGTTCACGACATATGTATGAAAAGGAAGTTCATATTCACACATGAAGAATACTGAAATCAAGAAACTAGAAATTGACATCATAACCCAACTAATTGATGTTTAAGCAGTTATAAAGAGAAAATACACTAAAT
>NC_036246.1:36530645-36533519 GCF_002742605.1 Olea europaea var. sylvestris | reverse complement strand
AAAAAAAAAAAAAAATTGTCGATTGTTAGGTCTGCCCAAGAAAAAGATAAAAAAGAAGCATACAGCCTTTTTAATCCGGAACCGATTTGCTTTTCGTATTTGTTTGCTGATCGAAAACTGGTTTCCCGAGCCATATTCATTAATCACGTTCCCATCATAGCAATGCATTATGCCTTTGTTTGGGATTAATTTTATTAAAATCATTTTTTTCGGTCCTTGGCAACACGTCCCCTAAAAAAATATTTTTCATGTTTTTCCATAAAATCACTTTTCACAAAATTAATTCTTAAACAATCAACTTCGCACAAGGACTATATAAATAGTTAAAAAGTCGTGTGATATGCTTAAAAAGCTCCTATAATTCTTGGTGGGTGTCAAAGTTCATAAAAGCAATTTACAGAAATAGAATAGTAAATAGACCATGAATTGGTTTATAGTTATATATGAATTTTCATATTTATAATCACAGATTCTAAATGTTCAACGCGTATAGAATTCAAATTTTGAATCATATCCCTAATGCAGTGTTGATGACCCCAGATCCAGTGAACCCGAACTCGATCATCAACCCCGAACTTGATGTCCCCCAAAATCACCAAATCAAGCTCAGGTCTATGAGCTCGGGGTTATGTGTCGTCATGTCAGGTGTTTTTTGACGATCTATGAGAACACAAATCCTACCCAACCTATAATTCTTACCTAGTTAGACTCCCTTTTCGATTCAAACAGTGGTTGAATGCTTGGAATGAAACACTAACACCTTATCCTACAAGGATAAGGATCACACATGGCAAAGTCATTCTAGGACTCTATCATCAGCACCTATAAATACATAACTCGGGCTCATTCTTGAGGTACGTTTTTCATTATCTCCAGTTTATAGTCTCACGTACTAAATTTTCTATCTGACTTAAGCATCGGAGGGGCGACGAACACATCGTTGCCTTTGTTTCAGGTATTCGAAGATCGTTCCTGTTCATCCAAGCTCGGAGTTTGATTTTCAAGTTCGAGATCCTTTAGGTACTATTTTTTGGTAGCATCATTGGCGCCGTCTATGGGAATCGCTACCAAAAGCCATAGTCAATACACGTTCAGGTCTTCCTCCAACAAGCTCATTTGTCCGGGATAACCCTCCTCCTCCTGAGGAACGCCATGTCCCTCAAGAAGAATCATCAGAGATGCGAACACCTCCTTAAGCTGTTGTTACCATCGGAACTTTTGAGGAACTTCGTCAGCAGATGGCTGCATTAACCCAATTGTTAAGCTAGAGAAATTTGAACCCGTCGCATACCCAACCGCTAAAGGTGGTTTTATGGCAGACGCCCGGGCTGAGTCCGACATACAACTCATGATGACAGCGGGGTTGGAACTTCAGGTGTACCGCAAGTGGCTTCGGGTTCAAGGTCCGTTACAATGGACTCCGCTGAACTTGCTAGAATTATTTAAGAAGAGATAGCAACGAGTATGCAACAAAATACTCGGGTAACAACAGGGTTCACTCCCAATACGCCATTCACTCTAGAAGTCCTTTCGCATCCTCTCCCCGATAGGTTCAAGTATCCTTGGTAAAGGAGTACGATGGGACAACCGACCCCATCAATCATCTCAATGTGTACATGGATATCATGAACTTACAGGTTGCACCAAATGTAGTAATGTGCAAGGCCTTCCCTCAAACCCTCACAAACGTAGCTAGAGATTAGTTTTCCACATTGGAACCGAACTCTATCTCCTCCTGCTTAGATTTAGCCAATAAGTTCTCCGCTTTCTTCACAAGTAGCAAGCGAATCAGAAAGATAGATGCATCACTCATGCAGATGAGTCAAGGACCCAATGAGACACTGCGTAGTTTCATGACCTGGTTCGATAAAGAAAGACTTCAGATCCCCGATCTACATATCACTGCCGTAGTCTCAGCTTTGATATACGCCGTCAAGTGTGAAGCATTCAAGATGTCCTTGTCTAAGACCCCACCGAAGTCAGTAACTAAGCTACTCACACCAACTGAGAAATACATCAATATGGAAGAAACCATGGCCCCAAAAAAGAAGTTTTCTCATCAGGAAGGTTGGATCAGAAAGGGCCGTATGAGTTTATTTTGAGACAAGATACACCTCGGGTCAAGCCAAGGTAGGACCCCTCCTCAACATCCTTTACCCGTTTGAACACCTCGAGGTCCAACATTCTGATGGAGATCAAGGATTCGAAGGAATTGAAGTGGCCTCCCATATTGCGGTATCCACCCGATACTCATGACAAGAGTAAGTACTATGATTTCTGTAGAGATCATGGACATATAACGGAAGACTGTTTCGCCTTGAAGCAGGAGATTCAAGCTCTTATAAAAAGGGAATTTTTGGACCCTTTCGTTAGTAATGACAAGTGCCCAAGGAATAATCAGAACAGAGATAAAGGCCAGAGGGTCGGGGAAACAAGCAACCAACTGCAGTTACTATCAATATCATTGTCGGAGGAACAGCCTCGGGAGGAAATTCTAGTAGCGGGCGTAAACAGTATGCCAAGCAGCCTCCAATCATCTCAAGATCAGATCTTAGTTGTATGGAGGACATTACTTTTAGAACGGAGGACTTGGAAGGAATAGCATTCCCTCATGATGATGCTCTGATCATATTGGCTATCATCGCCATCTTGAAGTCAAGAGAATTCTGGTAGACAACGGAAGTGCAGCTAATGTACTGTCTCATGAAGCCTTTGTTCAAATGGGGATCTCATCGGAGCATCTCAAGCCAATCAAAGCAACTCTCCAAGGATTTTGAGGTGGGGTCATTACCCCGAAAGGTATCGTCGGGTTGCCTCTAACACTGGGGACAGAAGGTAAACAGGTGATGCAGATCACCACCTTTGAAGTTGTCC
>NC_036246.1:36469112-36523218 GCF_002742605.1 Olea europaea var. sylvestris | reverse complement strand
CCTTGAACCTGATTGGAGGAGGTGATTTTGAAAATTGATTTTTTGATCGTTAGAAAAAAATGGGGTTCAGCTATGAAAGAAAAAGTCAAATATAACGGCTGAAATAGTGAAATAACGGTCAAAAAATTAATATTTTTGAGAAAAAATTATTTCCAAACAGACTCTTTGTCTTTCATTTATTCTATTATTTTATTTTTATTTTTTTTGTGTGCGTTTGGGCGCCGGGAAAGGTGTACCGAATGGTCCCCAATTTACATATAATAACAACTTGGTCCCCAACTGTCAACAAAAAAATCAGTTAGACCTTGAATTTTTATAGTAATTGCATAATTGTGTAATTGTGAAAGCTCAATGCCAATACTAGTGGCTCAAAAACGGAAATAAAGCTATTACAACTTAATATAACTAGTAAAAGCGGAGATAATTAAAATATTATAATTTCTTTCCCCAAACTAGTTGTAATTTATGTTTCAATGGGCCCAACAAGTTGGGGTAGGGATGTCAACGAGTCGAGTCAAGTAGGGCCGAACCGACTCGCGAGCTGAAACTCAAGGCTCAAGCTCAACTCGAGTAAAATCAAAGGGTTTTTTTCGAGCCTAAGCCCGAGCCAAGCAAAAGCTCAACCAAACAAATAAGGTTCGGCCCAAGCTGAAAGCTCGGGCCATAGTGAGCCGAGCCGAGCAGGACTTGCTCAACTTTTTTTTTTCTCCAAATATGTGGCAAAGGCAGCTTAAATAAGGCAGCCAGCTGCCTCATTTTCGATTTTTTCTTCTTTATTTTTTAAATAAGGCTTGAGCCACACAGATCGACTCGGACTTTGCCCAGTACCTCACAATTGGGCTCGGCCCGAGCCTCGAGCCAAGCCAGCTAGGGTTTTTTTCTAACCAAGTCACGGGCAGCTCGAACCGATGAGCCCAATTGACATCTCTAATTTGGGGGGGAAAATGGATTTCCTCATATAAGCAGGATCAAATAGACACTAAGTGAATATTTGAACATTTTTTCCTAATAACATATTTTGCCGTTCAATTATAAAGAAAAAGAAAATGGACTTGCCTATTTTCAAAAAGTTAAGATCAACTTGTTACTCGAATAATAAGTTGGGACCCATATGCAATTTCCCCACCTTTCTCTCTGCCAGATTTTTAAAGCCGCCCCTCAGATTCAGAATCTCAGATAAAACAGACCGAGAAAAATAAAAGCGAGATTAGCACCACTCCCTTTACCCGCCCCCTCTTAAAATAAAATGATGAGAGAAAAGAGAGAGAATTTGTGCGTTACGGTGCCGACTTTGTTCCGGTGCCCGATTTCAATGGACGTGATGAAATCTCCAGTGAGTTTATGTACCGGCGTCACATACGATCGCAGCTCCATCGAAAAGTGGTTATCTCTAGGACACGCTACCTGTCCCGCCACCATGCAAACCCTCTTCTCCACCCACACCACTCCAAATCTCACCCTTCGCCGCCTCATAACCCTTTGGCTCTCGCACCCCGGCGGAACCCCCACCCCGCCACTATCTCTGCCGACGTCGATCTCCAAACAACAAGTCAGGGAAGTAATCAACGGCGCATTAAACTGCGATTCTCTAGCGAAAATTATTCATTTTATGAAGGTTTCGGATGACAATTTGAAGTTTATTGCATTTTCTGACGATGCCGTTTCTAATTTTGTTGAGTTTTTCGGAAGTTGTAAAAAAATTGAGGCTTGTGAACTGATTGTTGAAATTCTGGATTTGATTTTATTGGAAAATGGAGCGAAAGAGAAATTTAATAGCTTGATTTTGAAGAGCGATGTGGATTGTTTATCGTCGTTTCTTTTGATTCTTAGGGAAGGAAGCATGGAATCAAAGATTAAATCGGCGAGGATTTTGGAATCAATCGCGTTTAACTCAGAGTCCCAACTTAAGATCGCAGAAAAGGAAGGGATACTGTACGAACTGTACACTTTAATCGCCGTAGAAAACGACCGGCTTGCAATCCAAGCCGCTTTATCTTCTTTATTAGCTATTTCATCATCGAGGCTGGTTCGGAAGGAGTTAATCCGGTTCGGAATAGTAAAAAGAATAGGAGAAATCCTCTCCATTTTTGACTTTTCAAGTACAGTTCGTGCAGTCATTGAGAAATCTTTAGGATTACTGGAAATGGTTGCCACGTGTACGGAAGGGAGGGAGGGGATTAGTGAAGACGAGAAATGTGTGGCGGAGATTGTAAAGAGGCTGATGAAATGCTCCAATGTAGCGACGGAGCACAGTATTACGGTGATCTGGAGCGTATGTTGCTTGGCTCGTGATCGAACGGCTCAGGATAAGGTGATGCAAGTCAATGGATTGACTAAAGTACTACTGGTGATGCAGAGCGATTGCTCGGTGAGTACAAGACAGATGTGCAGGGAATTGGTCAAAGTTTTGAGGGTGAAGAATTCAAAGTCTTGTTTCGCTAGTTATGAGACTAGGACCACTCACATTATGCCATATTGAATTAACTAACAATTTTCTAAATTTTTTCAATTTTTTAGAGTTGTGGTTAGGTTAAGTAGGCCAAAGACGTAAATCAAAAGGGAATACAACTTGACATGAATGACAGACACATACAAATGAAATTTTGCATTTTTTATGCGACAATTATTGTAGAAATTCATTGTTTTTGTTTTCGTTTTTTGTGCTGTTTAAGAGCATGCTTGACAATCATTATTGTAGAATAAAAAGTTTTGAATAGTGATTACCGGAGCATATGTTATTAAAAAATAGTAAAAAATTTTGGTGTACATGTAGAAATTTTGTTGTGTTAATGTGTGGTTTTTAACATTAATAGGTTATTTTGGTATACATGTAGAAATTTTGTTGTGTTAAAAAATAGGTTATTTTAACATTAATGGGCACATAATTGGAATTTCCTATAGCATTTGCTTTGTCATGCAAAAATAACCTACTTCAATATCATGTATAAACTTTGATTGTGAGTATGAAATTTACATGAAAATAAAATAAATTTTAGACAATTGAATTGTCTAAAAAAATTTTGCATAAAAATTGTTGATTAAATGTGTTGATTAATTTTATTTTCAATCTAGGAAATGTTATATTTATCCATTTTTTGTTGGTAAGTAGATGGGTGAGAAATGGATAAATCAGAGAGAGAGAGAGAGAGAGAGAGAGTGTGTGTGAATTACTTGAAAAATAAAAATTAAAAAAAAATTCTTGTTTTCAAATTAAATATGGTTACGTGACTAAAAATAGGAAAATATTTTTTATGAAAAAAATATCAATCAAATAGCAAAAAAAAATAAAATTTTGGGTAGAAAAAATGATATTTTCCGTGAAAAATATTGGTAATCAAACACACTTATTATTTTTACATTAGACTCTAAAGTTGTCAAATGTAAAATTATATTTGGTACACTAAACTAAGCAATAATATTACAGATGATTAAATAAAAATATTATTTGAAACATATTTATCCAATTCAACATATCAATCATAATAAAAATAAATAAAAAAATATTTAGCGACTAGACAAGCTAAAATTTTTTGAATTTTTCTATTTGTATAAAGGGGTCCACGATTTTTTAATTCATCGTTGGCCCCCATGTGAGGGGTTGTCAACCAAATAGCATGGTCCAAATTTTATTCTAATTGGAATTAGAATTTTGTTAGTTGTATAATTAGGGTTGACAGCCCAATTGACAACGTCCTCATAGGAGAGGGGTCCACAATTTATTTATCTATCGTGAACTCCCTCTTATGTGTGTGGTTGTCAATTCTGGTTGTGCACATGACTATTGAATTTAAATTATGTTTTAGTTGGTCAAAAATGGTTTCCTTTGAAAGAGTCCTCCCTCTACAGTTAGTAAATTCCAAAGTCCAAATATTTGAGCTGGCCAGTCATCTCATCTTAGAATCAAATTGGAAACTTTGACTGTAACATAGTCGCAAAGTTAAAGAATAACAACTGATATGGCCGGTTGAGAAAATACAAAAAATGTTTAATCAAACATGACAAGTGAAATTCAAAACCAACCAAGACAGAATATTTCAAATTGAGACTATAATAAATTTATCTGGGTTGTTCAAATTCTCCGTTTCTTGAGTTTTTCCATAAAGGAAAGTACGTTCATAGAAATATTTAAACAATAAAATAATATATTAACATAATATTATATTCTATCTAATCTTGGATTAAGACTAACAAACTTGTGACAAGCTTAGTACAATAGATATGCAAAACACTGGCACTTTTGCCACAAAAGTATCGGAAAGACCGCATGGTGTGTTGACACATAACTGCGACATGCTAAAAAATATATAAAAGACAGACCCATTACACAATATGTCAAACAGACATCCACGTCGTATCACACAGTCCCATTACACAATGTGTCTCCAATAATATCACTCTACAAGGAAAATGTGTGTGAGCTTCACAATTCTATGGTAAAGAGTGTTAAGTCAATAAAAAAAGTATACCACGTGAGAATAACTAACATCGAATGCTAAGACGGATGTATAATCAAAATAAAATGAATAACGTGAGAAAGAACAAACAAAAAATAACAAGACCTTATATGGTTACAAAGTTGTGATTTTATCAAATATTTTGATAGGTGTCGCAATAAATTGATAGGAACGACAAAAATAAATTCAAATATTCTACTATGAATTTAATGTGAATAAGAATTTTTATGTAGTTGCAATGAGTAGTCAACTTGATGCAACAAGGAAACAATTAAAAGTCTATTCAAGACGAAAGATTAATAATTAGTAGAATTCGAGTTTATTTAGTAGTTTTCTTTTGATAATGTTCTCTTTTATTTTCAAGTTTGTTTAGATAGAAAGTTCATTTAATTTCCAACTCCTTCCTATATAAAGGGTTTAGGGCGATGTTTATGGACACATCTGAATTATATGAAAAAAGTATTTCTTGCCCTCAATTCTTCCCTTTGATCCCCCTTATTTCTTATTGTTCCTTATTAATTTGTATGCTTCTGCATCACAACTTCATTGTGAAATTTGCAAGCTATACCTAACTTTACCCAAACAACCCCCTGACAAACCATTAGAGTAATCAACATGCAAAAACTTATTTGTTAATCCAATAAAGATAGCAAGCAACATTACAAAAGAAAAAGTATCCAATGTGCACTTCAAGAATAAAGAGTCGAACATAAGTTACACTTGTCAAATCGTAAAGCAAAAGTATTTCAGAACTAGAGCAAAGAAGGAAGTTGATATTGTAGACTCCATCCAACCCCAACCCCAACCCCAACCCCAACCCCATGGCATTTTCTCCTTAGTGAAAGCTGAAACAAAATGGAAGCGCCGTTACATCAGTGAAGTAAAAGAAGAGGAATTGTTATGTAATTTAGTCAAAACTTAGAGATCACCTACCTAGATTTTGGCAAAAATCCCATCAAGAACGAAAGCCACCTGTTGACACATAAAAATTCAGCCCAAATCGAACGGCCCAAGGAATGAAGCCCAATTGAAAGATCCCCAAATCAGATAGCTCAAAGAACGAAGCCCAATCAAACAATTCAAGATGAAGGCCGAAGAACGCAGTAACGCCATCGCCCAAGTTTGCAAGTCACCCAGAATCTGAGCGAATGGAGTGTCATGCAGTCGCCCAGAGCTGTTACTCTATTCTCGTCCAAACCTTCAAGTCGCCCAAAGTCTTAACAAACATAAAACATTGTGGTTTTCTAGAAGTACAGTTATCAAAGCAGTTATTAAAGCAGCCCTATCACGTTCCACGATTCAAGGAATTCAATCAAAAACGGTTGAACGACGAAGAGTAATGACAGCAGTTAAAAAAGACAGTTTTCATGACAAACTGGCCATTATGAGGAAAGTGGGCAGTTGCAGAACGATCAAACAGTTTTTAGGCGTTTGATTACAAAAAAGATCATCCATAGAGTATAAAAAAGAGAAGACATAGAGCAAAGGACCGAATCAAAAACTCTCGAACAGAGAATATGTAATTTTAATTTCCTTAGTTTTAGATTTAAACACTTTTTTCAGTAACTCGTGTGCTTGTGCTCCTTGGAGGCATTTTGTTTTTGATTTCCAATTGTAAAGTCATCGCCAATAAAAGAACACCCCTTTTTGGGACTTTGTCTCAAGAGGTTTGTCCCTTACACAATTGTCTGATCCCTTTTAATTGTTAGCGACTAACCCGCGCGAAACAATTTGGCACGCCCAGTGGGACAGTGGTGTTTGGTGTTGAAAGTACAAAAGGTGAAATAATATGCCTCAGAGATCCGATAAGGAAGCAGCAAGTCAGGGAGGAATCCAGTCTGTGATTGAGCGATATGAGGAGCAGCATGCCTCTCCATGAACAGATGGACAGAATCAGAGCAGTAACAGTCGTTACGAACCAATGACGGAGTTGAGTCCTCGAACGATGCATGCAGTACTTGGAGAACTCACACAAGACATTGTTGAACAGGTAAATCTTCGAAGTGTTCATAATATGGAAAGATTTATCCAAAATGGGAATGCACACTATGACAACATGGCCAAACAACTAAACACTTTGAACGAAACAATGAATAAGTTAGTAGGCCAAATATGTCAACCGGTTATACCTCTTGCAAATCACTTTCAAACTAGGATAATTATGGGACATAATCCCTCAGTCCTAAATCCGAATCAAGGGGTAGAACCACTTTCTGGTCCCTCTACTTCAAACCAAGGGGGTACTACAGTGCCAAATCAGAACAATGGTAGTGGTATGCCTAACTTGGTGGGTAATCCAAACATAAGAGATAATGTCCTAAACAATGGACAGAATATCCCACGTGTTAATGAGGGAATAGATGTTTAGGCTAATGGTAATGGCCCTAATTATGGTAATTTTGTTGCCAATCAAGGACCAAACATCAGGCCTCATGCAAATCCACCGGTTAACCAGCCTGTAGGAATTCCATATGACCCCAACGTCATGTTGAGGAATCAGATTATGGAAATCGTACAGGATCAGATGGCTTTTAGGGTGCGTCCCGTCGTTAGGCCGACTTACACAAAGCCATATCCTGATTGGGTAGACCAAGCATATCCATGGCCTAGAGGGTATAAAGTGCCAGAATTCTCACTGTTTATCGGTTTAGGAGAGGTGTCTACACTAGAACACATAGGGCGATTCACATTGCAAAGTGGTGATGTAACCGATTACCATAAAATGAGGCTTTTCCCTAGTTCGTTAACAGGAGTAGCTTTCTCCTGGTTCATTAACTTGCCAACGAACTCTATTCAAACATGGCAACAATTGGAACAGTTATTTCACGATCAGTTTTATAAAACTGAGTTTGAAGTCACATTGTCTGATTTGGCGAATCTACGTCAAATGTCAAACGAATGGGCAGAAAGTTTTCTCCAAAGGTTCAAGACAGCAAGAAGCAAGTGTTTTGTACCTCTGCCTGAAAAGGAATTTGTCAAAATCACTCAGGGCTGCTTGAGCTTTGATTTAAAAAAGAAATTCCAGGACAAGGAATTTCCTGACCTTTTTCAGTTGAGTGCGAATGTGATTGGATATGAACGACTGATAAGAGAGAAAGAACAGATGAAAAATTCTAGTAAAGGGACTTATTACAAAGACCCAAATTTTGATGTTCATACCATCAGTGACGAGTCATACGATCAGGTCGAAATATGTTTGGCCGAATTGATTAAAGGAGATACGTATACTTGTCCCATAATGGCCAAGCCTAGACCATTGGGCAAAGATGAGCCCATAAAAGATGGAAACATAAAGGCTAGAACGTTTTCGTTCGATGTAACCAAAGCTGACCTTATATTTGATAAATTATATAGGGATAAGCAGATAAAGTTGAGCGATAAGCACAAATTGCCAAACTCTGAACAAATTAGGGTAAAAAATATTGTAAGTGGCATAATGCATGGTCACATTTGACTAACAATTGCTTGGTTTTTCGCCATGTATTACAGGATGCCATTGAATCAGGACGAATTACGTTCGACGATAAGAAGAAGATGGCAGTGGATAAAAATCCTTTTCCACAGCCACTTGAAGTGAACATGGTGACGTCCGGATTCAAAAACAAGTTGCCAAAATTCAAGTTGGTCGTAGATGATGGAGAAGAGGATCCTAGACCACATCCCAATATCTTTGAACGAATCAAGGGGAAAAAACCAAAAAAGGACGAAGACGTCTTGTGTGCAAGATGTAAAAGAGAAATGAATGGCAATACGGAGAAACCAGGGATATGGCTGCATCCCCATCGCCCTACCTTCTTCCCAAACACTCAGCCTGGTAGAGGACGAGGTATATCATTCTATCGAGGACCGCCTTTTGAGAGGCAGTTCAGGCCAGCGGATAATGGAAGAACATTCAGGCCGCAACCTCGTCGGCCAAATGTATGGCATTTATTCCAGTATAATGCAGGAAGGGCAATACCCTTCGATGAGATGACTAGAACCCAACAAAGGCGTTTCCAACGAAACTATGGACGGATGATGAGGCAGCAACAGGGAGTGCCACATCCTAAAGCGCCTAAACTACTCAAAGTAGCCAATCAAAATGTCCTCAAAGATTGTGAAGAGACCGGTACAGATGAATCAATGAAGGAACTGCAAGAAACTTCTTCTGGGAGATCAAAGTTTGAGCGGGACAGAAGGGATGGAGAAGATCCAGATCAACCCCTTACCATCCAGTTCGGTACGTTACCTCCTGTCGTGGCCAATAATTACTTACTGGCCAATGAATTCAATAATAAATAAAAAGAAGAAGAGAGGGAGGACAACGAAGGAGAGGCTTGCGTGCTGGGATGTGAAGAAGGCCAGACTTCTAGAGAGGCCTACAAAAATGAAGAGGACGACGGGATGACAGACATTGAAGAAGAAATCGACCTAGAAGCAGAAGGAAGAAAGAGAGGAGTATCGCGCAATACTCTGTTGAAGCAACTACATCGAGAAGGAGTTCGCGAAGTAGACTTGTTGGGAGAACCATCTGGGCGTCCTTTCGATTTCTACGTACTGTACGGGATACCCAAAAGGAAGAAGAGAGTGCCTCGCTCTGAAAAGTATGGGTCACCTCCAAAAATAATGCCCCCTCCCACAGGTTGGGTAACTGATGAGGAAGCATTAGAAAAAAGTAAGAAGCAAGTTCAGGAGACAGAGGATCAGCGCGATATACTGCACGTCGACTCATCACAGGGAGATAATTCGACAGAAAACAAGCAGGAAGTAGAAATAGAGGCTGCCGAAAAAGTTATTTTTAAACGGCCAGCCATGAAATTGACTAAATACTTGAGGTCATTGTACGTTAAAGCTCTAGTTAACGGCATCCCAGTGGCAAAAGTGCTTGTCGATAATGGAGCAGCTATAAACACCATTCCATCTAGGATGATGAGAAAGTTCGCAAAGACAGAGGGTGACATGATTCCTATAGAAGTCATCCTCACGAGCTTCAATGGAGGAGCAATTTCAGTTAAGGGAGTTATGCCATTGGACATAACTATAGGGACAACTACTAGGACCACTGTCTTCTTTGTAATAGATGGTCCTACTAGTTACAATGTGCTACTAGGAAGAGATTGGATACACGGAAGTTGCTGTATACCCTCATCGCTCCATCAATGCCTGATCTTTTGGAACAACAAAGGCGAAGCAGAGGTGATACAGGCCGATCATAAGCCTTTTGTCGCAGAAGCAAACTTGGTGGAAAAGTTCATGTACGAAGGAAACTATGGACCTATCAGGATAGTACAAGATGGGGAAGAAACTCAAATTGTCGCGCAAAGCGAAGAACCATTCTCAGTGGACGCACTCACTGAAATGTTCAAACAGATGAGGCCAAATATAGTGGCCCTAGAAGAGTCAGTAATTGGCAAAAAAATAATCAAGGAGTCTTGAATGGATTATAAGTTACAAAAGCAAATGGCCGACATTCATGCTTTCAAAGCCAGACTGATGGCTTTCAATAAGGAATGCAATGACAAGGCGAAAGAAGAGACAGCCCTAAAAGCGTTGAAGGACAAATTGGCAGTATTCGAGTTAGAACAAAACATTGGCCGAGAAGTCAACAAGGTGGACTGTTTAGAAGATGAAGTACTTACAAGGGAGCTAGACGACGAAGTGATGCGGATCGTCAAACCTGGATACGCTCAAGCGCAAGACCCTCTGATCAAAGTAAATATTGGCAATGAAGGAGAAGATCGTCCAACATTCATCAGCCAGATGCTCGATCAAGAGGTTAGTAATAAATTAATCGCTTTGCTAAAAGAGTACAAAGATTGTTTTACTTGGGAATACGAACAAATGCCTGGTTTAGATAGAGACTTGGTGGAACATAGGTTACCAACTAAGCCTAACTTTAAACCTCATAGGCAGTCTCTTAGACGTTTTGCTTCCAATGTACTCCCTGAAATCAAGAAAGAGATAAAGCGATTATTGAAAGCAGGTTTTATTAGAATAGCCAGATATGTCGAATGGTTGTCCAATATCGTGCCAGTACTAAAAAAGAATGGTAAAATAAGGGTGTGTATAGATTTTAGGAATTTAAACATAGCTACACCCAAAGATGAGTATCCAATGCCCACGGTGGATTCTTTAGTAGACTCGACTGCCAGACATGTCATGTATTCTTTCATGGATGGGTATTCAGGATACAAACAAATTTATATAGCTGAAGAAGACATACACAAAACTGCCTTTAGATGCCCTGAGTCTCTAGGATGTTTTGAATGGGTGGTTATGCCTTTCGGCCTAAAAAATGCAGGGGCAACTTATTAACGGGCAATGAATTTAATCTTTCATGATATGATAGGCAAGTTTGTTGAAGTGTATGTAGATGACATAGTAGTCAAGTCCATTAAAGAAGAGGACCATTTTGAACAGTTAAGATGTTCGTTTGAGCGAATGAAGCAATATAAGTTAAAGTTGAATCCCTTGAAGTATGCATTTGGTGTTAATGCAGAGAATTTTCTTGGTTTCTTAGTACACAAGAGAGGGTTGAACTTGATAAAAATAAAGCGAAGGCCATTTTAGAGGCCAAACCACCTAGCAACAAAAAAGAATTGCAAAGGTTTCTAGGCCAAGTAAACTTTTTAAGACACTTTATTTCTAACTGTGCAGGGTGAACTAAAGTCTTTTCGCCGCTCTTAAAGCTGAAAAATCAGGCCGAATTCGTCTGAAAAGAAGAACATCAAAAGGCTTTCGAAAGCTTAAAGACATATTTATCAAGTCCACCAGTGTTGGTGTTACCAATCCAAGGACGGCCAATGAAAGTATACGTATCGGCTGAAAAAGAATCAATAGCTGGAATGGTCGCATAGGAAGACCAATTTGGTGAAGAAATGGCAATTTACTACTTAAGTAGACGGTTAACGAAATGTGAATGTAATTACTCTGCTATCGAAAAATTATGTCTTGCATTGTATTTCACATGTACAAAATTAAGAGCTTATTTACGGCCCATAACCGTTTATTTAATTTCTAAAGTAAATTTAGTTAAGTGTATGTTCTCGCGCCCTATTTTACACCAAAGAGTAGGCCTTTGGACACTAGCTTTATCAGAATTCGAGATACAATATATACCTCAAAAGGCAGTCAAAAATCAGGCTTTGGCTAATTTTCTAGCCGATCATCCATGCCTTGACATGCTTGAAGAAATTGAACTAGAAGCAGCATGACGATCAGATGAAGCAGGGTGAGACGTCTTGACTTGCCCCCAGGAAGCGAACAAGTTTTGGATATAACGCACAATCTTGTCAGCATCCTGCAAAGAAAATTGCCAATATTAAACATTCTTACTGCAACGAACAAGATAGAAATAAAAGTGAAGCAAAGATACCTCATCAACAATCGTGGAAGATGACATGTCCTCAGCCAAGTCTGCCACCAATGATTCCTCCATTTGTGAGGACTTCCCCTTATCTGAGTGAGAAGATGTTGCCACAACGGGCAGACTCATAGGAATATCTGCAAAACTCAAGAGCAACAAATCAGAAACCAATAGCACAAGCAAAGGTAAGGCATCAAAAAACTGAATTACCTTCTGCTTCGATATTTGGGGGGTTGACGCCCTGAGAAGAAGGTGGCTCATTCATGGGTTGTGATGAGGATTCTGGGACTGAAGATGTCTCTTTAAGCGTAATCCCCTCATCAACCGGTTTGGATGAAACAGCCTCAAGGGAGGATGATGGAGCATGAGCTGTCGATGCCAAAGCCTTTGAAGAAGAGGCTGAACTTTTTTGAGAAATCCAAAAATCATCAGCACACAGAAAAGTTTCAAGTATGGAAAAGTATGCTTGTGAGTAAACCAATTTAATTACCTTCCTCCTGACGATAAGAAGGGTATCATCATCATCATCAACATCATCCTCCAGAATGGGAGATGCTGAGGCTGGTCGTTTGCGACTTGGGACACTCTTGGCTGAAGTAGGCTTGGCAGGGAGAGAAGAAGATGGACGAGCAGACTGTTTAACGAGAAGGAGAAGGACTCCGAATGGACAAAGGAGTGACTAAAACAGGAGGAGGGGAAGAAATGCTCGGCTGGTCTAGTGAATGAAAGGCACGATTGGCATCAGCCGCAAATAATCTGCGCTTCACTGACGGCCAGAGTTGTTCAAAAAGAGGATGGATGGCGTGGCTAAAATTGAAGTGGGCTAATGAAAAATAGCTGGTTAAAAGAAGATTGAGAGCATTTATAGCCTCTGCCTCCGCCTTATTAATAATATGAAAACGGTCAATTAAGTTCCTTGAATAGCAATGAGGAACTGGCCAAGTTTGGCCGAAACCAAGCTGGCGAGCAAAAAATTGGGGAGCATAAATTTCTACCCCTGCCTTGGCATTGGTTCCAGTTAAAATATCATGAAATAGCTCCCTCCCGGTTAAAAACTGGATCCAAATGAGCAGGGAGGTGCTCGCGCTGTCTATAGTGGAGGGGGGATGTACATAGTCTGGAGTAAAAAAATGAGGAAAATGAAAAAAGGAACTGATTGAATCCAAAGAATAAAAGAATGAAAAAATGTCCCTTTTGGACATATTTACAGGAGCAAAGGGCTCCATGGCTAGCCCATAACAGCTAGTAGAGGAGCGAGAAATTGATGGAGCACCAAGCAATGGAAAATAGGATCTCAACCACAGTTGAGTGAACCAAAGAGGTCCACTACCAGTGGGAGATGCATCATTCTTCAATTGAGTTTGAAGAGAGACCATGCCTCTATAAAGGGCAGCCAAAAAGAAAGAACATAAATTCAAAGGCCTGCCACGTGCCAATTCATGTGCTATGGGTAAATAATTCAGGGAGGGCTTTATACTTGGCACACACAAAACATATTTACAAAGCCAAACTAGAAGAAAAGCCACTCGCTCAGTATGGGAAGGCTCAGCGCTTGAATGATTGTGAAGGGTTTGCAGGCTTGAATAAGACTCGGTATAGTTTCTACCAAACTTTGGGGCGCCACCAGAAACCAAGATACCAAGAAAAATGGTATCGCCCAAAGGTCGTAGATTCACTAAGGCCCCAACATCCCTTAAAGTAATAGACATGGGGCCAAGAGGGAAAACAAAGGTATTATACTCAGAAGACCAAAAACTCAAAGCAATCGAAAAAAGTGCTGAATCAAAAGTAGGGGGCGAATAGAGATTTCTAACAAATCAGAAATCCTAGCATTATCAAAAAGTGCCTTAGTAGGACCATGGCCCACAAGACGAGCATGCCACCTACGGAAAGCTACATCAGATTTAGGCCAAGTGCGAATACCTCTTTCACGAAGTGGCCCAAGCGGCAGAGAGTTTAGAAATAGAGGGCCTTGAGTACAAGGAAACAGCTGACCCGCCGCCGCCTGTTCGACTGCCTCTGCATTGTTGAAGAAAGGACCTAAGTAGAACTCATTGCGTTCGACATCGGTGGGCGCGAGAAAACTCGGAGTTATGTATGGACGATTCAGAAGTTTCTGAAAGTCATCAAAACTAAAGGAGTCGCCAGCTTGAGATTGTAAAGTAGCCATTTGAGATGGAACGAAGTTTTTCAGGGTTACGTAGCAGGGAAGCAAAAGATGAACAGTAAATCGTGGGAGAGACGCAAAAAATTTGAGGCGTGATTTAATGGTGCAATGAAATGACGTGTTTGGGGGTTATAAGGGTTTGCAAAACGACGCACCTTTTCAAATTATGGAAGGAAACAATGATTGAAATTCTTGAAAATCTCGAATGTTGCTGGAAACACAAAGTGAATATGGCAAAATTTAATAATTATTATTAATTCTGCCATATTGGGGAGTAATTGTTGACACATAAAAATTCAGCCCAAATCGAACGGCCCAAGGAATGAAGCCCAATTGAAGGATCCCCAAATCA
Source organism: Olea europaea var. sylvestris (assembly GCF_002742605.1). Lineage (NCBI taxonomy): Eukaryota > Viridiplantae > Streptophyta > Magnoliopsida > Lamiales > Oleaceae > Olea > Olea europaea. The sequence goes on along the minus strand of NC_036246.1, from coordinate 36,508,900 downwards.
GATAGCCCAAAGAACGAAGCCCAATCAAACAATTCAAGATGAAGGCCCAAATAGGGAGCCCAAGAACTCGGTAACGCCATCGTCCAAGTTTGCAAGTCGCCCAGAATCTGAGCGAATGGAGTGTCATGCAGTCACCCAGAGCTGTTACTCTATTCTCGCCCAAACCTTTAAGTCACCCAAAGTCTTAACAAACATAAAGCGTTGTGGTTATCAAGAAGTGCAGTTATCAAAACAGTTATTAAAGCAGCCCTATCACGTTCTACGATTCAAGGAATTCAATCGAAAACGGTTGAACGACGAAGAGTAATGACAGCAGTTAAAAAATGCAGTTTTCATGACAAGCTGGCCATTATGAAGAAAGTGGGCAGTTGCAGAACGATCAAGCAGTTTTTAGGCGGTTGATCACAAAAAAGATCATCCATGGAGTATAAAAGAGAGAAAAGACATATAGCAAATGACCGAATCAAAAACTCTCGAACAGAGAATATGTAATTTTAATTTCCTTAGTTTTAGACTTAAAACTCTTTTTTCAGTAACTCGTGTGCTTGCGCCCCTTGGAGGCATTTTGTTTTTGATTTCCAATTGTAAAGTCATCGCCAATAAAAGAACACCCCTTTTTGGGAGTTTGTCTCAAGAGGTTTGTCCCTTACACAATCGTCTGATGCCTTTTAATTGTTAGCGACTAACCCTCGCGAAACACCACCTGATGAGGGCTGCTCATATGGACCTGATCAATCACGATTATACTTATCATTTACTGATCCTCCACGACTGTCAGTGTCCCTGCTCCGACCACCATAACGATCACCATTACGATCGGGACCATACCGGCCACCACCTCCATATTTGTCATCCCTACCACCATATCTACCACCTCCTCTTTGCCGTTCTCCACAGGGACATTCCTGAGCGAAATGCCCTGGTTTCCACATTTGAAGCAGTCTCCACCAGATCCACGCCCACCCTAGGGTCACGAGTTCTCTCCCTATCATGGTCACGACCACGATCCCCATCCCAGTCCCAATCTCTACCAGATCCCTGGTTTGGCTGAGCTTTATCCACAGTAATTGACCGTCCATCAAGATCCATTCCATTCATTGCTTCGATAGCTTCTTCCATAGCTTTCTTGTCATAAAAGGAAACAAATCCAAGACCAGGAGAGCGGCCAGAAAACCTATCCATTACAACCTGACAAAGCAGATAAATAAGGTGTTTATAAACACACTAACCAAGCAATTTGACCATAACGGGAAGCAAGAATGACAGACTTCATAATTATCCACGTCCAAGGAAACAGCAAACCATCGCTCATACTCTCTGTGCACTTCCAATCACTAATGCAAATTTGATCAGTACACTTAATCTCTTCCTTGAGCAAGGAAAACAGATACACCTCAACTGCCACATCCAGCAACAAGAGAAGGCTCAATATCTTAGAAATAGAAATAACTTTTAAGTCCTGGTCAACTGGTAAATAATTTAGTAAATCTATTAGTGACTTACTTATCCCCTGTTTGAGCATCTTTATTTAAAAACTCATTTTCCCCAAACTCATTTTCAACAACACGTTCTTCTAATAAAATAATTTTAGACGTAAACTCAAAACTTTTTCATACTTTTTAACAACACATTCTCCAAAAAAATCACTAATACAAAATCTAATTTCCTAAAAAATGAGGCTCAAACAAACCCTCAACAAAATATTTTATCTTTGCAATTACGAACAAGTTTTCATTTCCGAAATATTCAAATATGTAACGAAGACCAAGATCTTCTAATCGACATCAAAGCCTGCTCAATGAAGTTTAGATCCAACTATACCTCCAAATGCATGCAAGGAAATGATCTTGATTTACACTAAAGGAATGTGATAAAATAAATTAACAACCGGCAAAGAAGATCTATAGCTTAGACTAATCACCAAAAGAAGATAAAAAATAACCATCACAACAACAAGAAGCTAAGCCTCATTTCTAATTAACTTGTATTGGCCAATCAAAGCATCAAATATGCGGATAAATAAAATTGTACCATGCTGATGTCGAATAATAGCCACAATTTGCAAAAATCAACAAGAATAAGTCAGATGTCTTTGCCGATTACCCTTGCCTCCACAAGATGACCATACTTTTCAAATGCTTCTTTTAAATCCCTGTCTGAAGTTGATCACGACAGGTTCCCAATAAAGCAACGGTACTCATCTTGTTCTATCCTATTCAACTGAACAGAAAAAGAAAATGAAAAATTCACAATGAACACTACATGAAAAATATGCACAGAAGAGCAAAATAAATTAACCTAGACCCAAAAGAATAAAAATTAAAGCAACAGAATTTCATATGTGAACACAATGGAAAATTAAATTATTCTGTTAAACCCAAAAAAACCCCTTCCAACTTCTTCCCCTGGTTTGATTTCATATGTGAACACATAGCACATGATATTTTATATTGCAATTACAGAACGAAAGGGAAGTCAAGTTTGGTCAACATGTTGGGTATATAAATGGGTTGTGTAAAGATTAATTGCTCTAAATGACTTCATCATTCTATATAATAAAGAACAACACTTGATGTTAAGCTCCTAAAGACCTAAACTGCCTAGAGCTCACGTTGCAATTAAGAAAGGACTGCGATATCGCAATGTCTATTGAAGTTTCTAAAGTTAGAATAATCAAAAGGGAAAACGTGAAGCTTTATCATGAAGGTGACAAGGAGAACCTTAGTTAGAAACCTAGTGCAGCAAACTTTGGTCATGAAGTCCAAAGCAACAGTTCAGAATTTTGCATGCTGCCAGCTAACATAGTTATTCATAAGTCGTTCCTTTTTATACGTTCTCAAATAATGATTACTATAGATGAAACCTTTTGAGAACATAGTGGATTCCTATGTTGCTGCACTTGAGGACAAATACTCTTTAAATGGCAGAAGATTTGATCGGCTAGAAACGTAAGTGAAGCAATAATTAGGCAAGATAATATTACATGAAATACCATATAATATAACTGTTAAACCATTTCCCTGCTTTCCCCATAATAGAACTTGAAAATTCTTCGTTCCCTCTTTAAGGGAAAGGGAAGAATCAGCTATGGCTGGAAGCTAAAATATTACACAAACTAACACATGGTACAACTATTGAAGAATGCCCTTTCCTAAAATTTAATATGTTTATACAATAAATTAAAAGGAAAACCCTGAACCATAAGGAAAACTAGACCTTGTTTTTAAAGAAAACGACTAAGCAACCCTGTCTAAAGATTTAATTAAAATATCATTCTAAAACAATAAAATAATAAAACAAGTAATTTAAGCCATGTCATCTGCATCAGTAACTTGTGTCTCCCAGTTCCTTTTTGGCGGCTTTAATAGCAATCACTTAGTAGTAATGAAAGAAGTAGACTGATAACGGAACTGTCGTAGAATCCACCTTTACGTGTCACTCTGAATATTGAACCTTTCTTGCTGCGTCACTTCATCAAGACGTGTTCTTTGGTCCTCAAGCTCCATCAATGTTTTATTGCTTCCTTCTTCCAATAATGATTTGCTTCATAGTAACAGAGTGATAATTCAACTTTGAAAATTCACAGCCACTATCTATTGACTTAAATATTTACTTTTTACCAAATACAGTCTTGATCCAAGCCCCAACCCTTTATCTTGGAAATATTAAATTATAACCTAATTAGTCAAAAATAAAACAAACGTTTTCACTTTTCAGTGCCTGGTCCTTCAATTGAAATAGACGTCGCCAAAATATACAAGCAATGCACGTCATCAATAACTCCAACAGAAACAAAAATTTACAGATCCATCACAAGAAATCTAGTATGAACAATAAACAACAGAACATAGAGATATTACCTGAAAAGTTGGGAAATACTGCAAAACGCGCTGGGCGAGCTGCTTGTATTGACGGGGTAGTCTTTAGAATGGCCGGAAAATTAATCCTTTTTTTCACAATGGCCTTTTCTGTTGGAATTACTATTTTGCCCTTACTATAATTATTTGCAAGATGTATTTTATATTTTTAAGAATTTATTAATCAGGACCTATATCTGCATTTTTCAATCTTTTAAATACCTTTACATATTCTTTATATTTTAATAATTCTTCAAAAATCCTAGCCTGACCTTTTTTGGTTATATATCCTCGAACTAATCCTTCTGAAATTTCTTCTTGTATATCTCTATGTTTAGTTATAATATCTTTTACTTTTCTTATTTCTCTACTAGTTCCTACAGAATCAAATCCTATATTATTTTTACAATTATAATCTATATCTCTATATATTTCTTCAATTTTTTCTTTGCCAATAGGAAATATATCTTCAGATTTTTCATCTAATTTAAATAAAAACGAAACATCTTTTTCATCTAAAAATAAAATGAGATTATTATCATTAGTAGATGTGGATGCTTGTGAATTGTTCATCAGAATAATTAAAGCATAAGCATGTAAAAACAAGTAAATAACTTACAGTAATCAAATGGAAGTAAACAGGCTTTCCCTCCAGTATGCTCTTATAGATGCTTTGCATGTACTTAATCAATCTTCTGAATCAACTAAAGGTTTAAAATATTTTTTGAAATCATTTGGGTCCACAACTGCTTTCGCAAAAGGCTTTTCAATTAAGGTTGCATTTCTCACTCTAGAGAACTAGCCGTGTTTCCACAGACGCTATCTCACAGTATCCAGAGTCTCTATTTTCACCTCTATCCAAACTCTTTTCAGAATCAAGTTCCTACTTGGAACGAAATTTTAAAAGATAACTCACACACAAGGTGCTACAATTTTGTTAGAAAACTGCTTTTTTCCCCTAAACCATTCATCAAAGACGGGTACTTTGGCATGGCTAACATCCATTCAAAATCAATGTTTTGAAAATCTTTTAAAATCTCTATCTGTACTGCCGAGAAATCATGAGAAACTTAAAGAAATCTTTTTATAAAAGTTTTGTTGAACATAACAAACTTTACTTTGATATTCATAAATTGAAATTGTACATGCTTACAAACTATATTTACATACCTTTGGTACTCACCTTATGAAGTTTAGAACTCCATAAGTGATTACCTTATTACACGCTTTACTATCTTCAAGTTATCTAATATTTTTCTGAATACAAGTGGTGTATACAGATTACAAAAGATATCTCTAAGATGTGTTTCCTCAGAGTGTTTAAGAGATAAGTTATTTCGAGATATCTTCCTTCTTCCTCTTTGCCTCCTTTTATAGAAGTTTTTGAGAACCTTATCTTGACATGTGTTTTTCACCTTTCTTTGTTGGGTAGTTAGGTCATCTTATCTCCACCGAATTTTTCCATTATCTTCTTGCTAGTGGACCTCTCCTTTTGAAATTAGATGCCTTATCTTTTGAGTTTGTCTACCACTTGTAACAATTGGTGGGGAGTAGTCATAATTATGGAGACTTTTCTTGTACTATATTCTGTCTTTTAGTAGTCACAGTTTTTCTTTATTAAAGTAGTAATAAAGAGCTACTTTTGTCACCATCACTTTTCCATTTTCGAATCAAAGAATTTTACAGGGAATTTCTCACTATTAAGAGATGCTTAGCTCATATCTTCAACTACACAGTATTCACAATGGTGATCACTGTAATTCCAGAGTAATTTGCATAATTCTTTAGCCATATCTTCTGATCCATGCACTTGGTTGGAAATAGTTGCAGATAATAAATGGTCGAGATAACAAATATCTTCTTCCTTGATAACCATCCTTGCATTGGAATAGATAATATGATTTTCAGATGGATAAACCCATATTTTTTCTTTCTCAGTAATTATCTGAGTTACATGTTCAAATATCTCTTTATACTCTTTTGCTCTTCTGTAGGGCATCATATTTAGAATATCTTGATATCCATTTTTAACAACATTTTGATTGGTTGGTAAAAAATGTTGATTTGTATGTTCCATTTTTATCACATGGAACGATGAATGCTTATATTCAAGAATGGGATCCCATTCCATGGTTGTTGAATGGAATCTGATATATATATTTGTTGTCTTGACGACTTCAGTATATCTTTTAACAGCTTTCCTAATATTGGCTGGAAGTTGAGCTATCTCTTTGAGATCTTTGCTAGGATATATACAAAGTATATTTCCATCTCAAAACAATTTCGAACCCAGTTGGCTGGTGCTCCTGGATAAAAATTTATCTTGTTGTATTTTGAATAGTGGAGAGTCTTCATCCACTTTCCAATCTCCAGATATCAATCTGATAAAATATTAAAAATAACAATAAAGAGTGTTACTTCTTCATGACTATCTTTTCTGGGAATTTTTGTTTCATGGCATATCTTGACAATATCTTTTGGATCTATCCTTTCAATAGAAAATTTAGATTGAGTTTGACTCTGTGAAGAGCTACATTCTCTTTTGATATCTTGAATATCTTTATTACCAGTAATAGGTTCAAGTTTTCTTTGTGAAGGGGTTTCTATTACCTTCTTTTCTTTCCCTTTATCCTCGGGGAGAGCGCTAGTATTCACAAGTCCTTGCGAAGGAATACTAGACTTGGTACAAGTAACTTTTGCCTCAAGGGCTATATTTTTGCCCCGAAGGTTATCTTGGATATTTTGAATTTGTGTTTCCAAATAGGAAACTTTTATCTCAAGTATTTGGACTTTCGTCCTTAATTGTTCTAGCTCCATCCCTGCTAAGATAATTAGAAAGAAAGTTAGTTTTTCCTTTTATATATTCAATATCAAATTTGAAATATGAGAACCAAATTTGTATCCTAATAATATATCTATTGGTAATAGAAGGATCAACATTATTTTTTTAAAAGGCTTTAACTTGAGTATTATCAGTTCTAATCAAGAACTTCTTTGGTAATAAATAATTTTCATATTTTTGAACTTCTCTTTTTACAGCAATGAGTTCTTTTCTATTCATCTCATATCTTGTTTCAACTTTTTTGAATGTTCTTGATGTATATCCTACAAGTATCTCAGGACAAGAACAATCATTTTCACATTTATATTCTTTATGGTTCTTTTTAACATTTAACACTGCTCCCCAATAATAATCTGAAGCATCAGTTTCAAGGATAAATAAATCTTCTTCTTGTAGTATTACAAGTTTGGGTAATACCTTTAATTTTTCTTTAACTTTCCTTATATTTTCACAATCTTGTTCTTCCCAAGACCACATAATATTTTTTCTTAACTTTGAAAAAAAATAATTTTTCAATTTGGCACAATTTTCAATGAATCCTTCAGCATAATTTAATATACCAAGGAAGTTCTGTAATTGTTTTTTATCTTTGATTTCTTCAAGAAATTCTTGAAACTTTTCTCCAATATGAGATTGCAATTGCAATTCTCCTTCTTTTATAAATAATCCTAAAAATTCAATTCCTGTTCTAGCTATCTCAACCTTCTTTTGAGAAAGTGTAATACCATGCTTTTTTCATAATATAACAAAATTTCTCAAGATGTTCAATATGTTCATCAATATTATTTGAATGAATAAGTAAATCATCTACATATGCAATACAGAAATGAGTAATTGGTTTGATTACCTCATCCATTCTTCTTTGGAATATTTGTGGTGCATTTTTCAACCCAAATGGCATTACATTCAATTCGTATTGTCCTAAAGGATTGGGGGTACTAAATGCAGTTAGTGGTTTACTTTTTTCTGTAAACATGATTTGCCAAAACCTTGACTTACAATCAAATTTTGAAAATATTTTTTTGTTTTGTACTTGTTTAATAAAGGTATCCTTATTGGGCAAGTAATATCCATCAAATTTAGTAACTTCATTTAATTTTTTGTAATTTATCACCATTCTAGTTTTTCCTCTTTTTATTTCACTATGTTTTCTAACCATAAATATTGGGCTGCTGTGTGGACTTTTACTAGACCTAATTAACTTGGCTTCTAGCAATTCTTTTATCTGATCTTTAAATTCTTTTTGGTCATCTATACTATATTTCATGGGTTTGACTCTAACAATAGTGTCTGGATTGGTTAATTCTATCTTTGCCTTTACTTTATCAGTATTCCATTTTTCTAACGGATTTTCAGAATATGTTTTAGAAATTTCTTTTTTCAATTTTTCTAACATATTTTCTGTTGTCATCTTTAAGATTGTAACTGGTTTAAATTTTTCTGTACTCCAACATCCACCACGCTGGGTTGAGGAACTCTGATGGTTTATATCTGTATATGCAATTGTAACAGCTTTATTTATTTTTGGTGTAAATATTTTATGTGCACAAGGTATTGTGAACATATACTTATCAATATATTGTGTAAATATTGCATATTTTAATAGGAAATTTTGTCATAATAAAATATCACATCCAATTGTGGTTGACATATATATTGTATCAACAAATACTTCTCTAAAGGAAATTAGAAAAGGTACTTGTGTAGCATATTTGCTATATATTACCTTATTTCCACCTGCTGTTGTTGCGGTGACCATCCTCTTTGAATTGTATATCTAGTATTCAGATGGTATTACATTTGGTAAGCATAAGTTTATTGTACTTCCTATATTTAAGTAAGCATGAAATTTAATTCTACAATAGCTTTTTAAATTAAGTGTAATTTCAATATATGGACTCATGGGGCTAGTACTTATTACTCTTTCCATGATAACAATGATTTCATATTTTCATCTATTTTTGATATGATGATTGGGTTATCATCAACTGTTATCTTTAAATATCCTTGGCAGATTTTATAAGGACTATATTTTTCAAGAAAGTTCATTCCTAATAGAATAGGTGAACGATCTACTCCATATAATTCATCTTTATATAGAATTGTTTTTTTAGTATATTCTTTCTGATCCTCTCCTATAAGTATAAGAGGGAACTTAACATATTTTCTTATTTCAAGATTATTTTCTAAATAATCCTTAAATATATATGGTTCTGGTATTTCAAAGTCTATTAAATGACTAACAAATTTAGCATTTACATGACTTTTATCTGCTCCAATATCTATGAGGACAAGAAGATTCTTCTTAAATCCTTCTTGATTTACATATCTTGTCTTAATGTAATATTGCGAACTTGATGGTTCAGCAATACTTAAATTCTTAAGTCTGCTTATCTTGGAGTCTTGTCTAGAGGAAAATCTTGCAATAAGATTATCTCCTTCTAAGCTGACACTATTTCTTCTTATTAGTTTTCCTTGAGAATTAATTTCTCTAGCTTGTTTGTGGAAATCAAGCATTATCTGTTCTGGTATAGTAATTTCATGTTCTTGATATTTCCTATGAGGTATATATTGTGCTAATTCCTCAAAATCTTTATGTATGATAATGTTATCAGTTATCTTTCTTAGATTATTATGATGGCTAGTACTAAAAGCAAAAATTGATTTTATGCTTATACTAATAGCCTTACTTCTTCGTAACATTTTTAAGTTTCCAATTCTATAATATAGATTGAAACTTTAGTCAATATTTTCATCATTTAATGATATTGCATAATTTGGTTTTACTGTAAATATTATGTTTTGATAGACTAAGTTTCCTACAGCTGTTCCTAATAGAGCATCTATAGGATCTTGTAAGATTCTATTGTCCATACAGTAGATTTCTATTGGTATGTTCATACCTTTTCTAAAGAATCATTTTACCATTATCTGGACTCCTCCTAATTCAATACATTTTAATTTGTTTCTTACGTTTTCTGGAATTTTGGATAACTTTTGTTTTATCCATTCTTTTGTAATTATAGGAATTCTTGTTTTTCCTATAGTATCTTCTATATTGATAGACATTTCTTTATAATTCATACTTACAATTGTTTTATTTACTCTTGGTAAAATTTCTAAGAATTTTTGATGGAATACCTCTTTTTCTTGTAGGTCTAATATTTTCTTAGTGATTCCTGTGTATTTTTTAATATCAAAGGTAATTTCTTGATTTATACCTTCTATAGAGTCTTCAACTTCTTCAGTTGTTTCTATTTCTATTTCTGATTGTTGTATCTCTTGATTCATATATACTATCTCCTCATAATCTTCTTCTGATGAGGATGTGTTTAATTCATAAATGCTACTGCATTCACTACTTAGATCTTCAAAATATTCAATTGGTTCTATGTCACTATCTTCTTGAAATTTTTCATAAATTCTAAGAATTTTTATATTTTGTCTATCTTTCTTTTTAGGACATTGAGGGGCAATGTGTCATTTTTCATTACAAATAAAACATCTACATTTCTTAATATATCTTGGTTTAAATTTTTTATTCCAATTTCTTTTCTTGAAATATTTTTTATATGGTTTAAAATTTCTCTTATTGAATTTTTTGTAGTTTTTGAATTTTCTTTTATATTTTTTATATGGTTTATATTTCTTCTTATGACATCCAAATTGTTCAATTTGGCCATTATCTTTATAACAACATAATGAATTTTTTCTTATTTTATATGCTTTTTTATTTTCTAAAGCTTCTCTACACCATATACCTATCATTCTTTTTGTAAATTCAATTCTACTTCCAAAACTATCTATTTTTACTCCATCCTCTTCTTCTAGAGGTAATAATTTCTCATATTCTTTTAATAACTTAATTCCCCATGGAAATGGTAATTTAGTAAAATAAGACCTTAATATAGGTTTATTTTCTTGATAATCTCCTTGATTTAGTATATAGTATATTTCTTCGAATTTACATGTGTATCTTTCTAGCTCACACATATCACATATCTTTAAATTTTCCATTGCAATCATTCCTTGATTATATTCATCTTGTTTTCTTTCTTCATCATTAGAAATATACCTATCTCCTAAAAATTCCGTTCTTAAGATTTTTTCAAATCTTTTTAATATCTCCTGTATATTTTGTTCATTTAAAGTATTCCTATTATCTAATACCTCAGTTCTACCTGCTCCATACTTTATTCTTCCTTTAATAGTTTTTGGTAATTTTCTCCACCATTCAGAAACAATTCCTCTGGATGTATGTTCTATAAATCCAAAAGCTGTATATGTTTCCCATTTATTAAATTGTATCGCTAAATCTGTACTTTTCATCCATGTTTCAATAGCTTTATTTTTATCTACACAGCCTAGATCTAACCATATACCTGTTGTATTGATTGGTTTATTATAAGATTTCATTGGGTTTATTTCTTTTATGGACTGTTTTTTCTTACATTTTCAGTGTATCTTTTCTGTGTTTTTCTATATTGGTAAATACCATCCTTATCAGGTATTGGGGTACCATAAGAATAATCTTGTTCTTCATCACTACTAAATTCTACTTTTATATTCTGACTTGATGATGGATTAGTATTCATCTTTGTATTTTTCATTTTTTCAGTTAATTCTTCTAACTATTTTTTATATTTTTCATACTTTTCACCTGTAGATTCTGAGAATTTTTGTTCTATTTCTTCTACATTTGTAATCATATATTATTTTTCTTCATTTTTTTTCCTTTATTATTTTCTTTTTGAGTTATTCTAAAGTCTTGAGGTTGATTAATTATAATTCTATCTTTTCCTTTAAGATTTTTATCTAATAGAGCATTTCCTACTTGTAGATTATGTTCTAGATTTTCTAATCTTTTATGTATATCCTCAAAACTTTCATTTGTGGTGTTTTTAGGTAAATAGGGATAACTAGGCTTTTTATGTTTTTCAACTTTTTTCAAAAATCCTTCAATTATATTTTCTTCATCTACTATATTCATCAATATTTTTGGTTCGTAACATTGCTTTGATACCATTTCGTTGGAGTGTGCAGCAGAGGGGTTAAGATTTTTAAACCAATTAAAATCTTCATAAGTATTTAAAATATCACAATAGAATTTATAAAATTCACTATCTTTTATTAATACTTTTTCTTCAATAATTATATTTAGTTCTTTAATTCTTCTTCTCAGATTAAGAATTAGTTTATATACATCATTTTCTGTTTTGATTGTATTATTATCTATAGAAGAATTTTTATTTTTTAATTTTGGATCTAAATATTTTGTAAAGAATCCTTTCAGATCATCTTCTAAATAGTTTAATTCGTTTTCTGTTGCATTTTTTAGATCAATAAAATTTAGTATAATAGTTGGGTTTAAATTTATTAAAGATTTTTGATCTATATTTCTTTGAGAACCTAATTGAAGGTTTTTATACATTGTAGCGGCTTTGGTTGCAAATTCTCAATGAGGGGGTATTTTTGGAAAGATAATTGTTAAAAGGCTATTCTTCAAATGTTTATATTTTTTGGTCTAATCTTACAAACCTCTCTTGTATTTAGGCTATCTATAGGTATTTCTTCTGTATTGACGCTCAACCTAACCAGAAAAACCCTACTCGTTGAAGTCTTTATTTGTTCAATAATTGTGAACTCGCCCCCAAATATATCTAATATTTCACAAACATGCTTAAAGTTTTAAATGTATATATAATTGAATTCCTTGAATTTTTATGTAGTAACAATTGCATTGTTTTTTAATATTGGAAGAATTGGAAATGTCGTAAGAAGTTTTATTTCAAGGTGAAGATTAGACCGTCGTTGCATGAAATACTCCGCTAGGTTACAAAAGGAGGACATAAATATGTCAAATAAATTATGTTATTGTTGACACATAAAAATTCAGCCCAAATCGAACGGCCCAAGAAATGAAGCCTAATTAAAGGATCCCCAAATCAAATAGCTCAAAGAACAAAGCCCAATCAAACAATTCAAGATGAAGGCCCAAATAGGGAGGCCCAAGAACGCGGTAACGCCATCGCCCAAGTTTGCAAGTCGCCCAGAATCTGAGCGAATGGAGTGCCATGCAGTCGCCCAGAGCTGTTACTCTATTATCGCCCAAACCTTCAAATCGCCCAAAATCTTAACAAACATAAAGCGTTGTGGTTATCAAGAAGTGCAGTTGTCAAAGCAGTTATTAAAGCAGCCCTATCACGTTCCATGATTCAAGGAATTCAATCGAAAACGGTTGAACGATGAAGAGTAATGGCAGCAGTTAAAAAAGGCAGTTTTCATGACAAGCTAGCTATTATGAGGAAAGTGGGCAGTTGCAGAACGATCAAACCGTTTTTAAGCGGTTGATCACAAAAAAGATCATCCATGGAGTATAAAAGAGAGAAAAGACATAGAGCAAAGGACCGAATCAAAAACTCTCGAACAGAGAACATGTAATTTTAATTTCCTTAGTTTTAGACTTAAACACTTTTTTCAGTAACTCGTGTGCTTGCGCTCCTTGGAGGCATTTTGTTTTTGATTTCCAATTGTAAAGTCATCGCCAATAAAAGAACACCCCTTTTTGGGACTTTGTCTCAAGAGGTTTGTCCCTTACACAATCGTCTGATCCCCTTTAATTGTTAGCGACTAACCCGTGCGAAACAATTTGGCACGCCCAGTGGGATAGTGGTGTTTGGTGTTGAAAGTACAAAAGGTGAAACAATATGCCTCAGAGATCCGATAAGGAAGCAGCAAGTCAGGGAGGAATCCAGTCTGTGATCGAGCGATATGAGGAGCAGCATGCCTCTCCACGAACAGATGGACAGAATCAGAGCAGTAACAGTCGTTACGAACCAATGACGGAGTTGAGTCCTCGAACCATGCGTGCATTACTTGGAGAACTCACACAAGACGTTGTTGAATAGGTAAATCTTTGAAGTATTCATAATATGGAAAGATTTACCCAAAATGGGAATGCACACTATGACAACATGGCCAAACAACTAAACACTTTGAACGAAACAATGAATAAGTTAGTAGGCCAAATATGTCAACCGGTTATACCTCTTGCAAATCACTTTCAAACTAGGACAATTGTGGGACATAATCCCTCAGTCCTAAATCCGAATCAAGGGGTAGAACCACTTTCTGGTCCCTCTACTTCAAACCAAGGGGGTATTGTAGTGCCAAATCAGAACAATGGTAGTGGTATGCCTAACTTGGGAGGTAATCCAAACATAAGAGAGAATGTCCTAAACAATGGACAGAATATCCCACGTGTTAATGAGGGAATAGATGTTCAGGCTAATGGTAATGGCCCTAATTATGGTAATTTTGTTGCCAATCAAGGACCAAACATCAGGCCTCATGCAAATCCACCAGTTAACCAGCCTGTAGGAATTCCATATGACCCCAACGTCATGTTGAGGAATCAGATTATGGAAATCGTACAGGATCAGATGGCTTTTGGGGTGCGTCCCGTCGTTAAGCCGACTTACACAAAGCCATATTCTGATTGGGTAGACCAAGCATATCCATGGCCTAAAGGGTACAAAGTGCCAGAATTCTCACTGTTTACCGGTTTAGGAGAGGTGTCTACTCTAGAACACATATGGCGATTCACATTGCAAAGTGGTGATGTAACCGATTACCATAAAATGAGGCTTTTCCCTAGTTCGTTAACAGGAGTAGCTTTCTCCTGGTTCATCAACTTGCCAACGAGCTCTGTTTAAACATGACAACAATTGGAATAGTTATTTCACGCTCAGTTTTATAAAACTGAGTCTGAAGTCACTTTGGCTGATTTGACGAATCTACGTCAAATGCCAAACGAATGGACAGAAAGTTTTCTCCAAAAGTTTAAGACAGCAAGAAGCAAGTGTTTCGTACCTCTGCCCGAAAAGGAATTTGTCAAAATCGCTCAGGGCTGCTTGAGTTTTGATTTAAAAAAGAAATTCCAGGATAAGGAATTTCCTGACCTTTTTCAGTTGAGTGCGAATATGATTAGGTATAAACGACTGATGAGAGAGGAAGAACAAATGAAAAATTCTAGTAAAGGGACTTATTACAAAGACCCAAATTTTGATGTTCATACCATCAGTGACGAATCATACGATCAGGCCGAAATATGTTTGGCCGAATTGGTCAAAAGAGATACGTAAACTTGTCCCATAATGGCCAAGCCTAGACCATCGGGTAAAGATGAGCCCATAAAAGATGGAAACATAAAGGCTAGAACGTTCTCGTTCGATGTAACCAAAACTAACCTTATATTTGATAAATTATATAGAGATAAGCAGATAAAGTTGAGCGATAAGCACAAATTGTCAAACCCTGAACAAATTAAGGGTAAAAAATATTGTAAGTGGCATAATGCATGGTCACATTTGACTATCAATTGCTTGGTTTTTCGCCATGTATTGCAGGATGCCATTGAATCAGGACGAATTACGTTCGACGGTAAGAAGAAGATGGTAGTAGATGAAAATCCTTTTCCACAGCCACTTGAAGTGAACATGGTGACGTCTGGATTCAAAAATAAGTTGCCAAAATTCAAGTTGGTCGTAGATAATGGAGAAGAGGATCCTAGACCACATTCTAGTGTCTTTGAACGAATCAAGGGGAAAGAACCAAAAAAGGACGAAGACGTCCTGTGTGCAAGATGTAAAAGAGAAATGAATGGCAATACGGAGAAACCAGGGATATGGCAGCATCCCCATCGCCCTACCTTCTTCCCAAACACTCAGCCTGGTAGAGGGTGAGGTACATCATTCTATAGAGGACCGCCTTTTGAGAGGCAGTTCAGGCCAGCAGATAATGGAAGAACATTCAGGCCGCAACCTCGCCGGCCAAATGTATGGCATTCATTCCAGTATAATGCAGGAAGGGCAATACCCTTCGATGAGATGACTAGAACCCAACAAAGGCGTTTCCAACGAAATTATAGACGGATGATGAGGCAGCAACAGGGAGTGCCACATCCTAAAGCGCTTAAACTACTCAAAGTAGCCAATCAAAATGTCCTCAAAGATAGTGAAGAGACCGGTACAGATGAATCAATGAAGGAACTGCCAGAAACTTCTTTTGGGAGATCAAAGTTTGAGCAGGACAGAAGAGATGGAGAAGATCCAGATCAGCCCCTTACCATCCAGTTCGTTACGTTACCTCCTGTCGTGGCCAATAATTACTTACTGGCCAATGAATTCAAGAATAAAGAAAAAGAAGAAGAGAGGGAGGACAATGAAGGAGAGGCTTGCGTGCTGGGATGTGAAGAAGGCCAGACTTCTAGAGAGGCCTACAACGATGAAGAGGACGATCGGATGACAGACATTAAAGAAGAAATCGACCTAGAAGCAGAAGGAAGAAAGAGAGGAGTATCGCGCAATACTCTATTGATGCAACTACATCGAGAAGGAGTTCGCGAAGTAGACTTGTTGGAAGAACCATCTGGGCATCCTTTCGATTTCTACGTACTATACGGGACACCCAAAAGGAAGAAGAGAGTGCCTCGCTCTAAAAAGTATGGGTCACCTCCAAAAATAATGCCCCCTCTCACAGGTTGGGTAATTGATAAGGAAGCATTAGAAAAAAGTAAGAAGGAAGTTCAGGAGACAGAGAATTAGCGCGATATACTACACGTCGACTCATCACAGGGGGATAATTCGACAGAAAACAAGCAGGAAGTAGAAATAGAGGCTGCCGAAAAGGTTATTTTTAAACGGCCAGCCATGAAATTGACTAAACACTTGAGGCCATTGTACGTTAAAACTCTAGTTAACGGCATCCCAGTGGCAAAAGTGCTTGTCGACAATGGAGCAGCTATAAACACCATTCCATCTAGGATGATAAGAAAGTTCGCAAAGACAA
Organism: Olea europaea var. sylvestris; assembly: GCF_002742605.1. NCBI lineage: Eukaryota > Viridiplantae > Streptophyta > Magnoliopsida > Lamiales > Oleaceae > Olea > Olea europaea. The sequence continues at coordinate 36,492,352 of NC_036246.1, read as the reverse complement.
AGGGTGACATGATTCCTACAGAAGTCATCCTCACGAGCTTCAATGGAGGAGCAACTTCAGCTAAGGGAGTTATGCCATTGGACATAACTATAGGGACAACTACTAGGACCACTGTCTTCTTTGTAATAGATGGTCCTACTAGTTACAATGTGCTACTAGGAAGAGATTGGATACACGGAAGTGCTGTATACCCTCATCGCTCCATCAATGCCTGATCTTTTGGAATAACAAAGGCGAAGTAGAGGTGATACAGGCCGATCATAGGCCTTTTGTCGCAGAAGCAAACTCGGTGGAAAAGTTCATGTACGAAGGAAACTATGGACCTGTCAGGGTAGTACAAGATGGGGACGAAACTCAAGTTATCGCGCAAAGCGAAGAACCATTCTCAGTGGACGCACTCACTGAAATGTTCAAACAGATGAGGCCAAAAATAGTGGCCCTAGAAGAGCCAGTAATTGGCAAAAGAATAATCAAGGAGTCTTGAATGGATTCTAAGTTACAAAAGCAAATGGCCGACATTTAGGCCTTCAAAGCCAGACTGATGGCTTTCAATAAGGAATGCAATGACAAGGCGAAAGAGGAGACAGCCCTAAAAGCGTTGAAGGACAAATTGACAATATTCGAGTTAGAACAAAGCATTGGCCGAAAAGTCAACAAGGTGGACTGTTTAGAAGAGGAAGTATTTACAAGGGAATTGGACGACGAAGTGATGCGGATCGTCAAACCTGGATACGCTCAAGCACAAGACCCTCTGATCAAAGTAAATATTGGCAATAAAGGAGAAAATCGTCCAACATTCATCAGCCAGATGCTCGATCAAGAGGGCGAACTAAAGTTTTTTCGCCGCTCTTAAAGCTAAAAAATCAGGACGAATTCGTCTGAAAAGAAGAACATCAAAAGGCTTAAGAAAGTCTAAAGACATATTTATCAAGTCCACCAGTGTTGGTGTCACCAATCCAAGGACGGCCAATGAAAGTGTACGTATTGGCTGAAAAAGAATCAATAGCTGGAATGGTCGCACAGGAAGACCAATTTGGTGAAGAAAGGGTAATTTACTACTTAAGTAGACGGTTAACGAAATGTGAATGCAATTACTCTGTTATCGAAAAATTATGTCTTGCCTTGTATTTCACATGTACAAAATTAAGGGCTTATTTATGGTCCGTAACTGTTTATTTAATTTCTAAAGTAAATTTAGTTAAATGTATGTTCTCGCGCCCTATTTTACACCAAAGGGTAGGCCTTTGGACACTAGCTTTATCAGAATTCGAGATATAATATATACCTCAAAAGGCAGTCAAAATCAGGCTTTGGCTAATTTTCTAGCCGATCATCCATGCCTTGACATGCCTGAAGAAATTGAACTAGAAATCAATTCGTTTGAGTTAAAACCTTGGGTGTCATATTTCGATGGGTCAAAAACCTCTAAAAGTTCAGGAGTAAGAGTAGCATTGATTAATCCTTTAGGGATTTGCTATAAGTTCGCATTCACTTTAGACAAAATGTGCACCAACAATCAGGCCGAATATGAAACCTTAATTGTAGGCCTAGAACTAATGATAGATATGGGAGTAAGAAATGTGATTGTTAGGGGCGATTCTCAATTGGTAATCCACCAATTGATTGGTGATTTTAAATGTCAAAGTGATTCCATTATAAGTCAATATGAGATCGCCCAAGATTTGTTGGAAGAATTCGACCAAGTAGAACTTCAATGCGTTGATAGGATATATAATGACGTGGCAAATGAGTTAGCCCAAATGGCCTCAGGATACTCAAAGGTTTTGAATTGAAAGTCTACTTGTGAATATGGAATCATATTGCCCGTGACTCAAAGAAGGATGAGAAAGATTGAATTTCACTGCATACAAGATGGAGATGCAATAGATTGGAGAATATCTATTAAAAGGTTCCTTAAGGAATCTAATGGAGGGATTAGTAGGAGAATGAAGCTGTGTTTGATAAACTATACACTAATAGATGAAGAGTTGTTTAAGAAACGCTCTGATGGTGTATTACTAAAGTGTGTAAGTTTGTAAAAAGCCAAGACGATCATGGCTGAGGTACACGAAGGGATATGTGGAGCTCTTCAAGCTGGCCAAAGGATGAGATGGTTAATTATTAGAATTGGATATTTTTGGCCAAAGATGGGAGAATTATGCGTTCGGTATGTAAAGAGTTGTTTAGCATGCCAAAAGCATGGTCCAATACAAAGGGCGCCAGCGCGAGAGATGGCACCTATTATTAAACCTTGGCCGTTCAAGGGTTGGGCGATAGACTTGATAGGGAAGATTTATCCCCCATCGTCCAAGTAACATACTTTTGTTATAGTTGCAACCGACTATTTCACCAAATGGGTAGAGGCGGTACCTTTGAAAGAGATCACCCAGAAGAATGTTATAGAGTTTATCCGTGATCACATCATTTATAGGTTTGGAATTTCACAAACGTTAATGGTAGATCCCGGAACATCTTTGAATGGGGATCAAGTGAACAAATTTTTGAGCGAGTTTGAGGTTAAATTAGTAAACTCCACACCATACTACGCTCAATCCAACGGACAAGCGGAATCTTCTAATAAGATTCTAAAAAATATTATCAGAAAGATGATAGATAAAAATACCAGAAATTGACACGAATGTCTGAACAAGGCCTTATGAGCTTATAGAACATCACCTCGGTCAAGTACCAAAGTTATTCCTTTCCAACTTGTTTATGGACAGGAGGCCGTTTTGCTATGAAAATCAACATGCAATCGATTAGAGTGTGCTTGCAACATAAGTTGAATGATGATGAGTATGCCGAATCACTAGTTCAAAATTTATTGGGGTTAGATGAATTAAAGTTGGACGTTTTAGATAGATTGCAAGTTCAAAAACAAAGAATGACTAAGTTTTATAATAAAAAAGTCATAGCCAAGTCATTCAGCATGGATGAACTAGTTTGGAAGACGATACTCCCTTTGGATAGCAAGGATCCAAAGTACGGGAAGTGGTCGCCCAATTGGGAAGGACCATACAAAATAAACAGTGTGTTGCCCAATGGAGCGTATCACTTGGAAGATTTAGATGACACCAAGCACGTGAGATTCATTAACGGCAAATATTTGAAAAAATATGTTCCTTCTTTATGGGAATGTGAACAGATAAAAGCATAATCAAAATATGTAGAACGATTAAGGATAACAAGGTCAGAGTGAAATACGTTCAAATAAAGTCCTTTATTATCAAACGTTCATTACAAAGATACGAAAATACAAATAATGGATGCTCTACAAACTACAATCAAAAGTAAGTTAATTTCCTGGTTGATCGCTGAGTAAGAGGGTGGACTAGCCTCACATCGCCTTCCTAAATGCATCGCTGCAATGGTGGGATCGCCGAGTAAGAGGGTGGACTGGCCTCACCACCTTCCTAAATGCATCGCTGCAATGACGGGCAAAGAGGCTGAGAAGCACTCTCAGCAAGCAAAATGAGAAGCACTCTCAGCAAGCAATGTGGCCCGCAAGCATCCCAAAAATTGCTTTCTATCATCGACTCCTTGTAAAGGACAAAGAGACGATGGGAAGAACTTCGATGGTAAAAACTTTGCTGCTGGCCAAAAAATATTTCCTATACCTCCCACACCAAAGGTGACATCAAGGTAAATAGTAAAATGAGCAGACTAAACAATCCATTTTTATAGAAAGACGAAGGTTTCGGATCGGATTGATTGTCAGAGTGCCAAACAATGGCAGCAAATTGGTTTAGAAGAAGAAAATGATGATGAAGATGGAAGATGGAAAATGCGAAGCATCCGTGCATTTATAGGGGGTGGAGATGAAGAGACAGAATATGAGCAGCCACATTCTACCTAGTAAATAGAATTAAATAGGCCAAAGTCTTGGGAAAAGTGGTGAAAATATTAAAAGAAAATGGTCAAGATTTTTAGCACAAAAGCAGTTAAATGCTTGAACAATTGACGACTAAAAAACAAACGTCAAATAAATGCACAAGAAGTTAGTATATATGTTCATTAATGATGAACAAAGTTATAAAGAGAAAATCAAATTACAAAAGAAAAAGGCATCATATGTCTTAATTACAGTCCACCCCACACTGAACGAATTCGTTCCCTAAGTTTTTTCCAATCCTCGTTCTGCCGAGAGGAAGTGATGTTCAATTCGGCCACGACATCATCATCAACTTCCAACTTCTTGTACTGCTCAACCAAGGACTTAGTTCGCTCGATTCCCTGGGAGGTGTTGCGCTTTTTAGCAGCCATTCTCGCCTTGCAGTTGTCCATTTTGGCTTGAAATTCCTTCATCTGAGCAACCAAATTAACCATCAAAGAGTCTTCAATCATGACTTCGGAAGAGATTTCTTTCAACTCGTCCTCAGCCTTGTTGATCTCCATATGCAAGACTCTTTCTCAGATACGACTCGAAGATATTAAGTACTTTTAGCCTTTAGTTCAGCATTCTTGGCCAGCAAAGAAAGGACCTCGGAGTGGATAACATTCAGCGTCGCTTTAAAATCGACAAAAAGATTGAGCGACGGAAGCGTCAGTGCTTGCTCCAACTTCGCATTCAAATGCTCAAGTTTATCCTTGTGTCAGGCAGCACTAGCCCTACCAATGTCCATATCCATGAAGGATACGTACTCAAATATCGACTGATTGAGGAACTTCAAATCTTTCTCTGAAGAAGCAGCAGGACGATCAGATGAAGCAGGGCGAGACGTCTTGACTTGCCCCCAGGAAGCGAATAAGTCTTGGATAGAACGCACAATCTTATCAGCATCTTGCAAAGAAAATTGCCAATATTAAAAATTCTCACTACAACGAACAAGATAGAAATAAAAGTGAACCAAAGATTACCTCATCAACAATCGTGGAAGATGGCATGTCTTCAGCCAAGTCTGCCACCAATGATTCCTCCATTCGTGAGGACTTCCCCTTGTCTGAGCGAGAAGATGTTGCCACAACGGGCAGACTCATAGGAGTATCTGCAAAACTCAAGAGCAACAAATCAGAAACCAATAGCACAAGCAAAGGTAAGGCATCAAAAAACTGAATTACCTTCTGCTTCGATGTTTGGGGGGTTGACGCCCTGGGAAGAAGGTGGCTCATCCATGGGTTGTGATGAGGATTCTGGGACTGAAGATGTTTCTTTAAGCGTAGTCCCCTCATCAACCGGTTTGGATGAAGCAGCCTCAGCGGAGGATGATGGAGCAGGAGCTGTCGATGCCAAAGCCTTTGAAGGAGAGGCTGAACTTTTCTGAAAAATCCAAAAAATCATCAGCACACAAAAAAGTTTCAAATATGGAAAAGTATGCTTGTGAGTAAACCTATTTAATTACCTTCCTCCTAACGATAAGAGGGGTATCATCATCATCATCAACATCATCCTCCAGAATGGGAGATGCTGAGGCTGGCCGTTTGCGGCTTGGGGCACTCTTGACTGTAGTAGGCTTGGTAGGGAGAGAAGAAGATGGACGAGCAGACTGTTTAGCGCGACGAGGAGGAGAAGGACTCCGGATGGACAAAGGAGTGACTAAAACAGGAGGAGGGGAAGAAATGCTCGGCTGGTCTAGTGAATGAAAGGCACGATTGGCATCAGCCGCAAATAATCTGCGTTTCATTGACGGCCAGAGCTATTCAAAAAGAGGATGGACGGCGCGGCTAGAATTGAAGGGGGCTAATGAAAAATAGCTGGTTAAAAGAAGATTGCGAGCATCTATAACCTCTGCCTCCGCCTTATTAATAATATGAAAACGGTCAATTAAGTTCCTTGAATAGCAAGGAGGAACATGCCAAGTTTGGCCGAAACCAAGCTAGCGAGCAAAAAATTGGGGAGCATAAATTTCTACCCCTGCCTTGGCATTGGTCCCAGTTAAAATATCATGAAATAGCTCCCTCCCTGTTAAAAACTGGATCCAAATGAGCATGGAGGTGCTCGCGCTGTCTATAGTGGAGGGGAGATGTACATAGTCTGGAGTCAAAAAAGGAGGAAAGGGAAAAAAGAAAGAGATTGAATCCAAAGAATAAAAGAATGAAAAAAATGTCCCTTCTGGACATATTTACAGGAGCCAAGGGCTCCATGGCTAGCCCATAACAACTAGCAGAGGAGCGAGAAATTGATGGAGCACCAAGCAATGAAAAATAGAATCTCAACCACAGTTGAGTGAACCAAAGAGGTCCACTACCAGTGGGAGATGCATCATTCTTCAATTGAGTTTGAAGAGAGACCATGCCTCTATAAAGGGCAACCAAAAAGAAAGAACATAAATTTAAAGGCCTGCCACGCGCCAATTCATACGCTATGGGTAAATAACTCAGGGAGGGCTTTATGCTTGGCACACACAAAACATATTTACAAAGCCAAACTAGAAGAAAAGCCACTCGCTCAGTATGGGAAGGCTCAGCGCTTGAATGATTGTGAAGGGTTTGCAGGCTTGAATAAGACACGGTATAGTTTCTACCAAACTTTGGGGCGCCACCAGAAACCAAGATACCAGGAAAAATGGTATCGTCCAAAGGTGATAGATTCACTAGGGTCCCAACATCCCTTAAAGTAATAGACATGGGGCCAAGAGGGAAAACAAATGTATTATACTCAGAAGACCAAAAACTCAAAGCAATCGAAAAAAGTGTTGAATCAAAAGTAGGGGGGCGAATAGAGATTTCTAACAAATCAGAAATCCTAGCATTATCAAAAAGTGCCTTAGTAGGACCATGGGCCACAAGACGAGCATGCTACCTACGGAAAGCTACATCAGATTTAGGTCAAGTGCGAATACCTCTTTCGCGAAGTGGCCCCAGCGGCAGAGAGTTTAGAAATGGAGGGCCTTGAGTACAAGGAAACAGCTGACCCACCGCGCCTGTTCTACTGCCTCTGCATTATTGAAGAAATGACCTAAGTAGAACTCATTGCGTTCGACATCGGCGGGCGCGAGAAAACTCGGAGTTATGTATGGACGATTCAGAAGTTTCTGAAAGTCATCAAAACTAAAGGAGTCGCCAACTTGAGATTGTGAAGTAGCCATTTGAGATGGAACGAAGTTTTTCAGGGTTACGTAGCAGGGAAACAAAAGATGAAAGTAAATCGTGGAGAGAGACGCAAAAAATTTGAGGCGTGATTTAATGGTGCAGTGAAATGGCGTGTTTGGGGGGTTATAAGGGTTTGCAAAACAACGCACATTTTCAAGTTATGGAAGGAAATAATGATTGAAATTCTTGGAAATCTCGAATGTTGCTGGAAACACAAAGTGAATATGGCAAAATTTAATAATTATTATTAATTTTGCCATATTGGGGGGTAATTGTTGACACATAAAAATTCAACCCAAATCAAACGGCCCAAGGAATGAAGCTCAATTGAAGGATCCCCAAATCAGATAGCCCAAAGAACGAAGTCCAATCAAACAATTCAAGATGAAGGCCCAAATAGGGAGGCCCAAGAACGCAGTAACGCCATCACCCAAGTTTGCAAGTCGCCCAGAATTTGAGCGAATGGAGTGTCATGCAGTCGCCCAGAGCTGTTACTCTATTATCGCCCAAATCTTCAAGTCGCCCAAAGTCTTAACAAACATAAAGTGTTGTGGTTATCAAGAAGTGCAGTTGTCAAAGCAGTTATTAAAGCAGCCCTATCACGTTCCACGATTCAAGGAATTCAATCGAAAACGGTTGAACGACGAAGAGTAATGGCAGCAGTTAAAAAAGACAGTTTTCATGACAAGCTAGCCATTATGAGAAAAGTGGGCAGTTGCAGAACGATCAAGCAGTTTTTAGGCGGTTGATCACAAAAAAGATCATCCATGGAGTATAAAAGAGAGAAAAGACATAGAGCAAAGGACCGAATCAAAAACTCTCGAACAGAGAACATGTAATTTTAATTTCCTTAGTTTTAGTCTTAAACACTTTTTTCAGTAACTCGTGTGCTTGCACCCCTTTGAGACATTTTGTTTTTGATTTCCAATTGTAAAGTCATCGCCAATAAAAGAACACCCATTTTTGGGATTTTGTCTCAAGAGGTTTGTCCTTTACACAATCGTCTGATCCCTTTTAATTGTTAGCGGTTAACCCGCGCGAAACAGTTACATTTTTATATGCAAACTCGGAAGATTCTCAATAGGCATCAAAAGCTGGTAAAATAGATTTGATTAAATTTACATAACGTGAACTGCACTTTTTGTCACTAAATTGGAAGTTCAATTTATTAATTATGTGTTATTTAAGTTTAACTTAACCCTATAGTCTATAGAATGAGGTCCAGTTGAATATAGTGGGTTGTACCATGTTAATTCGACCCTTGCTGAGTTGGAACATTGATATTGACTTCTTTGACTCGATGCTTGAGGTTACATTTGTCATTGTCCCCTTCGAAAAAGGAAAAAAAAATAAAATTTCATCACTCGACTTTGTAAAATGACTTTCTCGTTCATCCTCATAGAGTGTGTTCACACGAGGACGTTTTTTAAAGCTTGAAATTACTTTTTGCATGACAAAAGATGTTTTGATTAAATCAAAGGTATATTCACTAAAATCAATGTGAACTTCATGATTAAAAAAAAAAAAAAAAGCTTCTTTATGATGTTTTAGATTTCTTTGAAAAACTTCTAATTCATCGTTTAAGGAAGGAAAGTTGTTTTTATATTCAAGCTCCATTTGATAGCCATTTTCGTAAAAATGAGAAAGAAAAACATAGTCGTTATGGGACCCACATAAGAGATAGAAAGTCAAATATGATGATTTGATGTGATGGATAACGGTCACATTTTTCATTTTTGTGACTGAAAAATAGGAATCAAACGGGGCTCAATTGAACTTTTGAATTTTCAATACTAAAAATTAACATTTCAAATAAAAACAAAAAATTACAGCTCGTAACACAATTTATCTTTACCTTAAACGTGACATATCTTTGTTCATATGTCAAATGATATAATAGGAATGACACATAAATGTGGCACAATTTAAACAATTTTTTTTTAATAAAATATGATTTATACTAAAATAATTTTTTCATGATAATTTAATTAACATCTCATTTTTAATAGAATTCTTAGGATATGAAATATAAAAATTATTATTGATTAAAGTAAAATTATCAGAAAATTGTACACTCGCCCCAAAGTTTTCTAATATATCACAGAAGTACATAAAGTCTTAAACGTCTGTATAAACAGTCCCTTGAGTTTTCAACGATTACATGTTTTTTTTTTGAAAAGAGAAATTATATTCATAGTCAGATACTATAGTAGTCATCATATTTAAAATCTTAAGTAGCATAACATTATTAAAACTTATTCATTTTTTAAATTATTAAAATTATGTCCAGTGAGATGCCATGTAAAGGTTGAGATGAGATTGATACTTTCTGAGAAGGTTAGGGTCAATATCTGCAATTTACACAAAAGTTTGAAAATTCGCCATTTCCTTATCTGCGCCATGCCGCCATGGATCCAAACACGTCACAAGCCAATCTCTCCTTCAACCACCATGACCTGAGCTGCAACAGCAGAGCAGCCATTTGAGTTCTAGAAATAATATCCAATGGAAACTGCAATCGGTAAATCTCTCAGTCTCTTCTCTCCGAATTCACTCTCTCCCCACACTCTCAATGACTTCAATTCCCTTTTCAATCACCTCAACACTGTCATTTCCGCTCCAAACCCTAAATCCAAAACGGAGAACAACTCAAATTTTTCTAAAATTTGTAATAATCTCAGATTTTCATCAACTACTATTTCTATTGAAGGAAAAGTTAAAAACCCAGATAAACCCACCTCTCAGAATTGGCTAAAACCAGCTACCAGAGACTCCCCAACTGTTCATGCTCTGTTTAAGGAACTGTCGGTTCTTGAAAGGGCCGTAATTGGTGCTGCTGCTGGTGGAATTGCTGGTGCATTCACTTATGTGTGCCTTCACCCACTTGATACTATTAAAACGAAGCTCCAAACAAAGGGGGCATCAGAAATTTATAATGGCACAGTTGATGCAATTGTTAAGACTTTCAAAAGTAGGGGAATTCTTGGATTTTACAGCGGGGTTTCTGCAGTAATAGTCGGGTCCACTGCATCTTCTGCTGTGTATTTTGGGACCTGTGAGTTTGGGAAGTCAATCTTATCGAGAATTCCACGCTACCCACCTTTATTGATTCCTCCGACTGCTGGTGCAATGGGGAATATAGTGTCGTCTGCTATTATGGTTCCAAAGGAGTTGATCACTCAGAGAATGCAGGCTGGTGCAAAGGGGAGGTCTTGGAATGTTTTGTTGAGTATTTTGGAAAAAGATGGCATTTTGGGGCTTTATGCTGGGTATAGTGCTACGTTGCTTAGGAATTTGCCTGCTGGAGTGCTGAGTTATTCATCGTTTGAGTATTTGAAAGCTGCAGTTTTGAGTAAGACAAAAAAGGCTAATTTAGAGCCATTTCAAAGTGTTTGTTGTGGGGCGTTGGCAGGGGCAATATCAGCTTCGTTGACAACCCCCTTGGATGTGGTGAAGACTAGGTTGATGACGCAGGTTCATGGAGAGGTCACGAATAAGGCTGCTGCTGCAATGTATGGCGGCATTGCAGCCACTGTTAAACAGATTTTGAAGGAAGAAGGATGGGTTGGATTTACTCGTGGAATTGGGCCTAGAGTTCTTCATAGTGCCTGCTTTTCAGCTATAGGGTACTTTGCGTTTGAGACAGCTAGGCTTACGATTTTGAATCATTATCTCAAGCAAAAGGAGCTTCAAGCCATTGCACTGCCTTCCACGTTGCCACTCAACCAAACTGGATGATTATAGACCTCAAGTTTTTGCGGATTTTTTAATTTGGTGAAGGTTCTTCACCTATTGCCCTTTTTCCACTCGGATTAATTCAGCTTTCTAACAGTATGAACTTTTTGTTTTATGGATGTGAGTACTTTGCTGTAATTTGTTACTTTAATTGGTATTCCATGATAATAATAGTTCACTGTCTTTAGTCGATGCAGCAAAATTTTGAACCCCAGCTATACTTGTACAAGTATGATTGACACATAAACTAGTAGTTGCTATTTGCTGCACTTTTTCATTTATTTTTGAAACATGCCTTCATTTTCTTGGATTAGTGTTTTATCGTTGCACAGTGGATCAGAAGGTACAGTTGCAGGCTTGCAGTCGAGTTTCATCGGTGTCTTTAGCTTGTCTAATAGAAAGTTATGACCTTTCAACATTATTTCAAATTCTGAAGATTAGTACTAGCTTCAAGATTTTAGTAGTTATGGGAGAGCCAGATTCGAGGATGCTAATTTATTTGAGATTGGAAATTTCAAGGGGCTAAGTTACAATAATTGAGGACGTTGAGGGCTTACATATTATTTCAGGAGGCTGGAAAACAGTAATATCCTCACCATTTTGGTAATTATAGCAGCCAGAGTTGAGAATGCTGACTTGTTTTGACATTAGAAATTTAGAGGCTGTGATTTTAATACATTGATGGAAAGTAATTAACGAGAAAGATATTTACAAAGAAAAAGTTGTTGGAAGTTTTTTCTATCAGGGGTTTATTCATAAGTCATTTTCTGAAGTTACTATTAGCTCCCAGCTTAAAGTCGTACACTTGGCCTCTCCATATTTATGTTGTGGAATTCTCTGTTATTCCCATTGACATTTTCTATTGTGAGGTACAGGTAGTCATTATTATGATTGATAGAGTTTGTTATTGGCTTATTATTCTTGGGAACATAGAAGGTCTAACAGGACTGATGGTCATCAGATGCAAAACAATGCTCAAGTGGAGATATAGTTTAAATGCTAATGCTAATTTCTAGTAAGGCTTTTGGCAAGAAATGTTATGTGTTAAAACTATATAAATGGAGATGCATATGTCATTCTGAAAGATGTGATGTAGACATAATTGCGTCCTGATTAATGCAACTCAATTATATATTTGTGAGAAAACCTAAGAAAGAAGAGAAAATGTACCTCTTCAAAAGAACATTTCATGCTGTAAGCTGGTGAGGTAGGGGTGGAGTGGAGTTTAGATGGAGGGGTTATTCTGAGGTTATGTGGAGGACTTCTGATAAAGATGGTTTTTTAGTACTTAATTACGGGCATGGTGCTACTTAGCTTAGGAACTTGGCAGCTGTTGTGTTGAGCTATTCATCATTTGATTACCTGAATTCTCCAGTATTGTAGTAGACACGACAACCCCTTTGGAGTTGCTGCTTTAAGCCATTTTTCAAGGAAGGAGGTTGCCATGGTGGTACAAGTGGAATGGTGCCTAGAGATGTTTACAGTGTGTGCATTTCAGCTTTTCAGTACTTTGCATTTCATGGAGCATATCTCTTCATAGTCCGAGGCCTTGATAAGTTAGATCTCCTTAAATACAAATTGCAGAAAGATACTGCAAGTTGATCTAATGTTGCTCCTCCCTTTGCAGGAATGGTATTTAATGTTTCATGATAGATGAGAAATTGCAGAAATGCTAACTAGTTATGTCTGATGTGAGTGAGAGTTCAAATCTTTATTTCTGCAGCCCGAAGAAAAGTACGTTCATCAACAAACATTTTCGGCAGTTTTAGGAGCCAGAGTTCAGTAGGATCAAGGACGTGCCAAATTGGCCTAGAATAGAGGTATTAAAATAAGCTACGCTGGTCCAGACGCCCGGCGAGGCCAGCCTAAAGAACCAAAAGGACTTGCATCTTTTTTATGCCAACCGAGCAAGCCATCAAGTCTAAAATGGTGTTTTAACATCAGCGATGTTAAATAGCATTACTCTTATTGATTAGTTTATAAAAAACAAAAGCAAAATTAGGTGATGTGCTGCCATTTGGCTCTCTCTCCACGAGTTGCTGATTGTCCAAGCAGGCTCATCCACATGAGCCCGAGACCTAGAGACTCGGGACCGGAATGACCTACCCAACACGTGGCACAGATCTTCGAGCAAGTCAGCAAGTGTTGGGAAGAAGCAGAAGTGTATGATGTTGACTATAATCTGTCGATGCATATTTTGTTTAGTCCCATCAAGGATTACGGAAGCTAAATTTCTATCTAAAAAAAATATTGAACCTCAATCTTGAGGGCTTCCATCGCCCCACTTCTAGAACTTTGTGAGGGAGTTAAATCGCGGGATGTGCTCCAACAGGACAAGGAATAAGAGCTGTCTGTACACTGTGCCTATAAGGAGTCCAATTCCATGTCTCAGGAATCGAACCCCCACACTGCGGCTGCTAGTAAGGCGTGAGATAACTTCACTCCTTTTCTTTGCACCACTGGACTATGCCCTGGGGCAGCTAAATTTCTATCTAGACTTCCTTTAACTCAGCTTAAAGGTATGTAGATTCGTTCATTCTCTGGCAATAAATTAGTTAAAGCTGATCACAAAGGATTTTGGAGAAATTTATATAGTGATTAGTTATTTGGTCTTGACAAGGGATGAATTTGGTCACAAATAATCAATGTCAAACTAGTTATGAAAATGAAAAATGTCTATAGTGAGTTGAAAAACTAAATAATTTTCTTTACATGTGACATGACCTGATCCTAGTGGACGGTGCCCAAAATTTCGAATTTTATCATTTATCCCAAGTTTCAATAATTATATAAATGCATCGTGCCTTCTTGTTTATTACACATGATTCCAATAATATTGATATTATCTTGCTGAACTTGAAAATAGAATAAAAAAAATAAAGAAAAAGGAAAAGGAAAAACGTATTAGAGAATTTATTTATAACTCAAAGGGAAATGTAAATTGTCTTCTATTATTTTTTTAATTCTAAATGTGTATTAGACACACTATATTTTAATTTATTTATTTGAAATTTAAACATTTATGGAGGATGTTACCAAGTGCTTCTCTTGAATATATTTAATTTTTGTTATAATATAAAAAGAATAATCCAAACGATTGGTATAAGTGAAAGTATTCATCCAAATTTCGTTAAATTTTCAAATCAGATTTCTGAATTTTAAGAAAACATTTTGTTGTTCGGTTATGGGATTCAATATAAAAAGGTTAAAAATATCTAGAGAAATAATTCAAACTCTTATATCTTGTTATTTTCCATATTAAAATGATATGAGATTCTTACCCTTAATACCTCTCAATAAGATGATTGTTCGTATGAGAACATCAATATCAAAATTCAAATACTTGCTCGAGTTTTAGATAAATTGCATTGCATTGTTTATTTATTTATTTTTGAGTTGGTACCATATTAAACATTGGAATTTTATCTTAAAAAGCTCAAACTTGTTAAGAAAAATAGTTGAAGCTCTTAGTCATAAATTATCATTTAAATGATGTGAAATTTTATTTTTATAAATCACTAACTTAGCTTTTTATCGTCTTTGAAATTACTAAGTTCATAGTCAAACATACAAGGGTATTCGGTAGATAGAAAGTTGTCTTTAATATTTTATAATCTTTGTCCCTGGATGTTTAGCACAACTCCTTTACGAAATAAGAAAAGCAGCCCTGAAAGACATTTATCATCTCATAAGCTGGATTTCCGTTTTGGTTAAAACTTTTCTTTCTTTAATGAAACTTGTGTTAATTTAAATAGAAAAAAATATTTAAAATAATTTAGGAAAAAAAAGGTTCATGATCAAGAAGGAAGCTTAGATTAGCCATGTTGTGGGCCAATTCAAAAAAACTCTCGAGCTTTGGGGACTATTTCTTTGAAATTAATAGTGGTAGGTGGCTAGTTTTTTCAACTCTCTGAGAAGCTAACAAGTAACAATATTACACCTTGAGATTTTTGGGAATTTATTAAAATTTCATTAAATAAACTTTTATTATGAGAGCCTGAACATATATGCAAAATTCGACCACCCCTTTGCCACCCTAGCTCTAACCTGCCCATAGGCGTAACAGTCGAGTGGACCCATCATGGCCTGCTGGGCCAATTAGCGAGGCCAACACCATGAAAATTTTAGTTCCTAGGAACCCAACTCGACAACTCCTTGCAGAAAGACACCAAATTTATAGAATTCAAACATTATTTTCAGTAATAGCAAATTGACCAAGTAAATAAGTAGAGAATTAATTAAGGGAAAAAAGGCAATAAATTAGTAGCTTAATTTGTGATGCATATTACAAACCAAGAGGTTACATGACAAATGGTATGCGTCATGACCGAGGAAGAGTATACCAAAGACAAAACACAATTATTTGAGCCAAACTAAAGCATCATGAGGCCCACAAAAATTAATTTCAACTAAAATTGAAGAGAGAGAGAGAGAGAGAGAGAGAGAGAGAGAGAGAGAAGTCCCCACTTAGATCTCAGCCAAAGAGAATTAATGAAACTTTAATTCAGTCAATGCTGATGTGACTGATTATCCTCGACCGATTTTAAATCCGTGGCTAATGTCTTTGAGTTGGGATTTGTTGTCAAATTTTGCTATTTAAATGGCTATTCATTCAATGAATTATTGACATGTCGTCAATAATTAATATATCATCTCAAATTTACTCTCGTTAACTTCACTACTAACAATCAAATTGATGAAATATCCACAATCATTGGATGAACAGCAAAATTGGATATCAGATCTCATCTCGTTTTCTTGTGTTAAACAATGGCAATATCCCTCATTTTCTCTATACCTTGGTTGGGTTGATGAAATAGAATTGAAGTCAAAATCCCCTACCAAAAGACACGTATTGAGTTAAAGGTCAAATAAGACATTGAAAAGGTCTAAAGTATTTGGAGAAGGAATTTGGGGTGAAACAAAATTCGAAGGACTAGGCAATAAACTGCTGTCTAAATAATTCCTGTTACTGTGTAAAACCGGGCTGAGGTCATGAAAAAACCCTAATGGATTAGGATCAGAGGGTGGAGAGAAAAAATTTGGTGGGATAGGTGGAAGAGAAGCCGGATTAGGAGATAAAATGCCCGGAAACTGGCCGGACGGCCTCTCAAACACGGCGCTCATCTCCATTCCTTCAATCATATCCATGTCAAAATCTCGTAGTAATTTCCTCCCTTCAGGGGACTTGCTTTTTTCTATGGAAGCAAAACGTGCTGCTGGAGATATTGCATCACTATGAACTTGAAAACCCGAAGATGACGACGAATTCATCATAGATGAAGAACAAGTCGAATCTTGGCCGGTTAAACGTTGTACTAATGACATGAATTCATTAGGTTTTGCATGAATTATCTTGGGAGAGGCTGTGTATATAATAACAGGTGGCCTGGATGGCGCTTGAGGTTGAGAAGTTTGTGGTAGCAAGGGCGGTCTTCTGATCTTGTGTGAATCTTTACGTACTTTTAGAGGCGTCGGTCGAGGTCCTTGGAGCTCTCGTCTCAGTGATCGGCCGGCCGAGATGTCGGTCATATCCATGGTGAAGATGAATGATCAATGGTTACTAGAAGAGAAAAATGGATTGAGGGGGTGGTGTGATTATCGTGAGAATGGTGATAAAAAGGCGTTACCTTTCTAAGACAAGTCTTATAGTGACTATCAAACCAATGCCAGTCAATGAAGCATTAGAATTAAATAAATCCTACGAATATTTTAAAAAATATAAATATTGATTTTTCCATGCTTTTGGCCAATTAAGCGGGGTTTTGAAAGTTTGAACTTGTCAAAGTTTGAGGAAGAGAAGAAAAGTGGGACCATATGCCACTCGGAAGATTATGAGATGATGATGATGTAAGTATTCGTGTCAGCATAAAATTAAATATTGTCCATTGGATATTTAATTTTATTTTGAAACAAACTTATTTATTAGTCAACTATAATTATTCTTAATCTATAAACTGTATGTGTACGGACTTGAAATAATCTATTAGTTCTGAATTTATTTTTTGATTTTTACAGTTCAGAAAACTTCAAATGGATGTTGCATTTATAAACAAAGCATTGCTCATGAACGGCACAAGAATATTATGTAATTTTAACTTATAAGTTTGGACAACATTAATTGCACTGCGACAACAAACAATATTTTAACCTTATTGTTTCTTAATCTTTTTCATATGTGGAATAGGTAAAGGATTGCCAATCCTCAGACCATTGAGGAAGAATAATACCGACGTGTTTTTTATTAGGCTCGTCATTTAATACAACATTAAGTAATTAGACACTGCCTCAACCATAGAAGGCAACTAGGCAAGGATAGAAAGAATTGATCAATTTAACTCGAACGTTTTCTTTTTCTTTTCTCTTTCTCCCTTTGGTTTAATATGCGTAACAATTAATCACTGTCTTTTAAATTGTACAAAATCCTTCTATAATTGATTGATGTGACATCTCGACAGTAGAAGCCTCACAATCAACTTGTCAAAAGAGATTAGGCTTATAGGTTATAGGGTGATTACTTTTCAGAAACATTAAATATCCTATAGCCTATGATTAATTGAGTGATACCTAGCAGAAGATGCTTCGGCAATGAGGATTGGTTCACGTATCTTTCATTCAAAGATAATCGTTTATCACTTTCTACTATAAAAGTTTATAATTAGTGTCATTTGAAGGTAATGCAATTTTCCATATTCCACAATAACATTACTCTCATATTTCTTCTCTCATACCCTCGGTGCCCGAACACTATAGTGGTGCACGTCTTCCGCACGTCCCATACCCAAATACATCTATACAAGTGATTGGTTTGATTGTTAGAGTGCACGCGGTCGTTTACTTCATCTTATAAGAAGGCCACGTTTACTAACGATTTGTCTAAGTGTGCAAGCCAAATGATAGATGGATGTAAGTGGATTTAGGATCTATTGACTGTAACATCCTTAAAGAAACTAAGATCAAGGTATGTTCATACATATTAGTTTTTTTTTTTTTCCAAATAAATAAAGATTTAATTATTGTATTACTATAACACGAATTTTGGAACATAGTAACAAAATAGAATATAATTTTGTTGGAAATGGTGGTATTATTGGCTTAATTTTGAGGGTGACCCATTTCATGGTTTCGAAAAATTATAGATTCACATTTTTTGAGAAAAAGCATTGAAATCGTTTATTCACATGCTCAAAATGACATTCAAATAACAATCCTGCTACAGATACAGTGCGGATGACATTCTGGATGATGGTCTGAGCTGGAAAAGTTAAAAAAAAAAAAAAAGAAAAAAAAAAGAAAAAAAGGAAAAAAGTTCAAATGACATTTTTTCATTTTCTTGCCAAAAATTCACTAATTTTTGAATGGATGTCATCCCACATTGTACAAAGAGCAAAATTGTCCAAGCAAATGAAAAATTAATGAAGCTTAATGTACATTCGTAGGAGTTGAAAAATGTTGTAGAGAAAGCTAAAGTAATGCTAACCATATAAGAAAAATGACAAGGCAAGCACTTGTTTAATTATATATAAACACATTTTATGAAGATGTAAGCTTGTGTCGCATAAATGCTCTCGCTTTCGCACACGCGTAACATGGTGCAAATGACAAACAATCGAATTCTATAATATATTATTATAGTAAGGCCATGATTTTCATGGAAAATAGAAAATGAATTTCACTTTCCCACTTTTGTCGTGTTTGATGGCAATTTTTTTCATGGAATTTGTTTTCTTGGTTTTCTTGCCACATGGACATTTCCATGGTTTTCTAGGCTATGTTGCCGGTTTTTTTTTTTTTTTTTTTTAATACAATGAAAACAAATTTTATCCCTAATTGTGTTAAAAAAAATCATTTTATTGGCAATTTTCATGTAAAACAAAGTCAAACGAACACCAAAAGATAGATTATTTTCTTGGTTTTTTTTGTGCAATGGAAATAAATTTTATCCCTAATACCAATAATTTATATCCCTTTAATTAACAATTTTCATGTAAAATAAAGTCAAAAAACACAAAAAAATCTTTTATTTCAACATTTTTTACGTGGAAAATTATATCAATCAAAGACGGTAATTGACAATTCTCAATAAAACAATTTTTAGGCAATTCAATTCCTTGAGATTCGTTTTCTTTCCACTCAAATTCCATCTTTGCAATCAAACGAACCCTAATATCCTTTATGTTCCTCGTATATTAAATATTATCACATATTCTGCCTAACAAATTTCTGCATATTTACTATTGTAAATTAGATAGTAATGTTAGACATATCAAATAGTGTTGACAAGAAATTTTTTTACTTCTTTTTATCGTTTACAATATAATATCCCTTTAAATCCCATCAGTACTATTGATTAAGTTAAATAAGTTATTTTCTTTTCTTTTTTAATTAGTCATTGAACTTTCATAATGATTTCATCTTAAACACTAAATCTATTACGTTCTTCCTGCGAGGCTCCCAAGTATAGCTATGTGGCAGCCACACAACAAGTGAACCCACACTCTATGCCATTCTGCCCATATGGCAATTTTGACGAAACCTAATGAATGGGCCGAACTCTTTAGGGAAAAGTCGAGCCCGTAAGAGGGTCGAACCCTTGTGGATGACACGAGGCAGACAGAGGCTCTGTAGAGGATCTCCTGAATATTTTTCTAGGATTGATTAATATGACAACTCACTGCAATAACTATTCTACCAAGTCAACACATCAAGTCTTAACCCCATAACTTAGGTCTAGAGCTGCAAAAGATCATAACAATATATGCGCTTGAGCCTAGGATTAACAATTAACACCTTCGATGAGGTGCATCAACCACTGGGATGAGGCCACGTATCTTTTCATTCAACGACTTATTCATTCCCTTTTACTATAAAAGCTCACACATTGTGCCACTAAAAGGTAATACAAGTTTATACTCTCAATATACAACTTTTACAATTTCTCATTATGCTCCATATTCTCTCTATTCCGAATCTCCTTTATTTAAATGGCTCACATCTTAAGCATGTCTTACACTCAAATATTTACTATTACAAAGCCTGATTTAATTGTCGAATGTGCGCGCAGCCTCCCTCACTCTGGAGAAGTCCACATACGACTTACAATTTGTCTAAGTGTACAGTACAAAAGCTTGCTTGAATGCGAGAGGAGTCTGAATTTGTTGGTCAAGTCGTCCCTACAAAAAAGAGGTCAACAAAGCCTAATTTTGTATATCGGATTAAGTTAATTAACAAAAATAGTAGCTTAATATGGAAAATACACGGGCGTATTGTTTTTACTATCCAACTAAATAAAAATATTTTAAGTTTTTTTTGTTTTTAGAAACAAATATAATTTTTCTTTTAATTTTTAATTCTTTAAAAAAGTCGCATTTCAAAGTTATTTAATCAAACTAGTTTTCCACCCGTGCATTGCAAGGGTATGTCATTTTTTAGGTAATATTAACATGTCAAAATATCTATTTATTTCTTTCAATAAACCTACAAATTTGATTAATTGTTTAAAATGATAAATGAAAATGTAATCTTCATATATGACACACACACTACATTATCATATATTATAATTACATTACATATTGTTGCTTAGCAACCTATTAGAGAACTGAAAAGAAAACAAATTTCATTCATAGGGTTGATGTGCAATGCTATCATTGGATTCTACAAATCGGAAGGCAATCAGAATCTTTCAGTGAAATGTTATCCGAACCTAAGTGACAAGTAAATAGTACAAACCTTGAAGTATAAGTTTAGTTATAAGATAAATAATCCTCTCATGTGTTGACATAAAGGATAAAATAGAAGTGTAATAAAAGGAAAACTTTGATGCACACCGAATTCTTAGTAAGAAGTGTGTTTGTAGTTTTTTGGTGTCAAATCACGCATTATGGTATTATAAATCATTATTTGGATAGATTACAATGAACACACAAAATATTTTCTAATTTAAAAGAGATGAATAAGATCAACAAAAGGTTTAAGGCTAAAAATTGTATAGTCGTGTATTCATCAACTTATGCCAATATATAAACATATTAATTAGCTCACGGGATTGGAAAATAAGAAGTTTGTCACAGAAGTTTTCATCTCCAAGAAAGTAGCCTGAAGTAACGAAGAAGAGTAGCATACATTATTTATGTACCAGATTTAATACTTCTTTACTACAAACAAATCTAACACAAAAAATTGGAAAAAGAAAAGAAGACATATAAATATAGTATATATATGGATGTGTATAAAAATCTCAAACCTTTGTTGTAGTCTCAAAAAGCTGAATCAGTTATTCTGTTATTCTGAAACATCGATGGGATGCTTTCTAGCAGTAGCTCTAAATGTTGGTAGCAATGTATTAACACATTGCAATCACTCAAGAAACTATGTACACAAATGAAAGAATTAATATTTTGAAACACCTCTCCAGAAAAATAAAACTATATATTCAAAGAGGAGAGGATTGGAAAATGAAAATTGACATAAAACTGAAAGTAAAATATTTAAAATATTTACAAAGTTGGAAAATCAATATTATTGAAAAAATTAAGTGTCAAATTTTAGAACATAACTAAATTACAATAAGAAAGAGCTAAAAATATTAGCATATAATCCTGACCATTCCTAAGAGTACTTCTATGTTTGTTGGTCAAAGAGAAAAAGGGGTTAAGATTTTTGGCCGAAAATTAGAGAAACAGGTGAGATATATATATAATCGATACACATAAAATATACAAAAAAATAAAACCACCGAAACATATATATGATATCTTTAGGCACTATATAACACATTTATGGGTAGTAAGCCCTTACTTTTAAGTGTTCATTAGCTGCTTTGACAATTTGCCATCTTTTTTCTTCTTCCAGTGATGGCCATTTTTTCGAAAATTTCATAACTTCTTCTGGTCAAATATTATTGTCTCTTTATTGTTGTTGTTGTTGTTGTTATTAAGAGAATTCTGTTATGAATGAAGGGCTGATTTAAGTGGCTAATGGTTGAGAGTACAATTCCCATAGCCAATATGCCTATGAAATTAAAGTTCGGTATATCTCAAGGTGTTATTCCCTAATTATTGGATGAATTTCTCATATATAGAAGGGGCTATGCACAAAATATTTTCGAGTGTGGAATAATAATTCTTTCCCTCAACATGAACACTATAACACTGAAAATATAAGAATGAGCATAATATTTGATCAATTTCTGATAGGTACTTGAGATAATGGATCGTGGAATCGACATACCTCAGTTCACTGATCTCCTATTTGGTCGCAATTTCTCAATCTTTTCAACACCTGAAGTAAATCAAACAGCCAAAAGAAACTCCTATTAACAGTAAATTCGAAAGAACTGTTCAAAAATACAGAAGAAGAGTAAAATTGAGCTACGATTCGTATTTTAGAAGACGACCTTTGGAACTCTTCTCCACAAAGAAAAATACAGCGACGAAGTTAGGGTTGAGGAAGCAAAACGTACCGACAACTTCTTGGAATAAAACTGATTCTGTAGCCCCAAGTTTTTACACTTTTCTTCTTGCTTATTGTTAACCTAAGGTAAATGACAGAAACCAAAGTGAAGAAGCATATATGAGAAGATAACTTTGGGCGACTGAAATATCACTCTTCCATTCAACAATTGTGGCATGAGTTAAATATCTATATTACACTTTTTTGTCTTTGCCTGAGACCTCGATTTGTGAATTACTAATACAATAGGATAGAAGGATAACAAAATAGGATTGAAAGATAAAATGGAAAAATGAAAATACTTCACAAATGAATAGTAAATAAATGGCATATTCATTCTTAGAGAGGAGGAAAAAATGCGAGATGATCTCTCCACGATGTGCAGCATCTCTCCGCACTGGATAGTATATATATTATATTTTTTTTTAAATGCTGCAATGATAGTTTATATATATTAAAATTTTTTATGCCATATATATATTTTTTATAGATGTTGTGTAAAGGAATGAAGAAAATTAGTATATATATTTTATAGATGTTGCGTAAAGGAATGGAGAAAAGTAGGAAAAATAGTATAACAATTTATAACCCATATAAATTATAAATTGATAATAATTTGATTAGGAATTTTTACGTCCAAAAAGAAAAATAACTGACGTCGTACACATAATTTTTTTTAAAAGAAAATGATGTAAATTATATTGAGAAAATTATCGCGAAAAAATAATAAACATTAATAAAATAATTATTTTTTTTTAAAAAAAGACGAGTTATAAGCATTTTTTTAACACATACGTTTGATGTACGTTTAGCTATTTTTTAATATTCATTTAGATCATTCGATGTGTCCATAATATAGTTTTCGAAATGAGTTTCGAGAGAATATAGAAGATTTATGGTAGATTTTTATTAAAAACAAAAACTAAAAAAATCACCCAATGGAAAAAAAAAAAAAGAAAAAAATTTGACACGAAAAAGATATCAATCACCGAATGAAAAAAAATAAAAATAAAATTGACACG
>NC_036246.1:36439380-36468934 GCF_002742605.1 Olea europaea var. sylvestris | reverse complement strand
TCCGTGTTACAGAGCATTGCGCCGAAATAATTTTTTTTTTTATCTTGACGATTGATATATTTTTTTAAATAAATCTATTTTACCCTTATAACATAACATAGTGTATATTGAATCATGTCTATTGTTTATTTCCTAAAAGCAGTTGCGATGAATCAAAGTAAAACTTAACACAATGTTGAAAAAAATTAATATTTAGTCGAAAAGATGTCGATTAATTTATTTGAAGATATTGAATATTTTAGATGTATATAAATTTTGGAGGATTAAATTCAAATATATCAAAATTGGATGATTAAATAAAAATCTCAACCACATTTAAGTGATAAAATGTTATACTGTGGCACAGCTTGTGTTTGGCTCCATTAATTTATTAATTTTTTTTTCATTATCTCTCTTTTATTTTTAATCACAGAATCTTCCATAAAATAATATTACACGTAAATAAATAAATAAATTCATTAAATCGATTGGATATTGAACAATAAAAAAAAATTCGATTGATTACACGATTTAATTATATTGAATGTAGTTGTCATCAAATACGTCATTTGTATGTAAAATAACCAGTAAGACTAAAATAATGTTTGATATATAAATTATGAGCTACAATAATTTAGATTTTTAATCATGCATCAAGGAAACATTTATCCTATCCCTAGAAAATACATTTCAATTATAACAACACAAAATTGAGACCAACTAATATTTCATCTTGATTATTTTAACATTTGGAAAAAAAAATTTATATGTAAAAGAAATTCGATCATTTTTAGAAATTTTTTTCTTATTGTTACTTTTCCTCCCGATCAATTAATTTTTTAAATAATCTAATAAAATTTTTGACATCATTTAGAAAATTTCCTAATAAACTTTAAAAAAATTTTAATGTCAAAAGAGACATCATTTAAAAATTTAAGAATTTTGATAACAAGCTAACTTTAAAAATTTATCGACAATTGTACAGTAGTTGAATGCATAAATCTTCTGTATTGTCTCGAAACTCATTTTGAGAACTATATCATAGACACATTGAATGATCTAAATAAATATCAAAAATAGTTAAATGTACATTAATGTCTCATTTGGTACACATTAATGTAAAAATGAGAATAAAAAAAATAGTCGTTATGGACCCATAAAAGAAATAGAAAGTCAAATATGGTGGCTTGATGTGATGGATAACAGTCATATTTTTTTTATTTTAATAGACAAATAATGGAAAACAAACGAGGGCTAAACGTGTGTTTTAAAAAATGCATATAACTCGTTTTTTTCTTAAAAAAAATCAATTATTTTATTAATGTTTATTATTTTTTCGTGACAATTTTCTCAATATAATTTACATCATTTTCTTAAAAAAAAAATTATGTGGTATGACGTCAACTATTTTTTTTACTTTTTTTTGACAAAAAAATTCAAGTCAAGCAAAACAGTAGCACCACACACGCGTAGAAAAACCATTAGTAGTGATTTCAGGAAAGAAGTTGAATATTATGAGATTTTCAAGGGCAAAACAGGGAAACATAAAATACATCCTGAATAAATAGTGCTTGTCATTCACTCTTTTATTATAATAGGGATAATAGCAACCGGAGAAGGTGTTGAATATCACATCATATTTTTTGTTAATCAAGTTAGTGTTTTTCTTAATTTAGCCGAGAAACATAAACATAATGCGGGGTTATGCTTCACATATAGAAACAGTTTACAGAACTCATACCGACACTCACAAAATCGAGGCAGGTGGGTGGGTTTTTTGTAATTTTTGTATAAGTGGATCCCGTGTAGGACCCATTATTGTGAGTGTTGGTAGGAATTCTGTGAAATAGTACTTTGTACACGCAACATTTTCCTTGAAGCAATAGTACAAGTCTCCCAACGGTCGCTAGATATGTAAGAGACGTGCTGGACGTCCAGGCGCCTATTTGGCGCCCCCCTTATTGGGGGGTCGCCTGTCACTGTCAGACGACCCCCCAATAGGGGGGCGTCAAATAGGCTCCTGGACGTCCAATTTTATTCGATATGTAATTAATTGCATACGAATGGGACAATGATTTGGATTGTCCACAGCCGTAAGAGTTGACCAAAATCCTGAAATTTTCTCGAATCTCTGTCAAGTGTCAACCCACATAGATAGACCAAATACCAGTGAAGCCCAATAGAGCAATACATGTTGAAAAGTAACACATCATTATTAATTATAAGTCAACTTTTGGTTTCAAATTGAAATCGTTGATTCTCTTAGACCAAGTCGTGAGTAGAGGCGTAACGAAGTCGTTGTGTAGAGGTTTGAAATGGACTTTGATATATCATCTCTCTCCAAGGCTCGATCTATGAAGAGGTGGATTTTATCACACACATGTTATGTACGAAAATGATTTTTATCCACCTAAGCCCGTGTTTGTTTTTTTTTTATTAAACCAATCTTTTTAATTTTTGTACTCATTTTAAATTACATTCACGTAATAAGATATTTTGAACGTAAATCAAAAGCTTTTTCACCTTTTTACCACACTTTCAACAAGAAATAAAATTACATTTACATAATAAGATATTTTGAACATAAATCGAAAACATTTTCACCTTTTTACCACACTTTCAACGAGAAATACTATTTAAAACATCATTTTTTTCAAAATAGTGGCCATCAAACATAGGCTAACGGGGTGTTCTCAACTAAAATTTTAATGAATTTCAAAAAATTATAAATTTTAATGAATTTTGTAGATTTGAATAGATTCTTACAAATTCCATAAGAATTTCATCAAATATGGTGAAATTTCAAAAGATTTGCTTTTATGTATTTTTAAGTTTGAAATCCATCCAAATCTTTTAGAATCTTTCTTTTAAAGAATTCTTTATAAATCCACTTATTATTGAGGATATATAAATTTTAAAGGATTTCATTAAAATCTTAATTAGGAGACCTAAATTTAAATGGATTTCATTAAAATCCAATAAAATTTCAAGTGAAAATACCAAAATTTAGAATAACTTTTAAAATTTGTCACAATCTCAATTGAAGACACCTCCCTAAATATTATGTCAGTCACAGAAGAGCCACGTCACACGCTCAATTTCATGGAACTGATATTTATACCTCTATGGATAACTCGTGTTCAACCTATTCAAGCTCGAGGAACTAGGCCTTTCGTTGAAGCCAACAAAATTACAGCAATATTTTGCTTTTTTATTTTTTATTTTTATTTTTATCATAAGTTAGCTTTATAATTGGGGGTTGTTTGACAAGGCTCTTTCCTTCTGATAAAAGTTTTAGTTGAAAAGTTGTGAATTTTATAAAATATATGATTAAAATTAATTAACTTTGATATCAACTATTTAAACTATCTCAAACAAGAACTTGTACGACTTTATAGTACTCCAATTATACTAGAGAATAACATTATATTTTTGTCAAAATAAAATGAAAAAATGGAATGAATATGAGGTTTCTTAGATTAAGGCTAATAAATTTATGTAAAATAATCAACTAGTTTTGGATTCCTTTTACCAATTTCCCTCACAGTGCAAACAATAGTTGATGTTGTATATGATGTGGAGCATAAATTCAACAGGAAATTGATTCTGGAATTAAGGTCCATAATTATTATTATTATTATTATTTTTTCTACGAAGGTTAGTAAGGCTTGATCCTATGTGATGTTCTTGGTATGGAATTCTCAAGCCCAAGAGTTACGAATAACAAGTTTTTCATTACCAAAAATGGAATAACGTTATGGATACAATCCTAAAAACGCGTAACAAAGTAACAATAATAATAGATTCCAAAAGAGGATTTTCAAATATCTAAAGATTTTTTCTATTATTTATTTTTTCATTAAAAAATCACGACATTAAAAACTTGTGATAAGAATGGGTCCCGAATGGTCATAAATAATATCTCAAAGGTTTCGTAGATATTCTTCATTACTTGTATAAATAAGTTGAAGAAAACATAATATTGTCTACACTTACCCTTCTTCCTCCACAGAAATATAATACCGTCTCTTAGAGAATAAATTTTATTGGCTTCGGTTCATTTCATCAACTATAAAGAATCAAGGAAAATGAACATACGATCGATGCCTAATTATACATGGAATTAGTTTTTGCACAGGTCAATTGCCTTGCAAGTGAAATTATAGAAAATAATATATGATTTTAATTACTATCATTAATTAATTAGCTTATCCTTAATTAATCTTACATCAGGAAAAAAATTGTTATATAATCCTTGTATTATTTTAAGAATAAAATAGTCCAGAACTTGAATATCATATCCCAATTCATGAATCTAATACCCACAAGTGTTTTGGATTTCAAATGAATAAATATTTCAACCCTAAGAATGTGATTATAGAATAATACTCAGCCGGTGTGGCTTACAACAATATATACCTACTGACTTAGCTCCTTCAATTTTTAAAATTTATTTTCAACCATATATTTTATGGGAATAATAATTTTATTAACTTTTGATTACACATTTTATCAATTCTTATTAAAATTTATTATAAATTTGATTTTTAGCCAAATCAGTCAAGCGCTAAATTATGAGCTGAAATCTTAAATTCAAGAAGGGGTAATGGCTCTAATTTGGACCCCGGGTGTATAATTCTGAAAGGTTAGGAACTTTCGCTTGCACAAATTAAAGGGTAGGGTAAAATCTGTAAAAATTGAAAAGGTTTGGGACTGCTGCTGCAATTTTTCCTAATATTTGTAATATTTTGTGCGAGCTAAAATAAACTCTATTGGTCTTTTTCTTGATATATATGGCTTGTTTGGTATAGATTTTAAGCCAATTTAAATCAAATTTTTTTTACCATTATTTCACTATTTCAGTCGTTATTTTTGAATTCTTCTCTCACAGGTACAACCCATTTTATCTCTAACGTTCAAAATATTAATTATCAAAATCCCTATCAAATAAACACATAAAGAAAGAAACAATTAGGACATTCAAGAGGTTGACTTCTTATATCATTCATCGGCCTATGCCTATGAAATAATATTAACCCACGTTAACATCATAACCCGGGATTTATTGGGTATCAAAAACCCAACACGGTCAAAAAATCAATTATCAAAATTCCTACCAAATAAACAAAGAAACGATTGGGACATTCAAGAGATTGACTTCTTATACTTTTAGTTATATTGCTTGGTACAATTGAGATCAATATAGGCTGGCTGGACTCGGTTGTCGAACCAATGCTCTTTTCAAGTTGTTTTTCTATATATTTAAGAAAAAATTCCCTTTTAGCAGAGTGTACTTAGCACAGAGTTCAAAAAGTTAAATTAGGGAATCTCCAAAGGAAACAAAACATCAAAATGCACCAAATTTTGGGGCAAAAGGCCTACAATGTAGCACCAAAATTTAATTTCACCTTTTTTTCATTTGTCAAATAAATTGATGAAGGGTATTTATGTTATGTATTTTTTAATACATAAATTGTATTATTATTATTATTATGAATATGATGATGATGATGATGATGTGCATGTAAAATAAATTTTAATAATGTTAAAAAATAATAGTTAATGAATTTAATATTTTTGTTTCTTTCACATAATTATTTATTTAGTAATTTATATGCGTGTACAATAAATAAAGAAATAAATTTTCAATAAATAAATTGTTAAAAATTAAAAAAAAAAGAATGATTAAACACTGTTTATTTGGTATAAGTTTTGGTATAATTGATGAAGATGACTAGTTTGGCACAAAATTTGATATAAAATGATGCAAAATTGATCTCAAATTTTGGTGCAAGTTTGAAAATAGTCTTAATAGCTACTACATTAGAAAGGCTACGAACTTTAGGGATGGTGAGGGGTGTGGTGGCCTTCCCTGTCTGTAGGAAACAAAATGTCCTTATTTATCTTGTCTAGTTTATTATTTATTATTTTTAATAATATTTATTTATTTATTACTTAAGATTGGAGAGGAGACCACATTTGTCGGGCACGCCCCGATTCCTTGACATGGACAATGTGGGTTGGACCCAATCGAGACAGGAATGTCAATGGGTCAAGAAATCCCTCGACCTACTTGTGGACTTAGCTCACTCAATCGGGTTAGCGCGAAAAGAAAGGGAAATGAGTCCCCACCCTGAATTCACCACAAATATTAGTTTAATTTTATTTAATATAATTAATATTTATTATTTTACTTTCTTACTATTAATTTAAATTAAAAATGTACTAATAGTCTAATATACTTAAAACATTAGAGACTACAAATTCACTCCATAATTGAAGGTAATTGAATTGCCTAGAATTTGTTTTAGTGGGAATTGTCAATTAACAGTGTTTGATTGGTATAATTTTTTACCTAAAAAATGTCAAAATAAAAATGTCATTTGGTGTTCGTTTGGTTTTATTTTTTTTATGAAAATTGTCAATTTAAAGAATATTCATTTCTACAATTGATCCTAGAATTTGTTTCCATTGATAAAAAAATTTCAAAAATCATCTATATTTTAGTGTTCGTATGGTTTTATTTTTTATGAATGTTTTTAATTAAAATGATAAAATTTGTTCCCATTACTGAAAATTAAAAAAAAAAGTTGGAAGGTGAGAATTGATTTTCCACCAAATCATGGAAAATGAATTCTAAGGAAAACTTTTGTTATCAAACACAAAAAATTGGTGGAAAAATATTGAATTCCATTTCCCATGGAAAAATGGCCAATCAAACATGGCCTTAATGTAAAGCTATTTACTTAATTGAAAGCATCTCCAAAAAATATTAATAATATAAAATAATATCTATTTTAGAAAGTCAATATTTAAAAATAAGCTCCAAGAAATTTTCTTGATTAACTTTTAAAAATAAAGAGTGAGTTTGATTAGAAATGTCAACGAGCAGAAACTTAAAGCTCGAGCTCGACCCGAGCTTTTGGCACTCGACTAAGGCAATCAAGTGTTGCCTTTTTATTTTTATTTTTTTAAGGCAGCCGAGTGCTGCCTTGTTTAGGCAACAACGTGTTGCTACCTTTTTAAATTATATATATAATATAAGCTCATGATTTCGAGTCGGCGAGCCACATGGGCCGACTCGGACTTTGCTTGGCACCCTAAAATAGGGCTCGACTCGAGCCTAGAGCCGAGCTAACTCGAGTTTTTTTCGAGTCGAGTCGTGAGCAGTCTGAACTGACGAGCCCGATTGCTATCCCTAGGTTTGGCTCTCCAATGTTGAAGAGTCAAACTCACTCTCATTCTTAATTAACAATAATTGCATTTAATAATTTACAAATTTCAATACTCTACCATTTAAATTATTCAAATCACAATTGAATTGATTAGTCATTAAAATATATAAAAAAAATTATGTTAAATAAAAGATGAGAAGAAATCAGTAAATGTTCATTGAAAAAAAAATAAAGAGTTAAAAGAGAAAGCATTGTTGCAGTAAATAAAAGAATTTACTCTCTAAACTTAAAAATTCTCTCTATTATGCTAAAATTCTCTTTATAATTAGAGTCACTTGAAGATGTTCTAAGTTCACAATTCCTTTTTATAGACCACTTTTAAAACACACGTTCTTTAAGAATCCAATGCGGGATTAATTTTTCAAATTATTTAGATGTGAAACTTTGTTAAGGAGGTTTATTCCCCCACATCGGAAGAATAGATTCATGTTATGAATATTTATAAATGATTTAACCTTGTTCTATTTTATAGGTTTCTAAATTTTAGTTTTTTTATTTAATAATAATATTATTAATAATTAAGGACAGTATATGATATTTAACACAAAATAAAATAATAATAAAAATGGAGCAGCAAATGAGAATGGGGTTGCACGCCCTCACCCCCCACAAAAACGGTATGAAGAATAGGATCCTTGCCGCGTTGCCATTCTTTAGCCGTGCTATGTTGCCATCTCTAATAAACATTAAAAATAAGAATCCAATTTATTGCTTGGATGGGATTGAAGTTGAGCCTCCTTGGATAGTTGGATAGGAAAGAGGTCTTAAAAGTTTTACCGTTTAAAACTACTAGTTGGTAGAGTAAAAGATAAAACATAAATTCTAAATAATCATACAAGAAATTTTCACTTACACGAATTCTCGTTCAAATCGTTTGAATTAAATCAACCAAGTTCGTTGCCTAATACAAAGAAGAAAGCCTCAAAATAAAGAGAAAATTGCAGTAGTGGTCCCTAACATTTTCATTTTTTTACAGACTTTACCCTATCATTTATTTTGTACCAGCGGAGATTTCTAACCTTTTATAAATATGCAACCGAGGTTCATCTGGACGGAAATCGTCCAAAACATCATCAGTTAACTGAAAAATGAAGGAATCAACATCCAATAAAATCGTCGTTATAGCAGATAGTTCAAGGAAATTTTTCCGATCAACTGATGGTGTTTTGGACGGTTTCTGTCAAGATGGATTTCAGGTGCATATTTATTAAAGGTTAGGGACATTCGCTGTCACAAAATGAAGGTTATAGTAAAATCTATAAAAAAACGATAAGGTTAAGGACTTGTGCTGCAACTTTCCCCGAAATAAATCATTGTTTGACCTGGATTAAACTGTATATCTTGCCTCCTTCTCCTACATAATTATGAAACAAAACTTCAAGCGAGACGGGTTGAAACATCCATATAACATGGTCATTTGGCAAACGCCAAACGTGATTTTGTTAAAAAATGATCCGCTCTGAACTTGGAACAGTTGCCTCGTTTACAATCCAAGAGTAATATTATCTTCTTTTTTTTTTTTTTTTTTTATCTCTTTTGTGGTACTTTAGTTTAAATGATAATTTCAAGGTCAACTTAAGAGGTCATAATCACATGTCTAGCATAAGCAATGAATATTGAAATATTTATGTACAAAAATAATATTGAATCTTAGAGAGTTTAGACCCAACCAAGAAGTTTTCCCCCGCTGACATTTAGGCCAGTTCATAGAAATCCATTGGATGCCATTACGTCTCTCTGTAGTCAACACAATAACTTCTTTTAAAAAAATTGGAATACCAATGTGTAGAGGTATATATCGTGGAAGAGAGAGAGAGAGAACATTAGAAAGAGGAGGAAGTAAAAGAGCATTGAAATGCAGCGGCGGAGAGAGGCGGAGATGTCATCGGAGATAAGGTCTGCTATTCAAGAACTATCCGCTGCGAAGGAGAGGAGCGGCTTTAAACCTTCGAAGGAGAGATGCGCAGATGATCTTCGCACAACACTCCAAATTCCCATTAAACCTTTTCTCTCTATATGCAAACTTCTGATTCAAGTTCTTGGTTCACCTCTCTCTCGCTCTCTCTCTCTCTCTCTCTCTCTCTCTATATATATATATATATATATTAATTATTGATGAAAAAATGTGTATATTTGTTTTGAATGATTAATTCCTGGAAACGTTTGTTGTGTCCGACTCTATTATACCGGATAGGATCTAAGATTCCCATTTAAAATTTACTTATCTAAAAAGTAAGTTAAATGCTTACTTTTATGGATACTTCGAAAATTATGCTTTGGTAACTTTAAAAGTTATATGTTAAATTCTTACCATTTTCAGAGTATGTATGTACATAACACACGACGCATTGGTTCCTCATTGCATAGCAAGTCTGCATGATAATTAAACCGCTAAGGATTAAGAAAGAGGCAAAGAGCCAATCCTTTCTTTGACTTTCATTCGTCGCAATAATTCACCTTAAAGTAGGGATGTCAAAAAAGCTCGGTGGCTTGAGCAGCCCGTTGCCCGGCTCGTGGCTCGGACGAACCGAGCCAAAGCTCGGGCCGAGCCCCAAAAGGGGGCAATCGCCCGAGCCCAGGCCGGCCCGTTTAATTTAAAACAAAAAATTTAAAAAAATTAAAAAAATAGATTGCCGGCAGCTTTGTAGCTGCCGGCAGCTTTATAGCTGCGGCAGCAGATTTGCTGCCAGTTCGGCAACAGTCTAGCTGCCGATAGGCAGCTTTATAATTAAAGCTGCCTGTTGGGCAGCAATTACGAGAAAAAAAATTAAAAAAAAAAAGACATCAAAACACGAGCCAGCTCGGCTTGGTAATGCCCGAGCCAAAAGCTCGGGTCGAGCTTTATTTTTTTTGAGTCGAGCCGGCTCGACTCGGGCCCAAAAAAGCCCATATTGAAAAAGCTCGAGGCGAGCACGAGCCGGAAGTTTCGGCTTGCGAGCCGGCTCGACTCGGCTCGACTCGTTTACACCCCTACCTTAAAGCTTTATATCCATTTTTACTGATTGTCGAGTATTTCATATTTTCTTTGAAGAGCAATGTTAATTGTAAGGTTAAAAACTTGTTTTGTCTATAAATTTATACTAATGGTAATTGAATTTTTACTTAGTCCCCGTTTGGTACACATTTTTTTCAAAATGCATTTATTTCTCTCTTCTTTTCAACCACACATTCTTTATTAAAATAATATTACATGTAAATCAAAAAAAATTTCTTATTTTTTAACCACACATTTCTCATCAAGTTACTATTCTAAAATACGTTTTTATATAAAAATAACTATCAAACACCCCTTTAATTGATTTTGTCTATGAAAGAATGACGAGATTGACTTGGATCTAGTTTAGTTATGTGACATGACCAGAAATGTTGATTTTCAAAATTATGGATTGCTCATTTCAGATACAATTTGTAGTCAATCAAAATATACATTACCAAATAATAGGTACTTTTATGTTCAGATACCATATGCAAGTACATTTATAAGTACAAAGACAAATCTTTTACCCTTGCTCAGGCTCCATTAAAATTAAATTTTGGAGAAAATATATTTTAAAATAGTAATTTTTTCAAGAAATTTTAAAATAAAAAGAAAGAAATATTTTTGAATTTACGTATATTATTATTTTATTAAAAAAATGTGTGATAAAAAAAAAAAGAGAAAAAAATACATTTTGATTTTATTAGAGCCAAACAGGTACATAATCTTGTACTTAATTATTATGTCTTCCATGTCTAGAGATTGGAGAAGGTCTATGATTCTGATCCACTGACATATTGGGATGTGGTAGAAATATTGAAGAAAGAGGGCAGTGAAGGAAAGGCTAAAAAAGGTCCTACTTGCAGTAAAGCCTTTGTTTGGCTTACCAGGTAACATTTCTTTGTGCATTTGAGGAGACATTAATATTAGGGAGGTGTTTGATAGACATTTTTATTTAAAAATGTATTTTAGAATAGTAAATTGATGTAAAATGTGTAATTAAAAAATAAGAATTTTTTTAAGTTACGTGTAATATTATTTTAATAAAGAATGTGTAGTTGAAAAGAAGAAATTGAAAAATGCATTTTGAAAAAAATGGTTATCAAACGGGGCCTAGGATAAAGATATATGTATTCACACATTTGTACAAAATAATTTACCCACTCTCACATACAGTTGGATCCCACATGAAAAAAAAATGTCAACACGAGGCCTCCACCCTCCCATTGTGAGTGTAAGTAAACTATTTTTTGTACAAAAGTGTGTGTACATCTAGCACTCTCCACCAATATTAATGAATTTCGCTCTTTGCCATATGATTTCTACAAGCCTCAATAGATGTGTATGTGAATGAAAATGATTGGATGGAAATTATAATAGGTTAATCTGCTTGTACAAAAATTACAGCCGGCCCCTCACATGAGGGGGTTGTCATGCATGCTGTACTCAAGAGTGTATAGCAAGCATGTTCCTAATAGTATTGTGTTTAAAATAATACAATGATAGCATGTCATTTTATCAACCTATTCGTCATGGAGGATAGCAGTGTAGCATGACCGATAATTTATTATTGAAAAGTCTACTGCATACTTCTTTGTATATGGTGTATTTACATTATGCATACTATATTTTATAAATTTTTGTATACCGTGGTTTTGTTATTGTAACAAAAAACACATTTTTGTAAGGCAATATAGAAATATTAGAAATTTTGCTATTATAAATATCTTTAATTGAAAATCGAAAATCACACCACAACTTTATTATTCTTAAAAAATTTAATTTCTATATATTACTATTTCATCCAAAACAATAAAAATAAATTCATCCTCACTTACATTTCTATATTTTATAAATTGTTTTGTTTTCAAATCAAGAATGATTACACTATTTTTCTAACACAGACTACACTATGAAAACATGATAATTTAATGAGCGAACCTAGGTGTATAGGAGTGCATTCACATGGCATTTACAGATCACACACGATGGGGTGGTGAGCATTTTTTGGGAATAATTTACTCACATGGGGTCCATTCCATGTAAGTATTCTATGTCTTTTCTGTAAAATTAAGATTATTCTGTACACATAGAATAATTGTATTTTAATTTATTTACACAGACTTCTACACTTTTATTAACAATATTAATGTTTGTCTTCTATTCTTAAAATTTATTCGTAATACTACAAAGGTAAAATATCACCAAAAACATAAATTTATAAATTAAACTAAACTTATATGATATTCATCTAACGTACATTATTTATTAGGTGATGGTAACTAATAATTTCCAATTTTCCATTTATTGATGTTGGAAAAAAATCAAATGTAATTTTTGCTATATTGATAAAGAAGGTTTATTAAATTTTTATATTTTTTTTCCAGTTATAATTTAAAGAAAATGAAAATCATAAATTTTTTAAACATTCTATACCATCTTTTTAAGGAAAAAACAGTTAATAAAACATCATAAGCTTTTAGCAGTTTAATTTTAAGAAATATAAAATAATTTAACAACTGCTAACTAAAGTTTTATATAATTTAATATGCAATGTGCTATTTATAATTATTTTTGTTTAAGAGTATTTTGGCCTGTTTGCCTATTTATAATGGTAAATTAGTAAATAGCTCTACTTTTCCCTATAAAATGTGTTTTTGTTACCAATAACTATAGTATAATATGCAAAACGTAAACGTAAAAATATAGTATGTAAATTGTAAATATACTTTAAATGCATGTTGAAATTTTCTCCTTATTAACAATAAAGCAACATATTGATTTTGGGTCTAATCTACATTTCTATATTCAATTGTTATTTGCAGATCTTTTGATTTTTCAGTAGCTTTATTAAAATTACTTGTCAAGAATATTAAGATGAGTATCGAACAAGCCATCGAAGTGTCATATAATATCACTCTTAAGCCATGGCATGGATGGATATCTTCTGCAGCATACAAAGTAACGCTACATTTTCTCGTGTCTTAGCCTATGTTCGATTTATCTTTATAAGTCATTTTTACTTATATATTTCGTACTATCCACTTAGCCGGTACTCTTTTTTATCTATCTATAAATTATACTGTTATATAAATATTTTTCATACATGCTTTTAATTTATTTATTTTTCTTGTTTATTGGACTGAACATGGTATTGGGAATCCTCGATATACGCATAGAGAACTGTCAAAACCGCAAACTATTAATCTCGCTTCACTGAAATCACATCACTTTTTGTTTTGTCTGACTAAAGTAAGTGACTTCAAATTAAGCATTTTGTAAAATGTTTCATAGATATTGCATGTTTGCACAATTCCTTCTTTACCGACTTAAGATATAGAGCCTGTTTGGGAGTGATTTTGAGAATTAATTTTTTTATCGTTAGGAGAAAAGTGGGGTCCACCTATGAGAGAAGTCAAATATGACGCTTGGAATAGTGAAATCACGATCAAAAAATCAATTTTTTGAAGGAAAAAATCACTCTCAAACAGATTGATAATTTTTGAACTTATATGCATTTTCTTTTTATAGGTATCACTCAAACTAGTGCCCGATACCAAAAGTTTGATAGATATTCTCAAGGCCAAAGATGCAAATGATGATATGCTTAAAAAAGAAGTGCAAACCCTAATTTCATTACTTGTACCTGAGTTAGAACGAAGCTATGGTATCATGGTGAGCCACTACATTCATCTTTTCATTTGAACTTTATTTTGTCGATTTCGGATCAATTATACGTAATATTATTTTATTGAAAAATGTGTGATTGAAAAGAAGAGAGAAAAAAATTTATTTTGAGTCAAAATAGGGGCTTGATATTTAAGTTAGTTAAATCTAAAAATTAATGAAGTTATTCTATTTTAAAATGGAACCTAAGTTCAGTGAACTCAATGCTTTTTCCATTATTTATTTATTTATTTTTATTTTTTTTGTTTCAAAGTACTATTATGTTCGTGCTAACTGTAAATCTTGCCTCTGACATGCAGAGAATGTATGGGCTGGATAAGTTGAAATCTATCTGAATGGTATGTTTCATTGAACGTTCTATATGAGAACGTTCTATATGATTAAATAGTACATTTAACAAAATATAAGTTTTTTTGGCCATGCTATATGTACCAATTTTTTTTATCAAATCCCTCACAATAGGGGGTGGGAATCACATTTTGAGATTTTTTTATTCACGTAAGTCTCGCGTGCATGTTAGAGGGTGTAAACAATTTGGTACACTTTTAAATATACAAATAGAATTATTCATGTTTTTTAATACTTTTTTAGTACTATCCAGTTTACTCTATGTTTGTCCTATCAATAAATTTTTCTATGCAATATAAAGCTATACTTTGTATACTGTAAAATATGCAAATTAGTCATATTTCATGATCGATGTGGACGTGGATGAACTCCATCCAATCATTCAAATATTAATTTTATTTTCTCGCCTCAACTCTTAGCATTTGTTTGCCCCCCATTAAATTATAATTCAATTTTTCTCTCATCTTATTAACCACACATTCTTTATATTACACGTAAACTCAAAACTTTTCCTTCATTTTTAACAACACATTCTCACTTTTCCAAAATCCAATTCTCATTATAAGGAGAAAATACAACAAGCAATGGAAACTAGAACCATCATGCGATCCGGCATGACAAGATATCATAGCACGTCATTTCTTATCGAATAACTTTAAACATTAAATCATTCATTATTATGTACTTAATTTTGTATGGATGAAAATGTTAAAATAAATTCCTTATTATCAACGATTTCTTGGGCTACTTGTTTTTCCTTGTGCGTATAAAATAATATAGATATTATAGAGGAAATTACAATAAGAGTCAAAATTTCACTTTGTATTATCAAAAATATCATCTTTTTAAAGTTCTATCAAAAATGTCATTTTCGGACTTTTTTGCCCCTCTGAATAATTTCAATACCTTATGTGTTCTTCATTAAATGAGATATGACTAGACTATTAAAAAGTGTACAAAAACCTGTGAAATGTCAGGGTTTTATTCAATATTGAAAATATAAAAGGAAAAGAAGAAAGAGGAGGTGAAGCAAGAAGAAAGAAACCGACTCAAACACACTCTTTTCTCTCATGCACTCTCCTCTCTCATTGGAATTGCCTACCTCCCACCCGGCGACGACCACCACGACGACCACCTCCGATGAAGACTTTCACTAATATCTTCAAGTTTGTTTCTTCCATTTTTTACATTTTGAGGAGAAGATGAAATTTTTTCTACAAATTTGAAGTTGAAATGTCCAGAGTGTAAAAGTGAACAAATGAGATAAGGAATCATATTACATAAGTTCTGGGCATGGTGAACACTTCATAAATCTCTCTGTTACATATTTGTGAATTGTTTCTACAAATTTGAAGTGGTGCTATATTTGTTAGTATGAAATTGATATTTTGAAGCTTTTTTTATGTTAGTAAGTATGATGTGAAAATTCATCTGTGAAATACCCATTTAGTTATTATACATAAAAATCAATTGAATGGAGTTAGTAGGTAGAAAAATTAAATTTTTGACGAAATTAAAGAGATGCATAGTAGATGTTTGTGATAATGTAAATTCGAATATGAATTCAAATTTTGCTTTGTATTAAATATTTGAAGTAAAATATCACACTTTATTTATCTTATAAATGAATTAGTTGCTGAAATTCGAAAGTGATATACGCTATCCTGCATCATAAATAAATACTCGACATTTCTATGGTTTTAATGCTTCCGTCTGTAAGAAAATGAAGTAAGGGTCTGTTGAATTGAACTGCCGTTTTCGACATTTGAATTCAGTAGTTCTTGACAGATGAACTATCGTTTTCGACAGATGACCTGTCGTTCTCGACAATTTGCCTCAGTAATTCTCGACAGATGGGTGCTCCTAATAGATGAGTTCAGTCATCTTGCGAGATGAACTTTTGTGACAGTTCTCTCGACACATCACATTTCCACTGTGATAATTGCATGTGCACTTCACATTTACATGTATGAAATATTATAAAACACATCTTGGTTGAACATTGCATGTGCATTTCGCATGAACATGTACGTCA
This sequence comes from Olea europaea var. sylvestris, assembly GCF_002742605.1. Lineage (NCBI taxonomy): Eukaryota > Viridiplantae > Streptophyta > Magnoliopsida > Lamiales > Oleaceae > Olea > Olea europaea. Next base: position 36,452,673 of record NC_036246.1, on the reverse strand, counting down.
AACTTTGGTTGAACATTTCATGTGCATTTCGCATGAACATGTATGTCAAACTTTGGTTGAACATTGCATGTGCATTTCGCATTACCATGTGTCAAATATTATGTTCATACAAATTCAATGTAGTACTGTCGAAGTTGCTAATGTGGAGCTATATGCATTTACTTTGATAAGGTTGCAACCGCTGTCATGAATTACTCCCCATATGGTGTTGATTTTGATCGTTCGACGTTGTTGAATGGAGGCAGATTAGTTGGTAATGCCTACTATTATTCTTCACATTCTTAATGTTCAACAATGTAACTGCTGACATGCTATTCAAATGCAAACCTGAAATTGAGGTCTTCTGTTGAAATTTCATGACAGCTACCACCCGTGACAAGTCAACATGACAGAATATGAGGATGCAGTGACTGACGCTCTTCATGAGATGTAGACATTGAGGGTGGAGACTCCAATTGGAAGTGTAGACACTAAGGGTGCTTCGCAAAGCACATGTAATTTCTTGTTTTTTGTTTTTTTGTGTAACACAATAATTAATGTTGACACACTTTTGTAACATTCATCTGGTAAAATGTCGTCGTATTATTTTGCCGGCCTAAAGATTCTTAGTTTGAATGTTGAAAAATCGATAACATGTGTGTGTGTTTTGAGGTAATGGTTGAATCTGCTCTTTGTAAATCATATTTGTTTGACATGGACATGTCAATTTTTTATATTGTAATTAGTCATACAAATCATTCGTTGTTATGTATGCTATTGTGTTCACTTGGAGTGTGGTTGATTACAAGTCGTATTTACGCATTGTGGAAGTTTCATGTTGCTTATGTTCGTTGGATTGTTCGACTAAAAGAAGACAATATTATAATTTCGTGATTGAAATAAGATTTTGAAATTTAATGCTATATGAAAAATACCTAAGGATATGCTACACATGATTTAGTTAGTAAATAATAAAAATTAAATGCCAACTACATGGTTCAAAGTTAATTATTATATTACACATGGGTACTAAGATTAACAATTTTCATAATTTATAGACAAAGTCTAAGGATGACGGTATACTTAGACCTTAAACTATCACACCAATTGTCTTCCAAATTAATTTGAAGTAGATTGGGTTTGGTGGTTGGCTAGTAAATGACCTCAAATTCTTCCGTCCATAAACCACAGTATATATAGTACCACAAGTCTTCACTATGAGTTACACTTCAAACTTGAGACATTTAGTTTTCGGATTGAGAGCACTAAGTTTGTCATTCAACCATAATAAAAGCCCGGCTAGGGTAATACTTTTCGGCACTGAAATGGAAGTAGTTTTGTCCTCTATACATTTCCATTTGTCATTGACATGAACAAACTTTTCTCCATGCGACGCGATGAATCGGATTGCAACGATAAGATTTTTGCATAATCAATATGTTGATATGGAATATTATGGAAGTGACACTTTCGACTATTTAAATCCATGCAATAGTAGTTAGGTGAAATTAAGGGTGTCAACAGTTTTCCACTGTTGAATTCGACAGTTAATCTGTCTATCTCGACAGTTTCTAAATGTCGGGTTTGATAGTTCAGATGTCTAACTCGGCTAGGGTAATATTTCTTGACACTAAAATGGATGTGGTTTTGTCCTCTGTCCACTTCCATTCGTCAACCGCGTGAATAAACATTCCCCCATGCGACACGATGAATCTCAAATGGGTGTTCATACCTAAAATAAAGAGATTACAACGATAAGAATTATGAATAGTCAATATGTCGATATGTAATAGCATAGAAGGGGCACTTTCGAATATTTAAACAGATGCAATAGGAGAATGTGAAATGAAGGGTGTCAACAGTTTTCAACTATCGATTTTGACAGTTGAAAACTCTATCCCGACAGTTTATCTGTCGACCTCGACAGTTTCTAAATGTGAAGATCAACATGTCTAACCATCGAGATCGACAGATAAACTGTCGAGACCGCCGACAAGTTTAAGGCGTATTTGTTTGTTACTTTTTCTGAAATATTAATGATTATAATCAATTCTCAACTACAACAATTATTCCATTGCTATACAGATCTCCATAAATAAATGACTGCTTCATTTAATATGGAATAGTTGACATTTGCCTAAATATTTTTGGTATATTTTCCCTTTAAAATGAAATCAAAAAGAAATATCAATACCATCATCATTAATAGTGGTTTTAAATGTTTTCTTCATTTTGATGATCATGTTATTTTTAATATGTGAAAAATAATAAGCTATTAGATAAAAATATAAATAATTTGTAATAACTAACATCTCAAAATGAATGATGAATTGAATAGCAATATATTATTGATGAAGAAATAAAGAAGATGAAAGAAAATGGAGGGTTTCTTCAAGAAGGGATGTATTTGATGTGAAGTAGGATTTTTTTGCTTCTTTTATCTTTTTTTTGCTTCCTGGAATTTTTTTTTACGTCTTTTTTGTTTTTTTTTTTTTGGTAAATTCATAATATACAATATAATATATATTTACCAAATCATTATAATATACAAATTAAATAATGAAATCATTACAATTGATTGGATTGGAGACTACCATTAATGAGCATTTAAGGCTTCTAAAAAGGGGAGATTAAGTGTAATTTGGACATTTTCCCCCAAAAAAGTGACATTTTTAATAAAATTTAGTGCACCTCAAAAGTTTTATAGCAATTTCAAAAAAAAAATGTCATTTTTGATAATTCCCCAATAATATATTATATCTATATGTATATGTATTTGCACATAGCAAAGAATTTCAAGCTAGTACCTAACATTGTAAATTATTTAGTATAGATTTTGGACCAGCATAGCGGATATCACATTATGAAAGATTTATAAATCATCGCCCTTGATAATGAAATATAAATTCATACCATTATTTCTCTTACAACTCATAATTTATGTATCAAAATTTTGAGACTTTCAAAGATGTAGTCAACTCGATACAGTGGAGGAGCATGTTTAGAAAATGTTTATAAATGGTTTAAATTATACATAGATAGCAATAAATTATGGATAAGTGTGTAATACTTGTAAATTTCTCAAATTATGTGGACAAAAAGTGATTCGACTATTTATCATTGTTATAAAAAATCGGGAATTAGATTGTACAATCTTAACAAGGTAAAACAATCAAGTTCGTATAGAGAATTACACTAGAATCGTTTAGAATTGTACAAAATCATATAAAACCACACTAAGATCGCTATATGATCCATATAGGATATATAATACTAGTGCAAGATATAAAAATGAATGATTTGGTGTTGATTTCTGTAATATCTCTTTAAATGATGGATTGATAATAGCACACAATGTCTAGATGTGTTCTGAATGTTCTTCCATAAGAAAACTTGTTATGGACCTTTGCAAAATAGTTGAAAACTTATTTTTTAACTTTTTATTGTCTGTTTTTAGCTAGTTATTGACTTATTTATTAATTTGTTTTTAGAATTTTTATTTGATCTTTTTTAATATTTTAAATCGTTATTTAATAGGACCTTATGATCCTTGATCCATTCCAACAATACGATTTGCAAGCCCTCTCTGCCGACCTAATTCATTGCAAGAACTAGATGACTTATTACCTTGTAAGCAAGAACAAGCATCGTCGCTGATGAATTTATGCAAAAACACAATCTGTAATCTGTTAAAAAAATCTTACTAATTAAATTGGACCATTTCTTTTGATCTTGAACGCAAATTGTTATGAAGGGCCAATGAGACACACAAATATCCTTCCCTTTCCTTTAGGCATGTCAATGGTGTGTTGGAGCACAAGCACTGAGTTTACTTATATTTTTCCATTTTTTTAAGTTGGAGTTATATATATCACTTCCTCATGAATTATGTGTCATGTATATATACACGTACCTCTCATGAATAAATCGTAGTATCCACAACGCGTTCCTTGTGTTATTGGATGAATATGTTTACTGATTAAACCTTTTGAGTAAATAGCATCCTCAAGGCGTACCTTGTGCTAAAGGGTACATCAACGCATGATTAATTTATACTAAAAAGGTTGAACCCCAACCTTGAGGGCGGTAGAGCTTTGTGAGGGAGGTAAATCACGGGATGTGCTCCAACAGGTTAGGAAATAAGAGCTGTCTGTACACTGCGCTTACAAGGAGTCTAATTCCATGTTTGAGGAATCGAACCCCCACACTGCGGCTGCCATTAAGACGTGAAATAATTTCATTCCTATCTTTTGCACCACTGAACTATGCCCCGGGGGCACATGATTAATTTATACTACCAAATACGAATGTTTGTGCATTGAGTCGTGAAGTTAATGTCTTCAAGTCTGGTAACTGTATATGGTTTGGCATTGAGCCGTAAAGTTATCGTCTTCTAGTATTGTCTAATGTATGCATGTATATATCATTTCTTGTTGATAATTTCTTTTAAATACCACGAAAGTTATATACTTGTAGGTCATCAACATTTCTTTTAAAGAAAAATAATAATAGTGTAGAAATAATCTTGTAGCCTATTTGGTAAAGTTAATTAAATAAAATTTAATATTGATCCCGTTTAATTCTCATTTTTATCAAAATACATTTTCAGAGTATGTATGTACATAACACAGGACACATTGGTCCCTCATTGCATAGCCAAGTCTGCATGATAATTAAACCGCTAAGGGTTAAGAAAGAGGCAAAGAGCCAATCCTTCACTTTGACTTTCATTCGTCGGAATAATTCACTTTAAAGTTTTATATCCATTTTTTACTGATTGCCCAGTATATCCTCATATTTTCTTTGTAGAGCAACGTTAATTGTAAGGTTAAAAACTTGTTTCGTCTATAAATTTATACGAATGGTAATTGAACTTTTACTTAATTGATTTCGTCTATGAAAGATTGACTTGGGTATACTATAGCAATGTGATATGACCATAAATGTTAATTTTCAAAATTATGGATTGCTCATTTCAAATAAAATTTGTGGTCAATCAAAATATACATGGAAATAATAGGTACTTCTATGTTCAGAGACCATATGCAAGTACATTTATAAGTACAAAGACAAATCTTTTACCCTTGCTCAGGCTCCATTAAAATCAAATTTTGGAGAAAATATATTTTAAAATAGTAATTTTTTCAAGAAATTTTAAAATAAAAAGGAAGAAATATTTTTGAATTTACGTATATTATTATTTTATTAAAAAAATGTATGATAAAAAGGAAGAGAAAAAAATGCATTTTGATTTTAATTAGAGCCAAACAGGTACATAATCTTGTACTTAATTATTATGTGGGGCATTTTTAAGAATGTCCAGTTTTAGGGGTATGATTGGAAAAATATCAAGTCATTTGAATTTAGTGTCAACTTGTCTATTATGCCATTAACGAAAAGCTACATTTTGAAATGGTATTCTCGACATTTGATTTTTTTATCAAGTTGTCACGAATTTTGAGAAGTGACTTCCATGAGAAGTTATATTAAAATAATATTTCTTGACATTTCTTATTTCATTCTCAACATTTGAACACAGTTTCATTTGTCTAAAATGACATTTCATTTTGAACATGACATTTCTCTATATTTAAAAATGTCGTTTTCGACACTTCTGAATCAATGAAAAACATGACATTTATTGTGATTTGACATGTATATTTTTTGAAATAAATATGACAAGTTTAGTGTCAAACTTTTATTGACCAATAACAATATTGCAAAAATGTTCATTTTTTTTTTGTCTTAGTGTGGAATTATAAATTGTTAATAAGGGTATCTTAGTCTAAATTCTTCCAAATTAGACATTTTTGTAAATGACTAGGTAAAAATAGATATTTTGTGAAATTTCCTCTTATTATGTCTTCCATGTCCAGAGATTGGAGAAGGTCTATGATTCTGATCCACTGACATATTGGGATGTGGTAGAAATATTGAAGAAAGAAGTCAGCGAAGGAAGGGCCAAAAAAGGCCCTACTTGCAGTAAAGCCTTTGTTTGGCTTACCAGGTAACATTTCTTTGTGCATTTGAGGAGACATTAAGATTAGAATAAAAATATTTGTACTTACACATTTGTCCAAAATATTTTACTCACTCTCACGTACACTTGAGCCTCACATGAAATATAAAATGTCAACATGTGACCCCCCATCCTTCCATTATGAGTGTAAGTAAACCATTTTATACAAAAGTGGGTGTACATTTTAACACTCTCCATTTAACATTAATAAATTTTGCTCTTTGCCATATGATTTCTACCACCCTCCTCGATAGATGTATATGTGAATAAAAATGATTGGATGGAAATGATTATGAGTTAACTTGTACCAAAATGAGAAGGCCGTCATGTATGCTGTACACAAGAGTATACAGCAAGCACGTTCCTAAGATTATTGTGTTTAAAATAGTGCAATGATAAAATGTCATTTTATCAACCTATTTGTCATGGAGGATAGTAGTGTAGCACAGCTGATAATTTATTATTGAAAGGTTTACTGTATACTTCTTTGCATATGGTGTATTTACAATCTACATACTATATTTTATAAATTTTTGTATACTGTGTTTTTGTTATTGTAACAAAAAACGCATTTTTGTAAGGCAATATAGAAATATTTGAAATTTTGCAATTATAAATAGAATAATGTTGTGTGTACACCTGATGGTGTAAACACAGCTTTACATCCCCCTCACGTGAAAGGGAGTTCACGAATATTTTATTATATGTGAGCCCCCCTCCATGTGAGGGGGTGTAAGTCTATGTGTACACCATTATGTACATATAACACAATCCTTATAAATATCTTTAATTGAAAATTGAAAATCACAACATAGCTTTTGCGTTACATAATACTTTACATACGGCTGTATTACTCTTAAAAATTTTATATATTACTTTCTTTATCTAGAACAATTCTATATATTACTATTTCATCCAAAACAATAAAAATAAATTCGTCCTCACTCACATCTCTATATTTTATAAATTGTTTTGTTTTCAAATCAAGATTGATTACACTATTTTTCTGACACGGACTACACTATGAAAACATGATACTTTAATGAGCAAATGGAGGTGTACAGGGTGCCTTCACAGGGCATTTACAGATGACACACAATGAGATGGGCAAGTATTTTTTAGAAATATCTTACTCACATATGGTCCATTCTATGTGAGTATTCTGTGTCTTTCCTCTGAAAAATTATTCTGTACATGTAGAATAATTGTATTTTAATTCATTTACATAGAGTTCTACATTTTTATTAACGATATTAATGTTTGTCTTTCTATTCTTAAAATTTATTCGTAATACTACAAAGGTAAAATATCACCAAAAACATAAATTTATAAACTAAACTAAACTTATATGATATTCATCTAACGTACATTATTTATTAGGTGACGGTAACTAATAATTTCCAATTTTCCATTTATTGATGTTGGAAAAAAGTCAAATGTAATTTTTGTTATATTCATAAAGATAGTTTAATAAATTTTTAAATTTTTTTTTTCAAGTTATAATTTAAAGAAAATGAAGATCATAAATTTTTTAAACATTCTATACCATCTTTTAAGGAAAAGCCAGTTAATAAAACATCATAAGCTTTTAGCAGTTTAATTTTTAGAAATATAAAATAATTTAACAACTGCTAATTAAAGGGTTATATAATTTAATATGCAATGTGCGATTTATAATTATTTTCGTTTAAGAGTATTTTGGCCTGTTTGCCTATTTATAATGGTAAATTAGTAAATAGCTCTAATTTTCCCTAAAAAATGTGTTTTTGTTACCAATAACTATAGTATAGTATGCAAAACGTAAACGTAAAAATATAGCATGTAAATTGTAAATATACTTTAAATGCATGTAGAAAATTTCTCCTTATTAAAAATAAAGCAACCTATTGATTTTGGCTCTAATCTACATTTCTATATTGGAATTGTTATTTGCAGATCTCTTGATTTTTCAGTAGCTTTATTAAAATTACTTGTCAAGGATACTGAGATGAGTATCGAACAAGCCATCGAAAAGTCATATAATATCACTCTTAAGCCATGGCATGGATGGATATCTTCTGCAGCATACAAAGTAACGCTAAATTTTCTCGTGTCTTAGCCTATGTTTGATTTATCTTTATAAACTGTTTATAAAACTCAAGTCATTTTTACTTATATATTTTGTACTATCCACTTAGCCGGTACTCTTTTTTATCTATCTATAAATTATACTGTTATATAAACACTTTCCATACATGCATTTAATTTTTTTTTTCTTGTTTATTGGAATGAACGTGGTATTGGGAATCCTCGATATAAGCATAGAGAATTGTCACAACCGCAAACTATTAATCTCACTTCACTGAGATCACATTACTTTTTGTTTTGTCCGACTAAAGTAAATGACTTAAAATTAAGCATTTTGTAAAATGTTTCACACATATTGCATGTTTGCACAGATTCCTTCTTTACCGACTTAAGATATAGAGCGTGTTTGGAAGTAATTTTGAGAATTGATTTTTTGACCGTTAGGAGAAAAGTGGGATTCACCTGTGAGAGAAGTCAAATATGAGGGCTGAAATAGCGAAATAACGGTCAAAAAATCAATTTTTTGGAGGAAAAAATCACTCCCAAATAGGCTGATAATTTTTGAACTTATACGCATTTTCTTTTTATAGGTATCACTCAAACTAGTGCCCGATACCAAAAGTTTGATAGATATTCTGAAGGCCAAAGATGCAAATGATGATATGCTTAAAAAAGAAGTGCAAACCCTAATTTCATTACTTGTACCTGAGTTAGAACGAAGCTATGGTATCATGGTGAGCCATTACATTCATCTTTTCATTTGAACTTTATTTTGTTGATTTCGGATCAATTATGCGTAATATTATTTTATTGAAAAATATTTTGATTGAAAATAAGAGAGGAAAAAATTTATTTTGAGTCAAAATAGGGGCTTGATATTTAAGTGAGTTAAATTTAAAAATTAATGAAGTTATTCTATTTTAAAATGGAACCTAAGTTCAGTGAACTCAATGCTTTTTCCATTTTTTTTCGAAGTACTATGATGTTTGTGCTAACTGTAAATCTTGCCTCTGACGTGCAGAGAATGTATGGGCTGGATAAGTTGAAATCTACCTGAATGGTATGTTTCATTGAACGTTCTATATGATTTAAAGTACAACTAACAAAATATAAGGTTTTTTGGCCATACTATATATACCAAATTTTTTTACCTAATCCCTTACAATAGGGAGTGGGAATCACATTTTGAGATTTTTTTATTCACGTGGATCTTGTGTGCATGTTAGAGGGTGTAAACAATTCGGTACACTTTTAAGTATACAAATAGAATTATTCATGTTTTTTAATACTTTTTCAGTACTGTCTATTTTACTCTATGTTTGTCCTATCAATAAATTTTTCTATTCAATATAGAGCTATACTTTGTATAGTGTAAAACATGTAAATTAGTCACAGTATTATGTAGTTTACTAAGAAAATTTACGCATATTTCATGATCGATGTGGACGTGGATGAACTCCATCCAATCATTCAAATATTAATTTTACTTTCTCGCCTCAACTCTTAGCATTTGTTTGCCCCCATTAAATTATAATTCAATTTTTCTCTCATCTTATCAACCACACATTCTTTATATTACACGTAAACTCAAAACTTTTCCTTCATTTTTAACAACACATTCTCACTATTCCAAAATCCAATTCTCATTATAAGGAGAAAATACAACAAGCAATGGAAACTAGAACCATCATGCGATCCGGCATGACAAGATATCATAGCACGTCATTTCTTATCGAATAACTTTAAACATTAAATCATTCATTATTATGTACTTAATTTTGTATGGATGAAAATGTTAAAATAAATTCCTTATTATCAACGATTTCTTGGGCTACTTGTTTTTCCTTGTGCGTATAAAATAATACATTAAATGTATATGTATACGTATTTGCACATTGCAAAGAATTTCAAGTTAGTATCTAACACTGTAAATCATTTAGTATTGAATTTGGCCCGGCATAACGGATATCACATTATGAAAGATTTATAGTGCTAAATCATCACCCTTGATAATGAAATATAAATTCAAATCATTATTTCTCTTACAACTCATAAATTATGTATCAAAATTTTGAGACTTTCAAATATGTAGTCAACTCGATACAGTGAAGGAGCATGTTTAGAAAGTGTTTATAAACGGTTCACATATAGTAATAAATGATGGATAAATGTATAATACTTGTGAACTTCTCGAATTATGTGGATAAAATGTGATTGAACTGTTTATCATAGTTATCAAAAATTGTGAATCAGATTAAACGACCCTAGCAAGGTAAAACAATCAAGTTCCTATAGAGAATTACACTAAAATCGTTTAGAATTGTACAAAATCATATAGAATCGCACTAAGATTGTTACATGATCCGTATAGGATATATAATACTAGTGCAAGATATACAAATGAATGATTTGGTGTTGATTTCATTAATATCTCTTTAATTGATAGATCGATAATGGCACACAATGTCCAGATGTGTTCTGAATGTTCTTCCATAAGAAAACTTGTTATGGACCTTTACAAAATAGTTGAAAACTTATTTTTGAAGTTTTTATTGTCTGTTTTTTGCTAGTTATTGACTTATTTATTAATTTGTTTTTAGAATTTTTATTTGATCTTTTTTAATATTTTAAATCATTATTTAATAGGACCTTATGATCCTTGATCCATTCCAACAATATGATTTGCAAGCCCTCTCTACCGATCTAATTCATTGCAAGAACTACGTAAGTTATTACCTTGTAAGCAAGAACAAGCATGGTCGTGCATGAATTTATGCAAAAACACAATCTGTTAAAAAAATCGTACTAATTAAATTGAACCATTTCTTTCGATCTTGAACGCAAATTGTTATGAAGGGCCAATGAGACACACGCATATCCTTCCCTTTCCTTTAGGCATGTCAATGGCGTGTTGGTTTACTTATATTTTTCCATTTTTTATAGTTGGAGTTATATACATCATTTCCACATGAATTATGTTTCATGTATATATACACGTACGTCTCATGAATAAACCGTAGTATCCACAACGCGTTCCTTGTGTTATTGGATGAAGTATTAAGTCATTTGTACATAAAATTTTCCACAGAATTTGGCCAGATTACTTTCATGTGTGGGATCCATTGTGAATAAAAAATTACCAAAAAATACCCACACCCACCCCCTTTGTGTGTGTTTTGGCAGGCTTCTGTATGAAGCCTGCTGTACACACAGCAGTACAGCAGAGTTGTTGGATGAATATGTTTACTGACTAAACCTTTTGAATAAATAGCATTCTCAAGGCGTACCTTGTGCTAATGGATACATCAACGCATGATTAATTTATACTACCAAATACAAATGGTTGGGCATTGAGTCGTGACGTCAATGTCTTCAAGTCTAGTAACTGTATATGGTTGGGCATTGAGCCGTGAAGTTATCTTCTTCTAGTATTGTCTTATGTATGCATGTATATATCATTTCTTGTTTAGGTGGTATTTGAGTCACATTATTTGGGTAATAATGCATTCTTGAATAGTGTATTGATGAGAAATGTGTGATTAAAAAATAAGGAAAAAATTTTTGATTTGCGTATAATATTATTTTATTGAAGAATGTGTGGTTGAAATGATGTCAAATCACTGTTTAAAAATATATATATTTTTGGAATAATGTGGCTTAAACATGCCCTTATAAATTTTTTTTAAATGCGATGAAAGTTATATACTTGTAGGTCATCAATATTTCTTTTAAAGAAAAATAATAATAGTGTATGAGAAATAATCTTGTAGCCTATTTGGTAAAGTTAATTAAATAAAATTTAATATTGGTCCCCGTTTAATTCTCATTTTTATCAAAATACATTTTTCTCTATCTTCTTTTTAACCACACATCTTTATTAAAATAATATTACACGTAAATCAAAAACTTTTCCTTATTTTTCATTCACTCATTTTCCATCAATTTACTATTCTAAAATTCATTTTTCCCATAAAAATGGGTGTAAAACGCCCCCAATATAGTACTATGTATAAAAATATGCACTTGTAATTAATAATAATATTATTTGTGTAGTATCATCTATAATTTATTTTTAATGATTAACTTTATATTATATTGGCAGAGCTTAAGTGTAATAATGAAGTTTAAAATTATATATAATCTTTTATTGGTTAAATGGTTACCTAAGTTTAGCAACTATATAAGATTATTAGCTGCAATGGCAATGGCAATGGCAATGACAATGACAATGACTTTGACATTTCTAGCATGACGATTTCTTGTCAGTTCAATATTTTTACGGGAAATTTACCAAAATGTCACTTTTTTTGAAAATGCACAAAAAAATTTGATGTGCACACAATTTGTACAAAAATGTCACTTTCTTGTTATCAAATGTCTAAATTACTCTTAATTTGACTTTTTTGGAGCATTTAATGCTCCTTCAGGATTGCTTTTCAAAACAATTAATGTTGTAATTTGATTGTTTAATTTTGTATATTATAATCATTGAAAATATGAGTATTATATTGTAAAATACGAATAAGAGTTAATAAAAAATGAATATAAAATTCTTCAAAACCCTAGTTAACATTAAAAAACAAATTTATTGTCAAACAAACCCTTATTTCATTCATCTTCTTCATCCATTTTCTTCTTCTTGAAAAAGACATTATTTCATCAATCTTCTTCATCTATCTTGAAAGGTTAGTTGTTACGAATTATTTATATTTCTATGTAATATTTTACTTTTTTTTTAGAATGTTAAAAACAACATGATGGTCTTTTTTTTTTTAATATTGTTGAAGGAAAAACATACCAAAAATATTTTGAAAAATGTGAAGTATTTCATATTTAATGAAGCATCCAGTCATTTATTTCTGGAAATAGGTTGTGATGTTGTAGTTAAGAAATGATTATAAGCATTAATGCTACCAAACACATTTGAAGCTTCTCGGCAGTTCCGACACTTGAACCGTCGAACTCGACATTTGAAATGTCGCACCCGACATTTATAAACTATCGGGATAAATGAGTAAACTGTCGAATTGGACAGCTGATAATTCTTGACACCCTTAATTTGACCTTGTAGTATTGCATAGGTTTAAATATTGGAACATGTCACTTCCATGCTATTATATAGTCGATATTTTGATTGTGCATAATTCTTATCGTTGCACTCCCAACATTTCAGGTATGAACAATAATTTGAGATTCATCGTGTCGCACGGGGGGGGGGGGGGGGTTTG
>NC_036246.1:36427434-36439299 GCF_002742605.1 Olea europaea var. sylvestris | reverse complement strand
CGGCCGGGGGGGGGGGGAGAGTTTGTTTGCGTGACTGATGAATGGAAGTGGATTGGGAACAAAACCACTTCCATTTTAGTGCCGAGCAGTTTCACACTAACGGGGCTATTTTTACGGTTGAACGAGAAATTTGGTGTTTTCGATCGCGCACAAAATTGGAATTGAAGTTCAAAGTTCCAAACATGAATATACCGTCGGCCGAAATACTGGAAGATGAAGACATAAATTGGTACATATCAGTTCATAAGGAAACTGCACTTTGCGTTACGACTTTGGAAACTGGCTTCCCAAGTGTTGAAATGGAGAGGGATACAAATTACAGCCAACAATTGTTCGTCGCAGTGGAAGATCACCACTGTATAGGACGACGAGCTCAATCATCAGCAAAGTGTCCCAAACAATGATGCAGCGGATACTCCAATTTTCGATGTTCGGACTGCACCATTACATGAGATGTTCGACGATCCTTTACATGGTACAAATACTGGTAATATTGCTGACATTGACGAAGAACTATTATCACATTCCAAAAGTCCGAATACATGCGACTGGATTTCCACTGTCAATACGTCGGATCTTACCGAAAGGAAAATATTTTTTTTACTAAGAAAGAGTTGTACTTGAGAATTCGTTTACTTGCATTGCGACAGAAGTTTCAATTTCAGGTTAGTAGGTCAAGCCAAAAAATGTTAACTATTGTATGTGCCGACGATAATTGTAAGTGAATGTTACGTGCTTCGAGTGTAAAGCAGTTCGCCATCTTCATGATCCGCAAATTCAACAATGTGCACACATGTTCCATAGATTATCGTCGTAATGCACATCGACATACCACTAGTTCCGTAATTGCTAAGCAGATTATAGGAAAATTGGATAATCTGTACGGATCGTATGATCCTACCGCTATTGCTCGTGACATGGAACGTGAGTTTGGTGTGAAAATTAGTTACCATCAAGCACGTAGGGGAAAAGTCGTTGCTTTATATATGCTACATGGTAGACCGGGTGATAGCTTTTAAAAACTTTCTTCGTAATGTCACGTCCTAGGAGAGAGTAACCCGGGGACAGTAACGCACATCGAAGTAGATTCTCGTAACAGGTTTCACTACCTTTTCCTAGCTTTCGGTGCAAGCATTTGGGGTTACCTGCACTACATGAGGCCCATTTTTTGTGTTGATGGCAGTCACTTGAAAGGTCCGTACAAAAGTACCCTTCTACTGGCAACTGCCCAAGACGTCATCAAACAGATTTATCCGTTAGCGTGGGGAATTGTTGATGCTGAAATGAATAGATCGTGGATGTGGTTTTTATCAAATTTGAAAGATCTTATAGGTGACTCGGACGAATTGGTGTTTGTTTCGGACAGGAAAAATAGTATTGAAAATGTCATTGCCCACCTATTTCCTTGGGCTCACCATGGGTGCTGTGTTTGGCATATGGAAAAAAATTTAATCCAGCGGTATAACAACATAAGTTCAATATTTCTTTTCAAAAGAGCCGCAAGAACATACCGGACCGAAGAGTTTGAAAGACTTATGGGACAATTTCATAGGGTTAGTGCAACAACGTACCGATACTTGGAGCAAGCAGGTTTGCCATTTTGGTCACGTGCACTATTTGTTGGCCAATGGTACAACATTTTGACCAACAACAACGAAGAATCTTTGAACTCAATGTTGAGACATGCCCGTTTGTTACCGATCACATGCTTAGTGGAACACATTCGACATACTATGCAGAAGTGGTTTTATGAACGTCGAGCAAGTGCAACTGCATGCAGTACCGTTCTGTCACCAACGATGGAGAATGAGTTACGGACGACGTTCGAAGCAGGTACTAGGCTGTGAGCGCATGGCTTGGCAAATAACTTAACACAAGTTGGAATATCCAACGACACGGACATTGTAGACTTTTTCGAAAAGACGTGCACTTGTCGTGAGTTCCAACTGAATCGTATGCTGTGCATTCACGCAACTCGTGCTGCTTGCTTGAGAGGTAAGTCATTGTACGATCTCTGCTTACCGTATTACACATCCAAGTACTGAAAGTGTGCCTATGGAGAAGCTATATATCCTGTTCAGTGTGAAGTGGACTGGAATGTTTCACCCGAAATTACAGGTACTCCTATTATGCCTCCTAGTGTGCGTCGTCCTCCAGGTAGAACACCCACACGATGTAAGCGATCCAGACACGAGTGCACCACACGGCTCAGGAAATGCACTCGCTACGGTAGACTTGGTCATAACCGGACCACATGTTCGAACCACACTGTACCACGTCCGATGTAAGCAGCATTTTGTACGTGAGTGGTTGAAGTTGTAAGTGAAGTGTTCCCCTGATGTTATTTATATATGACAATGTAAATATTGTATTATTGTTTTCATTCTCTTACGCGTAAACATTACTCTTTGTTATGTTAACATTTATAGAATGCAAATAGGCACAATGCACTGCATAACTATGTCGAACCAAAATATAATTTTGCTGTGCATAACATTGTTGCCATTGTTGACACATGCAAATAGAATGTACGGAATATGAAAACTTCAACCATTATACAAGTTTCCTTTGAAATACATATTACGAACACATCATTTGTAGCGCATAACACTATCCGCAAAGTTCACAAACTACGTTCAATGTACACATTAGGTTGTGTTCGTTCAGCCAAACTACATGTTATATGAATATGCATACTACATACATAGAAAATTTGTCAGTAAATCCCGACAGTTCATCTGTCGTTCTCGATAGATGGTTCTTGCCATTCTCGATAGTTGTGCGACACTCCGCTTAAAAAAATACAAAAAACACATAACTTGCCAACGGGAGTTTCCTACTTGCTACAGAATTGGTTAAGCGTCACAAAATTCATCCATTACAAAAAAACCACTACACATGCATACGTAGAAACCCATACACGCAACAAAGCCGAACTCTTCACTCGGACCAACACTTGAACCTTCTTTCCCACCGTCATCATTCGAGCTGATGACAATTAGCTCGGGAGATGGAACGCGACCCTGCCCCTCATCCTCATAACGTTGAATTTCGTCTGCATCCAAAAATGGGACCACCCATTGAAGCACATTTCTCGGAGACTCACCTTCATCACTTGCAACTTCGTCCAGGTTCGGAAAGGGAATGACAGTGATGGCTCTCCTACCACCATTCGATCTCACTTCCTCATCATCCGAAAAAATTACGATGGGACATAGCGAGGTTGAACCGGGTGTCGGCATCGGCTCCTGAACTGCCAACGGTGAATTGCTTCCCGTGGACGATGCCATTATTTTCATACGAAGAAACAGACTTCAAATACTTTGATACGTTCCTGCTACAAGATGCCTCAGAAAGAGTTTCATATATCCCACTTGAAGAGTGCAAGCCTTGCTTTATACTGGAAATATATGAGGACATCTAAAGCAATTTACCAACCAACTACCATTTCATTTCTACTTAACACTTGATTGACCATTGGTGTGATGGTTTAGTGTGATGGTTAAGGGTGTAAGTGTACTTTAATACAGTCCATAAATGGTGAAAATTATGAGTAAATTGTACCCATTTGTAAGACATGCAATGGCAACATTCTTGCAATGAATTTGTACTTACATTACTTTACAGAATTTTTGTAGTCCTTAGTCACAACTAAATACAGTTTTTTAATTCTAAATCATATGAATTGCATGAAAAATTGATAAAATTAATGTCCCTGCCATTGAAGATGAACATTGGGTGACTTTACAAGCCATTTTTAAAATAAACTTTAATTTTTACGAACAAGCGAATTTATACTAAAACACATGTCAAAGATAACACCGAATTTTTCATTCTACGGTAATGCGAATTTTACAATAATCATTGTCCTCGATCGTTCGACCACACTCCATTAGACACAAGATCATTTCATACCATAACTCATTTGTATAGGTATAACACCTTCAACTCCAATGAAATTAAAGTACAGAATACTACTACTTCATCAAGTACTACAAACAAATGTCCTGTCTCAATGTGCGTTCCACTTAACCATATCCCCATATGGAATTGAAGTAATCACATAAACCCCCTTGACATCATCAACCACATCATATGTGATACGATGTAATCGTCTCCACAGATGCACCTTCAGGCATGAACCCAGGTTTGGATCCCTTTGGCTGTTATTTGGTGCTATTAACTACACATCTTCATCATTGTACGAAAATTCGTCATCACACCTCGATGAAAGCACATGCTCAACTGAAAAATCAGCCCTCTGAATTAATCAGCTGCCAACCTGCATCAGGTGTCCGCTAAAGTGAAATGACAAAGCAGAGCAAGTTCGTAACTATCCATCCAATCAACATAAGAACTAGAAAATGTACTCACCCATGGAGTAGAAAACGTGCAGACAATCTAATCACCAAAAAACGAACCCTTTCACATATCATGAACAATACAGGCCATAAATATAATGGTAAAGCCAACATACAAGACAAGAAAGGTATCACACCAGACCAACACAGAGGCTCATGTTTGCTGGTTAACAGCTTCAGGATGGTTGTAGTTCGGTCGACTATAAAATTCATAAGGAGTCCACACTCCACTTGGTGTTGAGGCTTGGTGGTGGCAGGCAGATTATTGTCAAAACCCTTACTGGGAAGACAATAACTTGTGAAGGTGAAAGCTCCGACACCAGCGATAATGTTAAAGCTAAAATTCAGGACAAGGAAAGAATCCCACCAGAGCAGGAGTCAACTCTGCACTTCGTGCTGAGGTTGCGGGTAGGCATGCAGATTTTTGTGAGGACTCTAACAGGAAAAACCATCAGTTCATGTTGACAAGTCATATGATTGGGATGTATAAGAATGACGATATATTCATTTTAGTTATGATGTTGATGTACTCTTTCACATTTCATGAACAATACATGCATTATGTCGTCAACGCATACACACAAAATGTACCGACAATATCATCTCATGCTTGCACTAAACATTTATGTACTGTACATAAGACAATTTAACATGTAGCATATGGGTGAGCAAACGTATCCGTCCATAAAACAAACCAAATTAAAAGCATGTCTTTGTTACCAACAACGTATCTACTACTACATCAGACCTTACCAAACCATTTGAACTCACTCATTTCTTTACTCTCTTTGCCCTTCCCCTCGTGTATGGCGTCCGGGTAGGTGGTACAGGACATCGAACACGAGTCGATTGCCGCCTGTTTGTGCTGCCCACATTGTCTCCCTTCTGGGGTACGATCACTTGTGCCGGCAACTCTGTGCCAGTACCCATTTAAAACATTTCAGCTCGAGCTTAGCGAAATGGTTCTCTGTGAATTACGCCACATAGTCGTGGAATAAGATTATTGAAGGAAAAAATGCACATACTGTCCACCTTTGTGACGTCATGGGTTGATGGGCCTTCCTCGTTGTCATCGTTGGGGAGGGTGGGGACGATCTCTCCTGGGTCTAGTTCAAAGAAAATATGGTAAAATGGACAAATACAAGATATGTATTATCATTTGCGTAGGAAGGAAGTGTTTCGTAATAATGGAAAAAATTACGCACGTATCGTTCATGTCCTGCATGTCACCTTCCTCCGCACAGTCGTCGTCCTCCGGGCTCTGTTCATCTCCGCCTTCCCTGTCTAGTTGGAAGAAAGAGAACAAATGAATGAACGAGTGAAATTGAATACATATGCATATGACGAGATGAGATGACAAAAGTTGACAAAAAGAACGCACATACCGTTCACCACATGCATTTCACCCTTGTCTGCATGGTTGTTGTCGTGTGGGCTCCGTTTGTCGCTGCCTTCCCCGGCTACTCGAAAAAAATAAGAATTTATTGAACGACTTAAATTGAAGATAGTAAGTAAAGGAGAATAAAATAGGACAAGAAAGATATCACGAGATGAGATGACATAAAATTCAAAATTTACGCACGTACCGTTCCCCTCCTGCATTTTAGCCTCGGCAGCACGGTCGTCGTCATGCGGGCTCCACACGTCGCTACCTTGCCCGTCTACTTGGAAACCAAAAAAAAAAAATTAGTATTACAGTCAAATTCAATAGATTAGCATATCACGAGATAAGATGACATCGAAGACCAAAAATGTGTTACATAGAACTAACGGACATACCATTCACCTCCAAGTTCCCGATAGGGAAAAGACGACCACCGTCATCCGGGCACATTTCCATGTCGCCTCCATGTACATCTAAGTAATTTGACAATTTCAAAAATACGTTTGTAAGCAAACGCATCGGAAAAATTGCACACATGTTGTAAATGGAAGTAACAGTAACATAAACTCATACCTTCGTGGGGGTCGTCCCAAAGGTTTGGCTCATTCATGACCGGAGCTACAACGGAAGTGTAGGTGCCACTAGACGGGGGCACCAAGGTAGATATGAAGTCCCTCAGTCTGGCGAACTCCTCGGTGACGTGCTGCATGATTTCAAACTTCATGGTCCACAACCTCATCTCAAAGAGGATGCGCTGGTCATACAACATGCCCTCCACGTCTTCCCTCGTCAAAGTCGCTCCACCACGCGTACCCTGAACCCCAGAGGTATGGGGCAACCACTGGAGTGGGTAATGCACCCGACTGTCGTCCCGAGGCATCCACTTCGTCCTCGCACTCACTACCACCGGTCTCGCTGGATGGGTCGCGACCGCTTTCTCCACTGTCAGCAGGCTTAGACCCATCGTCGTCGTTGCCCTCTGGTGTCTGATGGCCATCGCTCGCGGATGTGTTAACATCCTCGGCCCCTACACCGGACTCGTTATCATGCCCATCACCCGCAGCGCTACCGTCATCTCTCCCACTAGCTGGTGCCGCCTCATGGAACTGTGGGCCGACAACCCTTCTAGCGTGGTCGTCCAAAATTGCACTGGACGGTCTAAGAATGGCACCAAACTGGCGATGTATGGTAGATCACGCTCGACCTCCGTGGGACGCAGTGTGGCGTGCACGTGCAGCTGTAGAAACAGGGGAGAACATGTAGTTAAATATAATGCAGACTATTCCCAATTAAACAAAATAATGGAAAGGCAGATGAAAAATGTCCATGACCTGTACGTCCCTGAAGAACGCATCGTATGTACGCTGCTGCGGTTGTTTGGTGGAGGTCCAGCACAGAAGTTGGGGTGAGCGTTCACCAACCGCTCACCGAAGCGTTCGCCGAGTTCGAGCATGGCCTCATATGCCCAAATCTGTCCTGACGATAACAAAACAAATGTCGCATTAATATCCGTCCAAACACTATGGAGGCATGGTCTAATACTGACAAACAAAACACATAAACATAATGTTGTTCGTACCTGCATGACGATCAAAAATTCGTGAATTATGAAACTGACGTCCTTTTCGTTCTTCGTCTTCGCATCGCTCATTTTACGTGCCTAAGTACCCCGGAATCCCTTCAACAAACGCCTATATCCCCCTTTGGCCCAGGGGTACGAAAAAAATAGCTCCAAGTCATCCACGATGGCAAGCGTATCCTCATCAATGCCGACATTGTTGTCCGGAGCAGTGATAACTCCTTCCACAATTAGGGCAAGCTCGAGCTTGTATCTATCTGCCCGGGCTGTCGATGCGCAGAGAAAGGCCTTCTCCAATTGGGCACACGAAATCTTCTCCAGTGATTTGAAATATTTTTCCTTCAGCCTCCTCTTCTCCAATGCCTTTGTGTACCGATCGCCCTCCGAAAATGACCCAGCAAGCAGTCTAGTGACGATAGCATACTCCTGCAGTTCAAACCGGGTAAGGTGGCCCTGCACGTTGAACCATAACTCATGGGACTTATCACAGATCCCTCGGCACACTAATGCCTGGATTAGCTAAGCGGAAAACTGGATCTCCGGAACGTCGGCGAGAAACCCAAGGCAAGAGTTGCGAAAGTCAGCCCGAAGTCAGTCGTCGAAGTTATCCATCACTGTTTTTATGTACTTCAAATTGCTCCATTGCGAGATACGCGCCGACAACCGTACATTCTCGGGCACCAGAAATTGAAATTCCATAATATTTGCAGATGAAACGATAACAGACAGACCATAATTTAACAGCAGCTGAATATTATAAATTACAAGTGTATTTTCGCAGAGCATACAACCACATCAATTGGAACAAGTAATACGAGAAACGTATAAGAACATATCATCTACCCAAAGTTGTAGTAAACATTTATTATGGCGAATTGTGCTTACAATATTCAACAAAATAAAATGTTAGCAAAATTTTTTTGTAATGTACGAAAATACATGCGGTAATGACATCTGAATGTTTGACATACATGTTTCTCGATGCACGTGCAGTGTCGTCTGTGCCCACTGTCATGTGTCGAGACACTATCACCGAAACCTGTGTCGACAGATGACTACACTCTGCCTTATAGTAGCATACGTCATCTGTCGAGAATGCCTGTAGCTAACTGTCGGGAACGATAGTTCATCTATCGGGGTTCAGCTAACTGTCGAGAATAATAGGAGGCAAATGTTGGGAACGACAGTTTTCAACATAAATATGACATACGTATGCATGGTGCCCCAACCCACAAACTTGCTACATAACAACGGAAAACCAAGCTCCCGAAAATTCACAAAACGTTTTAAAACTTAGATGTTACATATGCATGGTGCCCTATATCAAAATGTAGAACATACCCAAATCCGATCATCCCAAAAATCACAATGAAGGTGACAACGTGGATATTAATTCTAGAAAGTCATTTCATAGCCAGCCATGCAAACAGGTACGAATGTAAACACAATGAAGCAACCAAGTAAAAAATGATTGTTACAGTAGAAGGCAAGCAAACACGACTAGTTTTCCCTTTATAACTACATCGAAAACACCAAATGATGCAACTGTGCACCGAGCAATCTAAGAGATATGCAAAGCAACAAGTTGGTTTGTGAATATCTTGTGCGAGATAAATTCAATACATATTTGTACATCACAATAACAAGAGAGAAGAAAGTACTTTCACCTCGTCTAGTTGTAGTAGTTGCAAAGAGCTATGGATAGATACATCTCTTTTCTTCCTCCACACTCCACAAAGTTTAGTTCTGCAACAACTAAAAGAAATGTTGTGCATAAAAAACATATTGAAGAGGACCATACATTGAAATTGCCACATTTCTTGAATACCAATCTCCAAATATTTTTATTATTACGCTTTATAAACTGAAAGTGTATATCAAATATAACCAAAAGTAATATTAAAGCTAATTTGTAATGGTCAAATCCCTTTTCCAAATCAGCCCACAGAATATTGATTCCTATAAGTTACACCTAAAGAATTCATGGTTTTGATAGAGACCACAGTGCTGAATGCTGAAATGTGAAGCAAGGATATCAAGTTCATGACATATGTATCAAGAGAAAGTTCATATTCACACATGAAGAATACTGAAATCAAGAAACTAGAAATTGACATCATAACCCAACTAATTGATGCTTAAGCAGTTATAAAGAGAAAATACACTAAATGCTTATGGTTTCGCGTATATCCAATTCAATCTGGTATTCTCATGCAGTACTACTGCATTTAATTACCTAAATGAGTTTAATGACGGGCAAAAGAACAGCAAGTGAAAATGATGATATTCCATCATTACCAGCTCCTTACATGTTCAGGATTTTCATAACTAAGTTCTAAATTTCAACAATCTCAAAAGATGTGACCTTCTTTCAACAAATAATAAAAATGGTCCTCATTGAGAACAATGCATCTTTTCAGTTCCACCTTAAACCCTTCTTGGACTTTTAAGTCTTAACTGGCAGAATTTGATCACTAGCCGCATGATGCAGCGTACTAGGAAGCTCCTTCTTCAGATAAACACTCAAATATTTAAATCTTTACAATTCATAATTTTTAAATCTTGACAAGACATGAATGATATAGAAGTTGTTTCCTGCATTGGCATCAAAGTAGGGATATCTTTTGTATTGGGATTTTGACCCATGCTACCATGCAACTTATGCAATCAGCCCTACACAACATGTATATTTGTGCACAATTGCATTACCACTTATAGCATAAAACCAAAGCAAGAGGCAGAATTTGCACTAGTTATATTTAAAAGTAAGTATCAAGAAACAATTGAACATGTCCTCAAAAGAAAGCACGGGTCTGCACCAAGTGGACTCCTCTCAGATAGCCATGAGACTCATAAAATTCAATTAATTTTAGTCCATTAACCTTCTGTTGATGTTGTCAAACTAAACTCTGATGAATGCCTCAAAGGGAACTCAAATCTAGCTGCAGGTGGGGGTGTGATCAGAATTATGTAGGTAAGGTTCTCCTTGCATGTTATGACTTCTATGACTCATGTTCTTCTTAAGCTATGCGATCAATTTGGATACAGCCCAAATATGGGTAGAGATTGATTCACTTTCCAATGTAAAATAAATAAAAGGAAAGCATAGATGAACCTCAGAAAATCCAATACTATTTAGAAGAAATTCACCACTAGGAGAGTATGCTCAACATTTAGTTTTTCCATATTTGGCGAGAAGGGAATACATTTGCCTACCATTTAGCTGATACGGGGATACAAATATAAAAACTTCAAGCTTTCAATAACAAGAGTTAACTGCTGAGATTAATGGATTGCTTAGAATAGATAAATGTGATTTGTCAAGCATAAGGATGTAAGTGGCCTTAGTTTCTTGTTCCTTTATTCTCTTACCTGCAAACATAACTCACGTATAGACTAGGTTTCTTTCCTTAAATTTTGCTATATTTCCAAGAAGGCAAGGTTCATTGAAGTCCAACTCCTTTGTAAAAGTTTAGCCAACCAATATACTAGGCGATGGGGCAAAGCCAACTCCCCATTTTGTTAAGGTAAGAGGCCTAAAAAACATTACCTTATCTAGAATGGACTTCACCAAAAAAATTTAAAAAAAAAAAGAAGAAGAAGAGGAAGAAGGTATCAAGGACCAAGAGCTCATTGAAAATAGAATAAGATTCATCTTATACCAATTACAAATTTATAGCAAGGATCAAGTAATATGGGACCTCATTGGAAAACATCAAAGTCGTCTGATGCAAAGATAACTTAAATCCATTTTACCATTATCTCAGGTCATTCAAGGGAAAGACAAAGCATCTGATCAAAATGCATTAATTTTCAGCATAGAAGAACAAGAAGAAAACCAATCACAAAAACACATGGTAAAAATCAACCAAGATGTCAGTTCCTGTCTTATATTTCGCAAGCTTAGATAGTTTCTGCGAGGTCTGGTGAATCCCGAGCCCGATCTTGGATGCCTTACGGATGAATTAACTAAAATAATATAATTTTTCTGAAAAAAAAAGGAAAAAATAATCTTTTCAACAACTGACGAATGGGGGATAATATATTCAAAAGAGTTAACAAACATAATCTTTTAATATATTTTCACAGACAACAACAATTTCACATCATCAACCATTTCTTTCAAATTTAAAAACAATAACCTACAAGCAATATAGAATATATTCAAAAAAGGGCTCACAAAATTGCTTTGAATTAAAAACAAGAAGACCTGAACTGTGTGAGATTGAATACTGAGAGCGACACACGGTCCAAAGACTCCACCGCCTCCAGTCCTCCAGCTGAGCCGCTATTTCTACTCCGAATGGAAATATGGAAATTTAAGGGTTTACTGTTTGCACTTTTCAGCCGATTTCAAATGCAATTTGGGACCTTGGGTGGATTTTGCTCTGTCGGTTTTTATTTCCTTATTCCGAGCAGTTTAGATACAATGGCTAAACTATTGCTGGCAATAATTTGATATTCAGTGGAATTCTTCATCAGATTCTTCACATCTTCAACATACTCGCGTTCACTTCATTGAGAGAAATGAGAGAGTGAGC
>NC_036246.1:36391689-36426690 GCF_002742605.1 Olea europaea var. sylvestris | reverse complement strand
AAAAGGAAACATAATCTTTTCAACAACTGACGAATGGGGGATAATATATTCAAAAGAGTTAACAAACATAATCTTTTAATATATTTTCACAGACAACAACAATTTCACATCATCAACCATTTCTTTCAAATTTAAAAACAATAACCTACAAGCAATATAGAATATATTCAAAAAAGGGCTCACAAAATTGCTTTGAATTAAAAACAAGAAGACCTGAACTGTGTGAGATTGAATACTGAGAGTGGCACACAGTCCACCGACTCCGATCCTCCAGCTGAGCTGCTACTTCTGCTCCGAATGGAAATATGGAAATTTAAGGGTTTACTGTTTGCACTTTTCAGCCGATTTCAAATGCAATTTGGGACCTTGGGTGGATTTTGCTCTGCCGGTTTTAATTTCCTTATTCCGAGCAGTTTAGATACAATGGCTAAACTATTGCTGGCAATAATTTGATATTCAGTGGAATTCTTCATCAGATTCTTCACATCTTCAACATACTCGCGTTCACTTCATTGAGAGAAATGAGAGAGTGAGCAAGAGATTTAGGGTTCTTCGAATGGGGGATTGGTACGTGCATTTTGGTTTTTACTCTGCTTTTTTTCTTGAATAATTCAATTTTGTCAGACACTCTTTCAAAATTTTGTACAATTTCTTTGATTGGTCAAATCTCATTTAATTAGGACCTATAGGATATTTAAAATTAGTTTTAAGGGTAAATATGTCTAAAATTGACATTCTTGCAATGTCAAAAAAAGTGACATTTTTGTAAATACAACACCAAAAGTTGACTATTTTGATAATTTCCTCTATTTTTTATTGGAAGATGTCCCTTAATATTATTAATTCTATCAAAAATTGTAGAACTCATCGAACTATCCATTCTTGTAAAATAAGAATTAGTATAAATAACTTTTTTTTAGGGAACATTGCAGTAGCGGTCCCAAATCTTTACATTTTTTGCAGACTTTACCTCAACCTTCAATTTGTGCCACTACAGGTCCCAAACCTTTCAAAAATTAGTACTTGAAGTCCAAATGGATGGTTTCTATTAATTTAACCATTAGTTGACCCAATAAATTGACTTTAACCAATTTTAAAAGGAGTAAAATTGTAACTTCAACTTAACATTAAAAAACAAAAAAAATAAAAATAAAAAATCACTGTTCATTAATTTTCTTCTTCCCACACCCCACCTCCTTCTGAACCCAACCAAAAAACCCACCTCCACAACCTCATCATCGTCTGTCGCCAACGTCCACCAAAACTCTATCAAATATTATCTTTTCCACCCCACCCCAAAACAAAACCCACCCACCACTAACAGTCACCACCAATCGTCGGCAACCAACACCGTCGCCATCCATAGAAAATATTATCTTCCCCACCCACTAGTAGCGATGGGTGGCGATTGGTGAACTAGCACTGCCTCCTATAAGTATTATGCCCTATGTCCAATCAGTTTTGGACATAAATGCTTTTGATATATAATTAATGCAATTTAATAACAGATCTATTATTTAATTAATAGACAATTAAATAAATAATAGAGTCCGCAGATTCAAATCATCGTAATTTGTTAATCACAAGGAGTTGTGATTATGAGATACAAATTACAGCTGATTGAATATTAAATTGTCAGTGGTCATAAGTAATAACGAGATACAGATATCGTTATTACGGATAAACCATCACGTGTGGCATTTCTTACTTATGAAGTAAGTAGCTGATCTCACAAGCTAAAGTGTGGTGACACTTAAATGAACATATGGATATTTTGTTATAGAACAAAATATTGGAGACCCGCCGAGAGATTCCACATGGATAACTATCCGAATGTCAGTGGTTAATCTCTAACGTTCGATAGTGGAATTGGTCATTTGATTTGAGGTCGTCATGATACCTTATATGAGGACAGTCATACTTTGACGGTGTTGGATGTTGCTCTGCAAAGGGCCGCTAATACGACATCGTTCGGGTACGTCAAGAATCATATGAAGGTTGTGATTGATCAATAAAGGATTCGTCACTCTTAGATAGTAGGAGATTATAATCTGCGTTTCATTCAATTAAGTCAATGATGAAATTATTGGCCAAGGTGTATTCATAAGTCGAAAAGAAGTTTTCGACTTATATTGACTTAATAGTGGAGTGAAAGATATGATCGATAATCGAGATTGATACACTTTCATATCTCGTAATTGATCGAGTCACATTGACGAAGGGATTATAGTTTCACGGTAAACGAACGAGTTTGATTTTGTCATACCACGTGACATTTCCCGTCACATGTATTGCCCTGACACATTGCTAGATGTCAATTTGGGACGGCGAGTGTGAATTGATGATAAATTAAAATTGTGTTTTAATTTATCAATTTTGATCAGATCAAAATAATATTTCATGTCGTTAGGCACATCGTGATCGGGAGCCTGATGGGTCGCACACAAAAGAGAATGGGAAGGTTGTAATTTGTCAATTAATTA
The DNA here is from genome assembly GCF_002742605.1 of Olea europaea var. sylvestris. Classification (NCBI taxonomy): domain Eukaryota; kingdom Viridiplantae; phylum Streptophyta; class Magnoliopsida; order Lamiales; family Oleaceae; genus Olea; species Olea europaea. The sequence continues at coordinate 36,424,207 of NC_036246.1, read as the reverse complement.
ATTTAACAATCGTTGCATAAATTAATTAATTGGGTTGGTCATTTATAGGCCCGAATTAATTAATTGGATTAATTAATTCACGGACCGAATTTAATTAAATGGATCAATTAAATATTGGATCGGACCGAGTCAGGCCCGTTTGGGTTTATATAAATACATGGCTAGGGTTTTCAATCCATACAGTTTTCTCATAATTATTCTTGCTAGCATAAGAAGAGAAAACCCTGATAGTTGCAATCTTATTATCTGTGTGGATCATCGTTGGAGGCTGAACAATAGGACAGCTGTGAGTTGCGAATCAAGATTGCTGGAACGAAAAGAATAGCAAAGAAGTTTGCAGATTTGAAAAAGGTACAATCTTATCACAATTTCTATCTAAACACAAAGACGATTTTTGGTGGGAATCGAAATATGTTTTAATTTTTCGCTGTGCATGTTAAGTAGATTCCCAACACCTCCCACCGACAGTATTTTATAGCTGGTACCACCACCCCTTTCGAACCACATTATCGTCTTCTTCATCCCATGCCACAACCCTATTGTAACAAATAGTTAAAATCACCAGTCCCCTCCTTTGATAATTCAACCACAACAGAAATCACCCCACCACACATAAAGTTCCCTACAACCACTATTCTCAGCAGCCGCTACCACCAACATTGTTGTACAATGCTATGATTGGCTCCCACCATCTCTTGCCATGAACCACCGCCGGTCCTTAATTGCAGTCACCCGTGCCAATTGATTAGCTCCACTTGTGTCGTAAGGCTTTTGCTCCATTATTTATTTATTTTTTTTATTTTTTTGCCTCAATTGGTCATTCTCCGGTGGATTTGATTTCGCCACTTCTGGTTCCCAATATTTCATGGGTACTTTCAGTTTGGTTTAAGCCTTCCTTTGGCAGGTGGTGATTGTCGATCGTGGGTGGTGATCGATTGTGTGTCTGGGTTTTTTCAGTCAATGCATGCCTCAATTTCTCGAAAAAGATGAAGGATTTGGGGATAAAGGGGTAGGGTAGAGTGGGGTGGGATGGTTTTTTGAATTTTAATTTAATTATTTTAAATATTAATATGTGACTGATAAAATTGCCCTTATTTAAATTAATCAAAGTATCCAATTGTTTTATTTTTCAAGTCAACTAATGGTGGAACTCATAGTTTCCATCATTTTGGACTCCAAGTGCTAATTTTTGAAAGGTTTGGGACCCGTGGTGGCAAAAATTGAAGGTTGAAGTAAAGTTTACAAAAAAATGCAAAGGTTTGGGACCGTTGTTGTAATTTTCCCTTTTTTAATTTGAAAGTAGGAAAAATAAATTTTTATTTAAACACATTTCAAAATAAAGAAAGAAAAAACTGATTTATGTTACTATATTTCAAATTAATTTTTGAGTTAATTTCACAAACGGTCACTGAACTATAGAGAAAATTACAAAACGGTCACTGAAGTTTAAAACTTTTAGTAACCGTCACTTAAGTTTTGGTACGCTTTCAAAAATCGTCACTGAAATTTAAAATCTTACAAAAAGGTCACTGAAGTTTAAAAACTTTCAGAAATGATCACTGAAATTTAAAAACTTTCAGAAACGCTTATTGAAGTTTTTTTTTTTATTTTTTGGGCTACTTTTGCGACAACTTTCTATCATTTTCGACCATCAATACCACCAAATTTTGATACCATTGAAAAGCTTACAATGTCCTCTTCCATTATTACCCAAAATCTCCCCATAACTCCAAGGAATTTGACCGAAAAATCGCCAAAAAAATCTGAAATTCTGCCAAAATCTTCAGATTTTTGGGCGATTTTTGCAGTGATTTTCCTGTGAATTCCGACCACCAAATCGGCTGATTTTGGGTGATAATTGAAGAGAAGATTGTAGGCTTTCCAACAGTATCAAAATTCAGCAAAATTGATGGTCGGATGTTGCCGGAAAGTTACCGCAAAAATAGACAAAAAAACTGAAAAATTTGCCTAGATTTTCGCCTTTCCAGGTGGCCAACTTTGTGGGTTTATTCCGGCCGAATCTTTTGGAGTTTGGGGGATATTTTTCATGGTAATTGAAGAGGACATTGTAGGCTTTTCAACGGTATCAAAATTCGATGGTATTGGTGGCCGTAAGTTTCCGAAAAGTTGCGTCAAAGTAGCCCATAAAATCTAAAAAATCTGCCTAAATTTTCGCCTTTTCGGGTAGCCAACTTTGTGGGTTTATTCCGACCAAATCCTTTGGAGTTTGGGGGATATTTTTATGATAATTGAAGAGGACATTGTAAGCTTTCCAACGGTATCAAAATCCAGTGGCATTGGTGGTCGGAAGTTGTCAGAACATTGCCTTAAAAGTAGCCTAAAAAATCAGCCCACGTTTTCACCTTTTTGGGTAGCCAACTTTGTGAGTTTATTCCAACCAAATCCTTTGGAGTTTGGGGGATATTTTGGACGTTAATTTAGGAGGACATTGTGGACTTTCCAACGGTATCAAAATTTGGCAATTTTGGCCCAAAAAATCTGAAAATCTGGACAAATTTTCCAATTTTTTGGGCTAATTTTGCAACGATTTTCTAGTCAAATCCTTTGGAATTATGGAGAGATTTTGGGTGGTAATTGAAGAGGACATTTTGGTCTTTTCAACGGTATCAAAATTTGACGGTATCGGTGATCGGAAGTAGTCGAAAAATTGCCACAAAAGTAGCCCAAAAAACTGAAATTTCATTGACCATTTCTGAAAATTTTTAAATTTCAGTGACCATTTTTGAAAGCGCCTGAAAACTTAAGTGACTGTTAATGAAAGTTTTAAATTTCAGTGACCGTTTTGTAATTTTTACTTAAGTTTAGTGACCATTCGTGAAATTAACCCATTAATTTTTTATTTTTTTTTTTAAAAGTTAGCTTTCGATTACTTTTTAGATCAGCTAAAACAGGCTATTAATAACATAACATACACAATATTTTCACTAGATAAACATAAAATGATAAAACTATGTCCCGTTTATTTCTCATTATTTACTTATTAAAATGAAAAATATGATTATTATTCATTACATAAATTATCATATTTAAAAATTTATTTCTTGTGTGTGGAGTTATAACGACTATATTTTTTATTTTGAAAATTAATGTGGCTCAAATAGTACTTATGATGCTGTGAAAACGCTTTTCTAATTATCTTGCATCATCGTCAAATCAAATCGATAATTTTTAATCCTACCTCCTAGTTTACAAATGAACAATTTCGAGCTGGTATTTCCTCAAATCCCGGTAAAATTGAATTTCGTGGTTAATTAATTAATTTCTGTTTCTTACATTTCCATCTTGTAGTGCTTCATCCCATTTCCGTATTTTTAGAATTTTTTTTTTCCTTGAATTTCTATCTGGGCTTGCTTCGAATCCCTATATGAAGTTGAAATTTAATTCCTTTCTACCAGTTCTTTATTTTTCTTGAATTTCTTTGTCTTTTGATTTTACTTACTTGTATGGTTCAAATCTTTTATTTTGTTTTCGAATTCTTTCACCATTTTCACTCCATAAGGTGGATCTGATCTATGAAGACAAATTATTCATTCGGGTCTAGTAGTAGTCCCAAATCCTTCCAGGCCTATCCAAGGGGTGATTTTGACTTGGAATCTGGAATTGTAAAAAAATCTCGAAAGCCCAAAAAATCTCTCATTAAAATGCTAAATTCATTAGGAAATAGAATCCAATACTATTACAAGCTTCATCCTCTTATGCTCTTCTTGATTTGCTTTTCAGTTATGATTACAATCATCATAATGATATCCATATATGGGAACCCCATTAGAATAATGCCCTCTTATAGGAAACTAGATGCTAATGTGGATAATTATCCGTTTTCGAAGTTTAAGAATCTTGTAATGGTGGCGGGCCATTCGATTTATACTAGTAGTAGTTGTGAGAAGGTTGATAATGAGGATTCTTGGTTTTTGGAGTCCAATCAGAGGCATCCAGGCCAAGCTGCTACTTTTGTTACGCATATACAGAAGGGGGTGGATATTGCAGCCGATGATGATGAGGCATTGCTCTTGTTTAGTGGGGGTGAGACGCGGAAGGATGCAGGTCCACGAAGCGAAGCACAGAGTTATTGGGTTGTTGCCGAGTCAAAAGGATGGTTTGGTGAGTGCATTCCTGTGTTTATTTTCTTGCTGGGACGATTATGTAGGAATGATTTATTACTATCGAAATGACTGGAAATAAGTATTCTGATGTTTGAAAATAGTGAAGCAGGAATATTTTGCCTGACTGTGATGTTTTAGGACTAGTCTTGGCATTCATTCGAGACGATATGCTCACTCGTGACATTTTATTTACTGGTATTATTATTATTTTTATAAAGATCTGATCCTTTTGGAGTTTTGAGTGATGAGTTTGATTTTAGATTTGAGTCTTGTGAATTCTGACTGATATATTAGCTAGTAAGGAAGCTTCTTTTAGCTCCCTTTTTATATTTTTAATTTAGGCGAAATAATAAAAATCAAATCAAGAGGGTGTTTGTTGGGATTAGCCTCCGTTTGAGCCCCATTATTTCTCATTACATTAAATTAAAATTTTCTCTCTCTTATTTTTAACCACATAATCTTCAATAAAATAATATTACACGTAAATCAAAAAAATTTCAACTATTTATTTTTCAAAAAAAAACTATTCATCTCATTATAATGTCAAATAATGGGGCTCAAACACACAAAATTAGATTTTTGATAGATTTTGATAGAAGTTTTTGAAATCCGTGGTTGAAAAGTTGTGGGATCCAAAAAAGATGCTGTTAACATTGATTGTTTGACTTTAATTCAGACTAAAATCTGAGTCAAACGGGGGCCAAATATAAAAACGATTTTGCTGCATTATGTTTCCTTTCATACATGTTTTAGACTGATACACTGATGCTACTTTTTGTTCCCTTTTTCTTTTTTCAAATTTTTACATATATTTCTTTACTTCTCAAGGTCCTTGCAATTTAGGATTTTTTTGGATCTTTACGCTTCTTATTTTTGCTCAGTTCTCTGAATTTTAACGTTCTCAAAATTCATAATGTAAATTTAAATAATTTGGCTCCCTGATCTTGGTGGAATTGCTCAAATATGTAAATAAGTGTTTCTTTGATTGTTTGGCATGAAACAGCTTTAGTCCAAAGCTATATGCTGGCTGAGCATGATATAGTGAGTTAAACTGTTACAGAAGTGACACAGAGAGAGAAATATAGAGGAGAGGAAGAAATATGTATTTCAATATCTATAATTTATAATAGTTTCCAAACAATGAAATCCTACTTTATATTTATGGAGTAAAGAACTTAATCTAAAACATCTTCCAGTAAATCACAACGGTAAAAAATGATAAAATCCTATCTAATAAAATTGCTGATATATTTAAATCAAACTTTATCTTCAGTCCTAATCTTCATAGATATCTGCAATTCCTATGCTTATTCTCCATTGTAAACTCTAGAAAAATGTTTTCTTTTCTGTGTTAGAAATTCCACGTTAGATCATACCCTAACCAAAATGAATGTAAACTTTTAAAAGGGTGTGTCCTTGTGTTGTACCTTTCTTAAGTTGGCTGAGATCTGGAGGCTACTGTTGAAGCTTATGCAGTTTGCATTGTTGTATGTCGACCTGCAAATTTTCATTTTTTATTTTTTGCAATGGAGATGAACATAGATTATAATGATACATTCGGTTTCTAGTGACTTCATTGCTAATGTTTTGTACCTGCATTGCTTGAAGTTAGCTAGGAGCCTAGGAAAATCAGCGTCCTTTACATGTATGTTCGATGCACGTAAATTCTATTAATCATAAGTTCTTCGTAAAGATCATATCTACTTAAGGGATTAGACCAAGTGTGTCATATGGACACATCATGGGAACTGAAAGAACCTGAGTAATCTGGCTTTTGTGGTTTTCTATGTTGCACCGACAAAGACACATATGTCGACGCACGATTTTTAAAAAAGTACTAAAACGACGAGTCGTTGATACATTGATTAAATTTTTTAGAATTCTTCATTTATATAGTATAAATTTAGTTTTATACTTGTTATTAAATTTTTATTTTTATTTTTTGAAATCTTTTAAATATGAGTACTTATTTGTTATTTACTAATAATTTTGTGTTAAAAATATATAATTTTTAATAAAAAAGAAAAATATTTATAGTAGAATGTTCGAGAAGTGTCGGTATCGACATGTGTGCGACACAGACACGTTACCCTAGTTGAAGCATCCATGCTATAGAGATGGTTGTTATATTGAGGTTTTTCTATCTTGATGGTTATATTGTTATAGTTTCATGCAAAACAGTACCCAATTATATCTTTTAGCATACCATCCAAATTATGTGGGTATAAGTAACTACGGAGACATGATTGAAATAATAAATTTCCTTTTGGAGAGTGATGAGGTTGGAAACTTGGCTGGCAAACCAACTGCAAGAGAAATGTATTTTCATATAGGGGAAAAAATTATCTTTTAACATTGGGGGCCAACCTATAACATTATTCTCGAATACATCGACATTAGGATTTCTAGCTTTGAAGTGCTTGGCCGTGCCGCCCCACCTCGCCTACCCAAAATAAATAAATAAATGGAAGACCTCTTCTTAGCCTTCGTTTGGCCCCCATTAAATTAAATTTCATTTCTTTGTCTCCTATTTTCAATCACACAATCTTCCTTAAAATAATATTATATATAAACCGAAAACTTTTCATTCTTTTTTAACCACTTATTTTTCAAAAAAATAGTGTTACACCCATTTTAATTTGAAAAAATGGGGGCCAAACGTGGGCTTAATATTGTCTTTTTACGAGGGTGACTGCATATTATTCTTTTTCATTATATTTCTAGCTCTTGCACAATTTCCATTTTATGATATAACTGCTTGCCGACTGCCTTATAGATGTATTTTTTTTCTCTCTTTTTTCTCATTCGTCCACTCAAAATAGTTAGATGACTTCAAATATGATGTCTTGTAAGCGACTTACCCTAACCTTGACGATGAATCTCACAGTATTTTACGTGGTTATGCAATAAAATTAGTAACTTTTCTGCAATATGAGTTTCTTGTGGCAATGATTTTATAATGCTTGATATGCTTTATCCGTAAGTCGTGGGTTATTACTGGTGGTTCTTTGAAAGAGAGTAATGGAAAAACAGAAAAAGATTGATAAGGAAACCTCTGATCAAGTGAAAACAAGTGCATGATAATAATTTTCTACCCAAAGGAAAATGACCATTGGGACTTAGATTGTGTCAATTTCTTTTGTTACTTGTTTAGTTTCAATTCTTCCTTACAATTTTTTTTGTTTATTGCATCATTTGGGATGATTTGCCGTTTGTGTTGCATCATATTGGAAGCTTAATAATTTACTTGATTACTTCCAGAAAAACTTAGAGTTGGTATTGAAATTAAATTTTCCTTATCATGATCACATTTGGATTGTTCTTTTAGTATGCTGTGAACTCTATACAGGCAAGCAAGACAATGTGCGATCTAGAGCACTAACCGAAGAACATGCAAGAGACAGCTTTGAGAATCTTCTCTTCAGTGTGTGCCGGTTCCGGGAGCTTACTGGCACATATCCTCAGAATATAACTGTAAGTCTAATTGTTATATACATTCACTGCTCTAACTCCGGTTGAATTCTGGAGTTGGTTTATGACTAATACTTAACCTGCATGTCTGGTGAGTTCGACTTGCCTGTACTAGATAGTATTAAAGAAGTAAATTAAGCTAAATATTGTCTATTTTCTCCTCTAATCTTATTTGGTACTGCATAACAAATATAAGATATGAGTGCACGAATTGAAGACTTCTTAGGAGCTTTTTGACTTTTAAGTGAAATTATCAATGTCAAGGCCACGGTTATTATAACATTTTTGATTCTCTGATTGTTTGTGCCTAAGTATTAGGAAGGCTAATTCTGTGTCTATGCCTTTAAGTCTTCCCATGAGCCCTTTAAGCACCTGTCTGGTGAGGTCGACTTGCCTGTACTAGATAGTATTAAAGGAGTAAATTAAGCTAAATATTGTCTATTTTCTCCTCTAATCTTATTTGGTACTGCATAACAAATATAAGATATGAGTGCACGAGTTGAAGACTTCTTAGCAGCTTTTTGACTTTTAAGTGAAATTATCAATGTCAAGACCTCGGTTATTATAACATCTTTGATTCTGATTGTTTGTGACCAAGTATTAGGAAGGCTAATTCTGTGTCTGTGCCTTTCAAGTCTTCCCATGAGCCCTTTAAGCACCTGTCCACAGATAACAGTACTTGCTAGTTACTGCATCATCAATATTTCTTCATCGTTATTTTGTCAATTTACACTGGTTCTTAGATGTCTCTACTCGTATTTTCTCGTGTATAACTAAAACATATACAGTTGACAGCCGTCATCCAATTCCCATTAAGCATGAGGGTGCGTGCGTATGCTTGTGGCTGTGTTTATACACATGCAACTTATGGGAATTTTTGTTAATTCTTTTTTAGTTAAATATATGAACAAAAATTGATTGGTAACAGGTTTTTCCAACTTGTGCTGAAGTCAAGTCAGACAAGGACTGTCCTTTTTTACCTGTTTCTTTTTTGTATTGAAATTCAGGTTGTAGGTTACGATTTTAAGGAAGAGAGATTTGTTCGTCTTCATCGATCGGCAATTGGATTTCCCGAGGCAAGGTTCTCATATGCAGGCACGCCTTCTTCCCAAAATTCAAGGGAGGCAGCTTTAAAAGGGGAAGCATTGGTGAGGGCTCAATTTCAAGACGATCCTTATGGTTGCTTAGGTTCACTACGTCGCAAAAAGCTTGGACGCAATCCTTTTCACCGGTCAATTCCTTATCCTAATGGATGTCCTGAAATCGAAGGTTTGTTCAGATATTGTGGGAATGCTCCATATCCAGGCTACCTTCCATGGGCTTAGAAAAATTGTCTTCTTCAGAAACAAAAACTAGGATTAAAGTTGAAAAGGATACATTGTTAGCATGTTGAGAAGGTAGATTGGATAGCACCCTGCGTAAATTTAAATCTTATCAGTTGCACTTTTCAGTTTTGTCCATGTGATAGGCTTACCGGAGATGCACCGCTTCCTGTATTTTTTGTAGAAAAGAATTAAATGGAATACCAAGTTCGCTAGTATAGAGATATCTTCAATGCAGAGCAACGCTCACAAGGTTTGGCATAGCAAGGCATTTTCTTATTTTTAATATTATTTTAATTACTATAGACCATAAATAAATAATGCATGCTTTGAAAATTGGATAAAAATATTTGTACAAAATTTTGTTAACAAAATGGTGTATTCATTCTCACAAAATTAGTGGACCCCATGTGAACTTAAAAAATGTCGGCTTGTGGTCCCTACTCTCGTTGTCAGTAGTGAGTAAGGGAGTGTGTAAAAAAAGTTTGTACATGTAACATGATCTTTGGAAACTTATAGGAAATTTTAATATTTTTAAAGTTTTCAATAAAAAGGTACAAGGGATAAAAATTCTTAACTATAATACATTAAGAATACAATTTAAAAAATATCGAACTTCTAAGAATTCTTTCAAAAATCAACACTAATATCATCTTTTCTAAGATTATAAATATATTGATTTAATAAGAAAATAATGTGAGTTGAGTATTAATAAAAGATAATTATGATTGTGTAACTATGACATTTGGTTGTGATATAAGACGTTTTGTAATACGTTATGATCGTGACAGACTGTGTGTGATTGTGACTTATAAGGTTGTGTACTTTTGTCTATGTGACAAATATTAAAAAATTTGACACTGTTTTGTGACTTCATGTCTCTTAAATATAACCTAAAACGTCTCTTGAATATAACCTAAAATGTGTACTTTTTAAAATCATAATTTCATGCAAGAATTGTGACCCGATTTTAAGGTTGAAGATTTCATGTAAAATATGAGAAAGAATGCGTCAAATCCAATTGTTAATAATTGGAATTTCTTTCTCTAGATTTTGTAATTTTGAAATCCCATTTTGTAATTTTGAAATCCCATTAATGATAATTAAAGTTCGAATTTGAAATTACTTACTAAATCTTTTAAATATTAAATTACTTATTTATTTTATATATAATTAATACTTGATTTTTAAGAAAAATCTTAATAATCTGATTAATTATAATTACATCGAACTTCAAGTTAAAAATCAAGAACTAAAAACTAAAGTGCATTTATTGGAGAAATTATAATAGGATTACAGAGAGTAATAAATTTCACGAAATGTTTGTATAGTAATTGTCAAATGATCTATCAATTAATATCATTTGATTACCACCTAAACTGACTATCAGCAGTGCTAAATAATGTTACTCCTTTTTTAATCATCACTTGACAAATAAAATAATTAGTACTTATATCTCTTTTTCCATCGTTTGTCGAAATTTTATGAAACACTTCGATACTTCCTTGTGCTTCTGAAGGCTTCACGGCTATTCAATCCTCAGTTTGAGGTCTGGATCTTGATATTAAGTCCTAATTTGAAGGTCTAGGTTTTCGGCGGGCTACGAGAAAAACTCTGATTTTAAGTTGGTGCAACTTATTAATTACTTCAGAAAATCATAAATTATAGCGTAAACACGAACAATGGTGATTTACCTAAGAATGTTTTATAGAGAAGTCTCTTTCCCAACGTCGTCCAAGCATGTCAAGGGCATTTTGCTCACTTTCTGCACGTATTCCCAAAATTGACCAAATGGCCAATCAACCTAATTTCTACAACTCCAAGTCAGTGAAAGAAAGAGGGAAAATAACTAGCCCTCTACCTAATTTAGCAACATCGTGAGTTATACAAAACAGACAATTCTAACAAATATTTAAAAAATGACTTAAAATTTATCCTCGTCCTGTGATGTGGCCGCGATATAACCTTATGGAGAGCACTTGGCGTACAGGAGTCCCCTCACAAGGCATTTATAGGTCACACACAATGGAGGGTGGGTGAATATTTTTTTGGTAATATTTTGCTCACATGGAGTCCATGTGAGTATTCTGTATCTTTTCTATCAAAGATTATTCTGTACGCACATAATAATTGTAACCATATCGCTTTGAAGAAATACTTGTAATTTGTAAAATTACTGGAAGTACCAAGGCAGGTATCAAAAAATTCAAGCTATAACAATCAGGCACAATTACAGTGGAAAAACATACCATGGGAGTGAAACAAAATCAGGCTTTGCTGCAATACGGCAAGTCACGAGTCGGGTTTTAATCCAATAAAGTCGGATTAAACTGCACACGTTGCCAAGATATGTATTTCTCACATAAGCAAAATGAATTAGTCAGTGTCACCCTCAAATTTCAGCCCTCTATACAGTTCTGTTAGGAGAATACTGCAGTGTATATTTATCTATACATCTTACGAGAGGTGAACCGCTCGTAATTGAAGTTCAAACAACGCTGGAACTTGTTCGAGCAATTCGCTGAGCTTCTTCAAGGTCCTTCAAAAACCTACATGTTTGCCCGCCAGAGAGAATTAGACACAGATCCATTGAGGGGGACATGTAAAACTGAAAACAAACTCTTGCACAAGAAATGAAAGAGTCGCGCGGTGCAAACAATTAATGTGATATGCCTCTGGGCAAACAGAAGCCAAAAGTTCACGAGGGCCAATATGATCTAAAATGACTGAGATAATTAAAATTTACAAAGCCCTTGTTTGATTTTTATTTTTCAAAGCCACCTTTCCTCAAATTCATTTTCAACCACACATTATCCAATAAATTATTTTTGCAAGAGGACCCATTAAATTTTATTTACCTTTTAACCCCATATTTTTAAGAAACAAAAAAAAAGTCACTTTTCACAAAAGCGCTAAATATAATGACGTAGTATGCTTGGAACATAACACTATATTTGTAGAAGAATTGTACGGGGACCAGGGGTGGGTGCGTGGGTGGGTGTTGGGTTTATCATAAGGGAATACAATTCAAATACAAGAAAATCTCACAAGTTATAAGCTCTCCTCCTAAAATAAGTTTCCAATCTTGGCAAATCTTCAATTTCTCATACGATCTTCATCATATACTTTTGAAAAGCAAAGGGCAGAAATCCAAAAACTATCGAGTATAATGGAGAATCACAGACCTTTTGGAATTGAGAACTGCAGAACCACCAAGTATGAAACGAATTCCAGAATTTGTAGAATTTTGCAGAGCAACAGAACGTGCCTCTTCATAAGTTGTCCCACCAACAATGAAAATCACCACCTCCTGAGGCCTGTCGAAGAGAAGACAAGGGAAGCAGATTTAAGTCTTATTCAACATGAAATAGTTGCTAAAGAAACTTTTATCATGACATGACTGAAAAATGTGGGGAGAAACAAAGGAGGTCGTATGGAGGAAATTCATAACAAAGTTTGACCACAATGACAGAATTGATCAGAATCAAGCTAAGCAAGGGAGACTCATAACATGGCAATCCTCGAGTGAATATGACTAACATGAAAATATATTTAACTGGCCTAGAGCAATAAATCCAAGCATTGCTTGCAAGAGTTTGGAAGGAACTGTCAGAAACTGCCACCACTATATATCATAGACGCATCCTACTCCATTTAGCTTCATGTTCTTTCTTTCACATCCCCTGTGCCCTACATTTATTTCTTAAATGTCCCCAAAAAAAGGTTCATGTGGTCATAAAAAGGTTTCACGCTTCCTAATTGTCCATTCTGAAATGAAATGGACGAAATTTTTGTCTTAAAATGCATGCATATGAATCTACATTGTATAACATGGAGGGCAATCAAATTCATCTCTCCTTAAAAAGTTGGTCACCAAATGAGAGTTAGAAATCGGGAAGCAAGTACATAGAAGAAAAAAGTATGCCCTGTCCAAAGGATAGAAAAAGAGGTGGGAAAGGGCCTTGTGTCTACAAGTTTCGTGCAGATACTTAACAATCCCATTACACTTCTATTCCTTTTCTAGATGAAGATCCAGCACTGACAATATTTACTCTTTGTCCTAAATTTCACTGATAGCATGCACAACAAACATGTATCATCACCCTTGGCTCTATTCAAAAACCATTCAAAAGCTTACATACGGCACCAAAATCGCAGATCATTCAACTGATTTGAGAATAAAAATTTTGGACAGCCTGCTAATATAGTGAGGAAGATGGTTTAAAATGTTTCTTGTATAAGGTCACTCGATCTAATTTTTTAGCAAGGTCAAGACTCCAGATAAATTGCATTTTGCATCCCCAATTTCTGTAGTACACGCAAAACAAAGTAAAAGGGCAAATATCTAAGGTCAACAGATGATTGTAATAGAGCTAAACATATCCCCAGGTAAATCTGGAAATACCTAATAACAAGTACACAGGTTCGAAGAAGGATGGAGAAATGACTGACCTGGCTTGCTGAAAATGATTTCCAACATAAGGATAATCCACATCTCTCAGACGCCCCTTGACAATGCTCTCCATAGTTTGGAATACAAGAGGCTGATGCTGGGTGTACACATTTTCAACGCCCTATGATAGGCACGAAAATACTTGAGCAACCAGAACATGTGCTTCTGAGTAAAAACATGAAAAGATTTACCACCAAACCTTGAGGCCACGAGCCATATTACGAGCAATGTTCAGGAAATCACGGTTTCCATAAAGGTCCCCAGTTCGCTTATCAACCCCAGCTTGCTTTAATAGGAATTGTACAAGCTGTCAATCCATCATAGAAAGGCTTAAAGAATTTTACTAGATTATCTAGTATGAAATAGGACACAATGAGTAGAAAAACATGTGTCTAATTTCAGCCCAAGAGATGGTGACTTCATAAATTAGACATTTAACAGAAACAGCATGACCATCCACAAGGAAAATGTGAAATTAAATACAGTCAAGTGAGTTATTTGAATCCGTAAGGACTTTTCTATCCATTGCTGATTATAACTGTTCAGCAAATGAATTCTAAAGGAAAATTGCAGTAATTTGATTTTAAACAACATTCGCGCACTTGGAAGCAGTAAGTATGAGGGTATAGCACTAATAAACCCACCCAGTAACTAAAGAACATGAACTAGTAGAGAACAAAACATAAATATATGAGGACCTCTTGTAAAAAAAGAAAAAAAGAAAAGAAAAGAAAAAGGTACAACCATGTTAAAAGCATTGTGTGTTAGTCCTAGAATCCTGGAAAGCATTCCCCCCCCTTCCACCCCCATCCCTGCCGCACGGGTGTTGTGGAGTATGGAGACGTGCATGTTTTGGGATGGGAGGAGTTCAGATTGATCAATGAAGAAAGTATAGCCCAAAGTAAACAGGTAAATCAAGACAATCAAAAGATCTAAACCTGCTCTCCCCTCCCAAAATAAGAAGCGAAAACGTAAATAATAACAATGACAATAAGAACAATAATACAAGCTGTCAAAATTAATAAGACAAATGTACAACAAAAATTAATAGAGATTGATTTTGTTACCCCAGGCTTATACTTGGGGGATCGAGAGGCCAATTTATTGAATAACTGCATCAATTGAACAGGACTATCCTTCTCATAGCGCAAGGCATACAGCATGACCAGGCGTAAACGGTCAACATCGGAGACACTTTCATTATTTAAAAGATTTGTAACAGCCTGTAAAGAAGCAAACTGCATCAGATCCTCGACAATATTCAGCAAACAGCTAGAAATTGATTGATTACTCTTTCTAATTTGAAGATAATCCCAACAATCGCAGCAAACAGCAAGGAAATGGAATTGAATTAACTAACGTTAATAGAAAAGGAAATGAAATGTTGGGATATGTAAACCTCAATTGAGGTTTATATAAACTGGAACACAGATGATCAGCCCCTGTTTGGTTTGGCCAAATATAAGATTTTTGGTAAATGTTGATAAAAGTAGATGAAATGTAAGGTTGAAAAGTTGATAAAGGTTGTAGGTCCCACAAAATGTGTAGTTGAAAAATGAGTTCTAAAAAATTGGGGCCAAAAACAGGCTAAATGAACAGGAATGATATGGTGTATTTAAAATACAGATAGTAGGGAGCTTTCACGAGGATCCAGACTCCCTTTCTCCCACAACATACTCTATCTCTGCCAGCCTAATTCCCATTTCTCCATTTCCTTTTATTCTCACTTCTGTAATTAATACACAATTCTCCCACACTGCCCCAAACAATAACTAATGAAGGAGGGGCCCATTTGGCAAGGTTTAATCATAAAAATAAAGAGCAATGATGGAGATAGAAATAGAAGTTATATAGGATTTTAAAATAAGAGTTAAATCCATGTTATGAGAGTTTAGATTAGATTATATTAGTTTAAATATATTGATAAAATTTTAGTTTATTACAAGTTCTTTTGATTTTAGATTAGTTACCATATATATAGGGTATATTCATTAAAATATGCACCCTGGAATACATATATGAATAAATTGATTTCTTCGTAGCCCTAATTTCTCTTCTTTGATCCCCTTTCTTTCTTTTTCGTTATCAAATTGGTACGTTCTCAAGTCACTTTTGAAAAGTCAAAATTTGCTTCTGAGACTGAGAAGCCGCTTTTGGACATATTTGGATAATTTTTTAAATGTTATTTATCGGTTAGAAGAGCATTAATAGGAAGCTGACCTAAGGCAACTTTTTTCAAGAAACTCTTCTACAAGAAGTAAAAGTAAAAGCCTTGCCAAAATAGCCTTAATTAACAACTCGTAAAGAGAATGAATCCACTGCACTGTGCTCACTCCTCTGCAGCAGCATCCACGGCCTCAGCATTAGGTGGTGCTCCATGTGGAAGTTTGGGTCTATCACACACGAGATAACAAACTGTACAGATACTTCTCTCTCAAAGATTCAGATATATACATGCAGATCACTAGAGATTAGAAGTGATTTTAATCAAGTAGAACAGCAACCATATGACTCAAATCAAAATTAGTACATCATGGTCTATACAGAATAAACACAAGTAACAGCATAAAACCTATTAAACATTTACTCCACTTCCTTACATTTCAAATACTGAGTTACAGAGCCACCACAGTAAAAATGCAATGGTCTCCTTTTATTTAATTACTATCATATGAGCCAAAAAGTAGTTCACATCCATACTAACACCAAATCACATTGTCTGTATGTTGATCTTCCAGTCCAGTAAAAATGAAACCATTCCGATGCATCAGCAAAAATTTCGCATTAGCACAAGTGGAAAGAGAAAAATGAGAATTAGCAGAGGAAGATAGTCAATACGGGTAGTTCTCCAGGAGAGCAAGTCTGCTTAATAGATTTTATCAGTTTGTTTAAGGCTTCACAGATGGGTAGAGTACAGGACACTTATTTAAGAGTCAGAGACTGCCTCAGATCATATTTTTAGCTATTCTCATCTTGGACTTTTTATCCTTTGTGCTGTTACAGGCCAGTATTTATTCTGAGAAATTGGACCTTAACAAGTTCATAAACTAATGTCATGTTGAATAGCACCATATCCATTCTGCATACTCATTACCACTGTTGAAAAGGGTGCTGCACTCACGGTTATCAACATAGAACCAGAAAAAACACCACAATGCTTTCCTAGAAATCTTCCCATGCAATTTTCTGAAATAATCCTAGCATCCTATATATACAAACTACTTGGTTTAAATTCAACAATAACTCTCCTTGTTTCAAAACAATTTATCAACGGGTTCGTAAGAAGTAAAATTGCAACTATGAAAAATTTGTCTCCTAACCCCCAAACCAACATGAATTATTGCGATAGAATCAGCCAGGGGAGGACCTTGACTGGATTCCTCTACAGGTTCCTGTATATTGTGTCCAAGCAGTATAGGAGAGAGAAGGAAAAGCCAGCTTTGAAGTCATCCCCTACTAAGAAGAAGAACAACAATGTTGCAATTACTTCTAGAAGGGCTCTCAGTTTTCCAAGAATTCTAGCCATGGAAGTCATTGCATTATTGGTCTTATCCTTATATCTTTTAAGACTACATCAATAAAAGCCATTCAGCCGATTGTGATATAAAAAAATTTGGGTAAGTGAGAAGAATCCATTAAAATGCTAGGTCTGCCTTGAAAAATCTCCCTTTCACTGGAAGAGGTGTATTTAGAAGAACAAATAATGACACGAATATACCAACTACTGAGCCAACACTTACTAAATGGTAATCCAAGCTTTACCCATAAGACTTGAGGAAACAGATTTAGGACAAAATTTCAGTTTTCGGGAGTGCGCAAAGCAGACCCCAACACTTGGGACTCCAAGACTCTTGGCCCCCTATGTTTGTCATTCTTCAAATGCGTAAAGCATGGAAAAGTCCATCCCCACACACAGAAACCAGCAAAAACATGTAAGACCTACCTATTAGAGTTACCACATGCCTGTAATTTACATCTAATATGTAAACCTTCTTCTCTTGGCATGTTTTGCACAGTGCCTCTGTTCTAACACACTTGGCATTTCCCAAGGCCAGACAATTGACACTCAGAGGTTGGTGCATACATTAGGGATTTTTAAACATGAGAACATTTAGCAATAGAAGTTATTCCACAGCTTGGACTAGTCAAGTTCTATAGGATACTTCACCCTTTTTCATGAGAGCAGATGTGCCGTATCGCCTACTCGTTATGCCATGAAGAGCCTAAGAACTTCCCCAGTTTTGATCGGTTACCAGGTGATAGTGCAATGAATTTTCATCTTGGTGGATTTAGTAAACCTTTAGCAGTTAGCACTCACAATTACCATTACATTTTCTTTCACAATATATAGTTTTTGCATCAGATATAGCTGCTTGACTTCTAATGAAGTACTCATTGCATGTGTACAGTCTAGAGCTGATCTATATTGCAAATGATGTGTTGCAAATGATGCGACCGTAAAACGGATGTGATTATGCATCTTCTTCATTGTGACTTGTGTATTTCCTGTCTAACGAGTAACACCCCTTCTTCCCTGTTTCCTCTTTATTTTCTACTTATTCGAAAGCATGTTAATCTGTCTACATCACTCTTTTCTTTTATTAAGCTTACAATCACTGATTACAAAAATACTTTTGAAGGAATAAGCATCTGATATTTTACTACCATAAAAAACCTAATAATTTCACCTACCTAAAATATGAGCAAGATCACAATGTAATATTAGATCAAGTGTCTGATTACCTCAAATGCTGCTACTTGTCCGCCATTGCAAGCTAATTCTTGTTCAGTTTGTGAAACTAACATAAGTTTCCGTTCTTCAACAATCTTGCTCATTTCAGTGACCAGGGTCACATGCTTGGAAACATTGCCATGCATTTTTCTGTATTCTGGGTAGTTATCAACAAACTTTGCCATATCCTCTGCAAACATTCAGCAAATTTTAGGAGTTATCACAAGCAGCAAAGTTTAGGAAGCTATAGACAAATAACAGTGGAAACAAACCTATTGTCTGAATATTCTGGTTACTTTTTGCCACTTGTTGGAAATCATCCACCATTTTTTTAATATTCATTCCAATATCTCCAAAGTTTTCATACATATTGGTTTTGAAAAAAGCATCTTGCTCAGAAGAAAGTACAACCTCCTGAAGCATGAGTAACAAAGAGAAGTTTCACCATGTATGGGAAACATAAAATGAGAGAGCATGTATTACAAGATGAAGAATTCAACCTGTTGATCTTTCGAAAACTTTCCAATGTTTCTCAAGTCTACTTTATTGTCTTGAATGCCTATCAATTCATGAAGCATCGCCTATAATAAAA
Organism: Olea europaea var. sylvestris; assembly: GCF_002742605.1. Lineage (NCBI taxonomy): Eukaryota > Viridiplantae > Streptophyta > Magnoliopsida > Lamiales > Oleaceae > Olea > Olea europaea. The sequence goes on along the minus strand of NC_036246.1, from coordinate 36,405,513 downwards.
TATGGAGCACGTGAGTTTCATTGTCCAAACATCAGTAATTGTTACATATAAAAAAAGGCAGCTACCCCTATGTAGGAAAAGCATGAGGGCAAGTACATAGAAGAATTGAATAACCTGATAAGTCCACTGATTAAGTAATGGAGTAACAGGATCATCTCGCCTATCAACAATTAACAATAAGGGGGAAACTTCTGTTCGTCTAAAATCAAAAAGACCACTTTCCTGCTGGTACATCAGCTTCTGCAGCACCAGGGATACCAAAAAAAATCACATATACAGTACTTCCATATTTACGAAAATTAAGCATACAGTAGACAAGGAAAGTAACATATGACAGAATAAACACAGACGAAAAATAGGTAACAAAATACAGTCTTCTAAAAGCAACCATGTGACAGTTGGCATTCTCACCGCTGCTTCCTGTGAGATCCTTTTTGCAATATCAGATGCTCGAGAATACCGAATTACGGGCCTTCGTTTCAAAGCCAGGAAGATGGCAGCAATTCCATCAACCACTCTCTCACAAAAGTGTTGCAACCCTGATGGATCTACCACTGCTGGAAGCATATACATGTGATTTGATGCCATGTTTAAAGAGAAGTGGTAAGGATCAACAGCAACAAAGTCAGCATAGAATTCCTGCATAATTATGTTAATATTCATTGACAACGTCAATTTCATAAGCAAAAAGAAATTGCTTTACCTACAACCGGTACTTTCATCTTCATTCATAACTAAATATTAGTGTTTCACCTTCCTAATCTATTAGATAGTTTATTCCCATCTCTTCATGAAAGATATAACTCATTGGGTGTCGAAAATCAAGGCAATAGCATTTCCCCTTTAAATAAAGTGAGAGAGAGCAGCTTATATAGAATTTAATGATACCTGCACTTGCTGAACGACTTCATGTTCGTCTGAATCTGCTAAATTGTGAAGCTGGGTGTCTTTCAACATATTTGAGAAAACTGTAATAAAAATGTCCATACCAAAAGGAACTTCAATTTCACGTTGCATTTTCACAAAGCAATATGCCAATCAGTTAAGTTGCATATCATAACTAGGAAATCCTTGTTGCAACTTTGAGACAAAAAAGAAATATCTATTTTTCTCTAATATCAGTTAAAAACTTTGACAGGAAGCACACCCCTAAGAAATTTTCAACTGTTCTTAATCACAATTATGTACAACTACAAATAATTGAAACTTACAAAGGTGATACTCTCCAAACCGAGGTGTAGCGAGTTGACGTCTCACAAGCTGAATATTCTCAGAAATTGGCCGCAGAAAATAAATGGCTTTAAGATGTGACATGGGTTCTTTTGACATGGAAATGGAATCTACAAATTCCACTAAAAACACTTCTTTTTGAAGTAGCTCTGATTGCGAATAGACTACACTCACAATACTAACCTGCAACTCATTGAGAACCAAAAAGATCAAATAAGCTAATAACCTCTATTATGATATAAACAGTCTTTCTAAGCTGCATTAATAATTTAAATTCCACACGTTATACTTTCCAAAAGCTGCATTGATAATTTCAAAATAAACTAAGTAAATTAAACTCCCAAATAAAGTTTTTAATTAAAGCTTGTTAGTTATACCAGCACACGCCTAGTGGGGGAAAAAAAGGAAATCAAATAATTTCATATTGTAATAAGACCATTAAGCTTTTCTGTACACATTTTCCCAATATTTTCATTGTCCACTAAAAATTACAACACAGAATTGTAATTAACCAACGAAATTCAGCCCCCCCCCCCCTTCAATTCACTATTTTCCAACATTAGAAGAGGACTAATGAAATTGCTCAACTACTAATAATAATAATAATAATGAAGCAAAACTGAACGGAGTGAATAATTTTCTAGAACAAAGATGAATTGAAGCGAAACAAATAAAAACATAAAGATCTTGTAATTGTACGAACCGTATGTGAATCGAGGATGAGGACTTTCATTCCAGAAATGTCTTGTAACATGCGATTGATGTAGTCTCGCACGGCCGTAACTAGAACCATTTTTCGCGAATTTAATTATAATTTCTACTTTGAGATCTAGTAAATATTATAATATAGTACAACAACGGGTTTAGTAATTGAATCAGAAAGCAAAAAAGAAAAAATTGAAAGAAAGTTGTATAACTAAAAAGAAGAAGATGAGGAAAAAATGAATTTTGCAATGAAAATTTTCAGGAGATCTGATGAAATATTGAATATTTTGAAAGCAATTTGAAAATTCAATTCAGAAATTAATCTTTTGAGCAACTGTAATTTACTCATGGAGGAGAACAACCTTTCCTAATTACTCAGTCCTGTTTTTGCAAGAATAGCACGTTTAGCACTCAACCTTTAACGTTTGGTTTAAACTCACCATATCCTTTAAATTTGGACTTCTAAATCCCCGACATTAGCTCGTCGGCAGAGTTGGTCCTTTTCCCAGTTCCGCCTGATTTCTTGATAGACAAACGAGTGGCTCGAGCTACAATTTGTGAAGAATATTTTCAACAATGATACAGCACAGCATTGTTAAAGTAATTCAAAGATCAAGAAGTCAAGAGAGCCATATAATAGAATAATTCTGAAAAAAATTTAAAGAGGAAGATGACGATTATGTCATGTGATTTGATTTCAATTCGACCTATCAAATTGCATGAAGGAAATTACATCCAAAATTGCTAAAATGCAAGACAAATCAGTTCAAAAGATAGAGGGAGGTGAGTGAGAGGAATTCATATACTCATAAAACTTCAATTTTCAGAACAACTATTTTTACTCGAACAAGCAAAAAATTTTAGTTTTATTATGTCATAATTATGTTGTAATCTTGTTTATAATTATGTTTGGGGTTCATCTCCAAGCTTTTCAAACAGTACCTTTGATGTTTCGCATCACACATTCCAAACTTTCAATAATTAGTATGACTCGTTTCTGATGATGGATTCTCTGTTAAGTACGTCGCTTACCTTCTCACCTAACTTTTTAATGAAGACGAAAACTAGAAACTCACAAATACCAAAAAATACATCCTTTTTTGGTTTACTTTTAAAAGGTCTTATATTGACGTTCTGAATATATCTATTTTCTTTTTCTCTAATTTTGCCCTTGTTAGAGCCTCGTTTTTTCATCAAAATACGTTCTTGAATAGTGATTTAACTTCATTTCAACCCTACATTTTTCAATAAAATAATATTACACGTAAATTCAATAATTTTCTTATTTTTTAACCACACATTCATTATCATAACACTATTGCAAGGGGCATTTTTTGGGGAAAAAAAAAAAAGGGTTCAAACAATCCCTTAATTTTTTTGGACAGATCGATTGTTTTCTTCATCACTAACGATCGAACATGGATGATAAGCCATGTCGTTATGGAAGTTGCATGAATTTGAAGACTTCTTGGACTAATGTGAATCATAGAAGAAGATTCATGTGTACGATGTGAGTTTTTCTTAAAAGGTAGCGTTATTTTTATCCACACTTTTTATAAGTACATCCACTTTTAAAAATAAAATTTTACTATGTTTTAAATCATATATAAATTTATTTAAATAGACATAAGTAATAATGAGCAGCCTGGGTAATATAGGGGAGCGTTCCTCTTACAAAATTTTTGACAAGTGAATTTGACAAATAATCTCAACCCTAATTTAAATCAATTTAAAGGTCTAGATTCATTTTCTTAAAATCTTCTTAAAATAAATAATTGGCACCCCCATCCCCCATCTAAATCTGTCAAATGGGCCACAGTGTAGATTAGTTCCTTCTCCTTCGCCACCACCCCTCCTTGTCACTCTCGTCGTATTGCGGTTGTTCTCATGACTTATTTAATCAATTCACCTTTTCGAATCACTTGAACACCAGTAAGAGCTCTTCCAATATTCATAATTCGTTGATCCATAATAGTAGTAATACTAACGGAATATTATCCGAGATTGTGAGATCTAAATCGGATGGAGACTGTAATTGTTGCAAGAGTTTGAAGTTTCCCATAATTAATTCGAGCTCTTCATTGACATTCCAAGGAATAGGGAGTTTGGCAAGGGTTTGGAGAGTAATAAGCCGAATATCAGTGAGGGTGCGTTTGATTAAAAAAATTTGGATAATGGGAAAGAGTTTTTGGTATTGACACTGGTAAATTATTGCTCTCAGATGTTGCAGGCCCCTAGATTGCAGTTGGATTATTTGAGGTACTTTATAATTCAACAAAATTTGTTATATCATAACTCCACGTGATATTATTGGACATGAATCCAAAACACAGAAGAAAATAATTGTCAGCATGTCAGCCGTTCATTATGTTTCTTTTGTTTATATTAATTTAAAGACATTAACAACCTTGTTCGACCAAAAAAACCCGAAAAAGGGGATATTAAAGCATGTGATTCTTTGGATTGATCGGAAGATTTAAATCATATTGTTGCCGCTAAACTTCTTCCGTGCCTATTTTTGATATATGCGAATTGTGCATTTGTAAAGTTTAGATGATGGTAGGCATCATTTATCACGAGAATTAATAAGTGAAAATTGTTTATATTTTGATATTGGCCACATACAATGAATATATAAATTCACGTAGTTATATAGCATTTAAATGAATGTGTTTAATAAGGGCAAGATTGGAAATGACGTGGATGTAAATATTATTTTTTTTTAATTTTTAAATTTTATTAGGGATGAACTTAGAGTGAAATGTACTTATAAAAAGCGTGAATGAATATAACGGTACCCTTCTTAAATCTAAACTTTTGTTGGTTTTTTTTTTCCTTTTTTTTTTAAAGTGAATTTATGTCGTCAATTTTTTTGGTAAGACCCACACATTCGTAAATGGTAGAAGCAAGTAATTTATAGGTTGGTTAAAATCAATGCGAAGATATAAAGAAAAGATTAATGTATTAAAATATGTCTAGAAGACTCTCTATTTTTAAAGAGTATATTTTATAATTTATAAAGTATTTATAAATTTAAAGAATAAATTTTTTTAAATATTTCAACAGACTCTTTATATTTAACATTTAATTTTACTATTATAAATAAATATTTATTATTTTTCCTATCTTTTATGCTCACCAACTTTCTTCCAAATTATTATATTATTTTTCTATTGAAATTTGAAATATTGTAAATGCATTTAATTATAAAGAGTGAGTTTGACACTCTAAATTTGAAGAGTCAGATTTACTATCTATTTTAAAATGTTAATTTAAAAAATCTCTTTAAACATAATTTTAAAGATTCATTCTTTGAAATAGAGAATATCTTATATTTAGCCCCCCACATTATTGTAAAAATAAGAATGAAAAATATAGTCATTATAAATCCCACACAAGAGATAAAAAATTAAATATGATGGCTTGACGTGATGAATAACAGTCATATTTTTCATTTTAATAAGAAAATAATAGGACTCAAATAGGGCCTTAATAGTCTGTCGAAATTGCTCTTAAAGCAAAAGGGAAGGAGGAAGAAAGAAGGAATTGGCAGCACATAAGAAGAGTTTGGAATCGAAGATTAGATGTTTAGAGGTAGAAATGAGAGAGAAAATGCTAAGTAGCAAGAAATTTGACCAGATACTTTTCCTTTTGGACTTTTGAAATAGGATTGTTTGTAGTTTGGTGTTTTTGTTAGCTACTTAGATTCAAATTTTTATTATGGTTGAACTCGTAAATTCATTAAAACATTAGTATTAGACTTGCATAATATTTTGCATTGTTAACGTTTCCCTTATTAAATTAAATTTCGTTTTTCTCTTTCATATTTTTAATAACACAATCTTCCATAAAATAATATGACACATAAATAGAAAAGTTTTTTTTTTTTTATCTTTTTCGACCACTCATTTTTTGAAAAAAATGTTATTCCATCCATTTTAATTTAGAAAAAATGAGGCCAAATGGGAGCTATTTTCCAACTTGGTTTATGTTGGCTGCAGTATACAGTTAGGTTCTGCTACGTAAACATTTCTAAAGACTGGGGACATATTCAGCAATTGCTATTAAGATTGGGGACTTATTCTGTAATTGTTAATATGTTATTAAAGGTTGGGGTCGTATTGTGACATTGTTATTAAAGGTTTGGGGTGTAATTTGCAACTAGTGATGAAGGTAAGGGACCAGCTCTACTAATGGATTTGCAGAAGTTATACATAATCACGGCATAAAGTGCAATTAATTGCAAAACAACCGCAGTGATAAACACTCATTAACCTATCCCCGCATAAAGTTCAGTTAATTGCAACGCGAGCCCTTGGATCATATCCAACAAGTTCTGTGATTCGCTATTTTCATTTTTCTTTTTCTTTTTTTAACCTTTACCCTTAGTTTTATCAATCTGACATTGATAGACACCTTCTTGGATGTTGAATTCGAAATATTTAAAGAAAAAGAAATTAAATCTGTATGTATACGATATCTAGTATTTTACTCAAACATATCAATGTGGAGAAACACACCACAAACACGTACTTTATGGTCTATGTACATCAGATGTAACAATTTCATGTCAATCGTAGATTGTTAAATTAAAATTTTGTTTGTAAAGGTACATTTAAAAATTAGCCCAACTAGGGGCTGATATGGGGGGAGGTTGCACTGGGCTTCAGCCTAGTACAACCTTGGTCTATATCCTATTTTGCTTTGCAACTTTTTTCTTAAAAAGTTATATTTGGCCCAAATTTAGAATTTGCCAACTATCCACTTTATCTAATATTTGCCCACTTTCAATTTGATTTCTTAAGCGATATGCTACAAGTTCATCAGGATGTTCATAATGGTGTTCATACTCCTCACATGAAGGGGGCCCACTTCGAGTACTAAAAAATCATTTCTTTTTCCAACCTTTCGATCTTCCCATTCATTTTCTGTGGGTCCTCCCCCTTTTCCAATTCATGAATTTTGGAAGTTATAGGAACTTCCAACTATGTTAGGATGTGAGGAGAGTGAACATCGTTATGAACACTCTGATGTTCGTATAGCATCACCCATTTCTTAATGGACCACATTTTAGAATTAACCCACTTCCAAATTTCTTGCTCAAAATAGTAGAACTTCTTTCAAAATTTAATGCAGTAGGTGAGAGACAAAGAACAACCTTATTTTGCTACAGTAGTCCAAAGAGATAAATCCAATTGAGAGGATAGAATTGGATTAATTGATATAAAAAGCATATCCATATTACTAGGCTTATGAGCAAGAAAAATATCTAATAAAACTAACCATACATATAAAATATGGCGAGGGACATAATAATAATAATAATAATAATAATTATTATTATTATTATTATGGCGAGGGACATAATAATAATAATAATAATAATTGAAATTCTTAAAAGTAATTAAAATTTAATTTTTTGTTCGTTTATTTTACTAATTATACTTTTAAGTTAAAAAAAATACTTATTGGCCCTTAAATAGATGTTATCAAAATAGGTAACTTGCTCTATATTTAATTTTATCTATAGAAAAAAAATTTCTCAAAAATTTATAAATTAACATTATTAAAATTATATTGTTGAAGAGAGTCAAATAAATCCAATTTCTTTGAACTCTCGATATTCTTAATCAATTTTTCCCACTTCAAGTGAAATTAAAATGTGAAGATATAGGGGATTAATGCCCATATCAGATAACATTTTCAAAAATGTAGGCCCTGTTCTCTTTACCGTTTTCGGGTCGTTTTCTGTTTTCGATTTTTCAAAACGGTGAAAACGTGTTCTCTTTCCCGTTTTCGAAAACAAAAAAAAATTTGTGAAGAAAACACAAAACGACTTTTTTGTCGTTTTGGGCGTTTTCAGTGTAAAACTTGAAAAAATTGAAAACGCGGGAAACACTTCTTTTTTTTTTTGAGGAGGGGGGGGGGTGATTCTCAAAATTTCAAAAAAAATTAAAAATTAAATTTTTTTGTTTGAGGAGATAGTGTGGTGATTCTCAAAATTTCAAAAAAAAAAATAATAATAATTTTTTTTTTTTTTTTTGGGGTTTTGGGGGGGGGTTGGGGGGATTCTCAAAATTTAAAATTTTTTTTTTTTTTTTGTTTTGAGAAACTAACAAAAAGAACGCATTTTCAACAATTTCAAAACAAACACTCAAAACACAAAATTCAAAATGAATTTAAAACTCAAAACACAAAACTGAAACACAAAGAGAACACCCCCGTATATTTTGACTAAAAACTATTAATAATTGGAGTGACTTGTTGATTTTTTTAGGCCCCAAGTCTCTTAATAGTGAAAATAGGTTTTTTTAAATTTTTTGTTGGAGGATATACATTTTCTTTTTCATGTATATCATGCTTTCGCACATTTTATATTTTCTAGGAAAGTGTCAAGATTTTTTATTTGACAAAAAAAGCTATGAAGATTTAATAAGACATCTTAAAGATTGATGTGTTTATACTTATTTAAGTATCTGATTCATTTGTCTATCATAAGTTTAGCTTTTTAAACTATATTTGGTTTGGCATGGAGCATGTCTCATGCCCGGAGTTCATTGAATTTTTTTCTTTTTAAATTTTAGCCTATCCCAAAATCTTTTCCTGATTCCGCCAATGAGTCTTGCCCAACGTAGTCGTAGACTTGTAGCATATGAGAATCAAAGAAAATCTTATAATTTGAAGAAAGAATGTGATGCGGGTTGCAGATTGGATATCTGCTTCAAGGAGGATTTTGCGAAAAGTGATATTTGGAAATAATGTATCGTTCAATGTAAACAAAAGTTATGAATCCATGAACAAAATTATTTTATGAAAAGAACGCGCAGCTGAAAATGAAGTTGGAAAAAATAAATTTTAAAAAATCGGTACCGAGCAAAATCTAAATGAATTAAAGGATGTTTATAAAACTCTAATGGGAGGATGAGATCAAATTGTATGAACCAAAATGCGCACAATTTTTAATCTTGCTTAACCAAATAAGCTGGATCCCACAGAATGTAAAAATACGCACAACTGTATTCCGCTGTAGGACACAATTTGTAGGATCAAAGACGTAAGAAATCCACTTATTTCCTGAACAAGCCCTTACACCTTAATTATAAACTTTGTTCGTGAATTGAAAAATCCATAATGGAATGGACTTAAACTGTACTGCTATTGACTGATAGATAGACAACATAATAAGAACAGCAAAGGATTATGCATACCATCGTTGATATAATGTTTAGTATTGAAAAGTTAACAAGTACTCGACCTCGATTCGTTCTTTATTTCATATGTATCTACTTCTGCTACTTATCGGAACACAGTAAAGCCTTCCACAGAACATTTAAGCTTCCATGTTTATGATGCATCGAAGACCCTCTCCTTTCAGCATGAGGTCAAAAGCTTTATTGATCTCCGAGAAACCAACGTGGTGGGTGATGAATTTGTCCAGCTCCAGCTCCTGAAATATTAGGAGAACAATAGGTGAGGACGATCAATTCACTAGTGTGCCAGGCCGGGCTCATTCCACCAGAAAGCAATATGCACATATTGCACAACAATTGAGGAAGCCGTTGCAAGTATTTTCCTTGATCCAGTACATTCAGTATTAATAAGAGCAGGCGATTTGAATTGGTAACGTATTCGCAAAAATATTCACCTTGTTCATATATTTTTCAACAACAGATGGGATGTCACTACGCGGTTTATAGTTGCCAAAGAAGGTTCCCTTGAGAGTTCTCTCATTTAGCAGATTGACTGGATGAGTTTTGAATGCGTCATCCTTGTTCGGAACTCCAACAAGAACTGCAACACCCCAGCCCTGTGAATAAGCACTCCAAATTAGAGTTGAAAAATAGTTGCATCCGAGACTATTTGATAATATAGGAAGGAAAATAAATACAGAAAGATGGTTACATCATGAACACATTCAAATGCAGAGATCATAGCATCGACATTTCCAGTGCACTCAACACTTCGGTCGACTCCTCCATCAGTCATCTCAGCTAACACCTGACAATCAACATTTAGACCTTAGATACTACGAAGATTGACATTTGGAAGCCAAAAAACAAAGATATTACACATGTTTGATACGCACAAATGAACTAAACTAAACAGTATAATGGATTTTTTAACTTAATTAATATTGTTCATTATTATCTAATCCACCTTACCAAACATGCCAATAGAGTATTAGTAAGACTCATTACTTCTAAGTGCACCTATGTCATTTTAGCAAATGGAACGTTTTATATGGAGGCAGCAGAACATGAGAAAATCGACTGATTCCTTGGAACCGACCTGTTGAACTGGCTTGCCATGATCTTTGGGATTCACAAACTCAGTAACGCCAAACTTCTTTGCTGTTGAGACAAAAGCAAAAAATAGACAACTGATAATTGATAAACAGGTGGTACAAGGTAGAAAAAAGAGAGAACAGGTTAAAGAACACTTAATTTTGAGTGGTTAACTCACCGTCCTCGAATCTATTAGGGTTCAAATCAATACCAATGATTCTTGAAGCTCCAGAAATTCGAGCCCCTTCAGCAGCCTAATCAAAAGAAAAGATTATCATATTCTCAAGTGCAAAAGATCATGTCAAGCAACATAATGGAAACATGGAAAATGGACTCACAGCAAGTCCTACAGCTCCCAATCCAAAAATAGCAACAGTCGAACCCTTTGTCGGTCTGGCTACGTTCAAAGTTGCACCAAGTCCTTCAGGCAAAATCTTAAAAGACTGAGTAGAAACTTACAATGTTTTTCACTAAACTAAGTGCATGTAGTACTAGACCATAATAGACACTATACATTATTAAATTACACACATATGACCTGTTGATATTCCGCAGCTAAGAACACACACTTTTTCAAGTGCTGCTGCTGGATTAATTTTGGCAACACAGCCAACATGGACCACAGTGTATTCACTAAAGGTGGAAGTTCCAAGAAAGTGATATATTGGCTGCCCATTTTTAGAGAACCTCGTCTTGCCATCATCGATCATGACACCTCTGTCAGTGTTTATCCTGAGAAGGTCACACATGTTGCTTTCAGTCGATTTACAGTGACGACACTCCTTGCACTCGCCAGTGAACATGGGAAGAACATGGTCACCAGGTTGGAGATCTGTCACACCTTCACCTACACTCTCTACGATTCTATAAATAAAAAATAGTCATTATACAATTTTATATCACAATGTTAAAAAAAAAAAAAAAAAAAAAAACACATTCTAATAACCATCTTATTTAAGATTCAGAGATAATCGTACCCTCCAGCTTCATGACCAAAGATACGAGGGAAAAGGGGTGTTTGCCCCTGCAATATAAATTTTCATAAGGAAAATGATTAAAAAGATAAAAAATAGTTGGTTAAGGAACTAAGCCATCAAATTCAAGCGTACATGATCGAGAAGTCATAGCATAGCAGGAACAGAGAACAAATCAAACCACAGGATGAGTACCACACAACATATGATTACTAAGGTTCTCTGTGTCAAAGGATAAAATCCCACGTCAAATTGGTCTTGAGCTACTCCTCTTAATAGGGAAGTCAAGTCTACTGAGCTAAAACAAGCAATTCGATCTAAGACTAAAAAATGAGCTTTTAATCTGCTTAAACAAGCCATGCGAGAAATGTTAAAGGATAAAATCCCACTGCGTTATAAAGATGAAAAGATAGATCAATTTATATATAAGAAGGGCTTGAGCTACCCATTTATGATGGAACACAAGTCTTAACACTCTATTCTTGTGTCAAATTTTTAAGACAAGGCCTTTAAAAAATTGCCGGGTTTCTTACCTTGGCTTCCCAGAAATAAACATCAGTGTGGCAAAGGGAGGTGAATAGAATCTTCAACCTAACTTCCATTTTCTGCGGAGGTGCAACGTCCACTTCTTCAATTACAAGTGGCTTCCCTGCTTCCCATGACACAGCAGCTGCAGTATGAGAACTCTTACAATTAATATCCTTTAATCGAAACATCCATAAGAAAAATATAGGAAAGACGCTAAAGTAGTCTTTCAGTCCCAACAATCTGAGTAGAGTAGCCTTGAGTTAATTTATCCTCAACCCTCACCGTTTTTAGATAGTCTTAAAAATCTTTCTTCAACCCATATATTGTATAGTTAATCAACAATAAACTAAACCCAGATCATAAAACGGTATAAGATGATAAGAGGTAAAGATTATGATCAAGAAATCACCACCTTTGCAGCGAATAACCTGACCAGCAGTGCTAGACATTTTTTGTTCCTTCTCTCAAGAGTGTGTATGAGGGCTTTTAAATAAGTGACAATGGTTACGTGGGGGAGGGGAGCGGTGGGGGTGGAACGTGTCCGCCGGAAACGCATGAAATGTACGAGATGCGGAAACGCATGAAATGTACGAGAAAACCACAATATGAGATGCATAAGGTCAACTACGTTAGACATCTGTATCTCTAAACGTTCCTGTCTTCCTGAAGGTGCTTTGAATTCTGCCACGTTTTCTAGTATTCCCGAAAGTATTTTATTATTCAAGTTTTCATTTAAGAGCGTATTCAATAGATTTTCTATTTTTAAATAACATATTTAACAATTTAGAGAAAATCTATAAGAGAAAAATTGTAAGTGTTCAAGATATCACTTAAATTTAATTTCTCTTAAAAATGATTTATTATTTTTCTCTACCTTTTATTTTCACTAGCTTTCCAATTCCCTCCAAATTATTATGTTATTTTTCTATATTGAAAATTGAAATAGTTTGAGTGCATTAAATCATAGAGAGTGGGTTTGGCTCTCCAAACTATTTTAAAATGTCAATTTAAAGAGTCTTTTGGAGCAAAATTTTAATGATTGACTTTTTAAAATAGAGATAATCTTATATTTAAAGAATTTATTGGAGATGCTTGGGAATACTTTTGTTTTTTGAATAAAACACAGTACACCACTCAATTTATAAAAATAAATTATCTTTATCATTAATTTTAACATTGTTTCAATTTAATCATTCGAGTTTTAGAGTTTATTTGGTTTGGATTAAAATTTGATTTTAATTTAAATCAAAGTCAAACAATCAATATTAACTAAGTCTTCTATGAATTTCATAACTTTTCCACTACACATTTCAAAATTTTTTATCATAATCTATTAAAAATCTAAGTTTAATCTCACCAAACACTCTTTTAAATTTGTCAGTTATAGTAATTTTGACGAAAGATCTTATAAGGGATTAATAGCACAAAATGTCCCTACGCTTGACACTTATTGCAGAAAATGTCCCTACATTTCTTTTTTCTTTTTCTTTTTTTTTGCATTTTCGTCCTTATTTCAACGTTTCATTGCTAAAAACGTCATTTTCACCATTTGTGAATGTAAAATGACCAAAGTACCCCCTATTTAAATAAACCAATAAAAAGAAAAAAAATAAATAATAAATTGCAATCTCACTCTTAAATGTTTTAAAAAGTGCAGAGTTCAAATAATTATTAAAAGGATTAATAGCACAAAACGTCCATACGTTTAGCCTGTAGTGTGCAAAACGTCCATACATTTCAAATTGACGAAAATGACGTTTTTCGCAATGAAACGTGAAAATAGGGATAAAAATGCAAAAAAAATTGAAGCGTATAGATGTTCTCCGCAAAAAGTATCAAAGGTAGGAATGTTTTTGAGAATTAAAATGGATTGCTCCATGGACTTGGAATTCTTATGCTTGTCTCTTACAAGTTTACAACTTTGTATATTACTTGTACACTACATAATTTTACTTTGCTTTCATAAAATTGATGAATTAGTTTAGTACAAAACACACACAAATCATTGAAATCTATCGATTTTTTTTTTCAATTTTTGTGGGACATAACTCTACTCTCTACTTTATTACTTGTCTACGATATTTTTACACTAGCAGAATTTT
>NC_036246.1:36380042-36386176 GCF_002742605.1 Olea europaea var. sylvestris | reverse complement strand
TGTTTCCACATACTTTACGAGACAGAGCACTTGAATGGTTGGATTCACTTCCGGTCGCAAGTATCACTACATGGAATGAGTTGTCACATAAATTCTGCACAAAGTTTTTCTCCCCAGCCAAGATAGCGAAGCTGAAACATGACATATCAGTGTTCAGTCAAGGAGAAACCGAATCATTTGACGAAGCTTGGAACCGGTTTAAAAACATACTTCGGAAGTGCCCTCAACACGGGTTTGACAAAAAGACCCAAATCCGATTCTTCTACACAGGACTACTTCCTTATCATAAGAGCATGGTGGATTCAGCATCAGATGGCTCAATATCCACACAAACAGTTGATGGGGCATTGAAATTATTTGAGAGAATGGCTACCACATCAGCCATGTGGTCTTCTGAGAAGGCGATCCCAAGGAAGACTCCAGATGTCTACGAAGTGGATGCTTATTCAGCAATATCAGCAAAAATCGATTCTCTATACCACAAGGTGGAAAGCATATCACAAGTAGCACAAGTTAAGAAGAACAATTGTGAAGAATGTGGAGCTGAACATAAGACATCAGAATGCCCTATACTAATGCAAGGAATTGAGCAAGCAGACTATGCACAGTGGGAACAACGCCAACAACAAAATCAATATGGGGAGACTTTCAATCCCAGTTGGAAGAAGCATCCCAACTTCTCTTGGAGCGGCCAAAATCAGAACAAGCCACAGGGACAATTTCAACAACAAGAGAAGAGGCCTCAACTGGAGGATGTGATAGCCACACTTCAAAATCAAAATGCAGCCATCAAAAATTTGGAAACTCAGATGGGGGAATTAGCTATTGCATTAACTGGTAGAACGCCAGGTAACTTGCCAAGTAATACAGAGATCAACCCTAAGGAGCAAGCTAAGGCTATTACAACTCGAAGTGGAGTGCAATTACCTGAAATCCATGTAAAGAGACCAAGTGCGACTGTAGAGACATCCCCCCTGTTGAAGATGAGATTGCTGTAAAGGAATCAACTCCAAGGGAAGATTTAGAAAAATCAAAGGATAAGGCCAAGAGCACAGTCAACCCGTACGAGCCTCCGATTCCCTTTCCACAGCGATTGAAGAAGCAAAAAATGGAGCAACAATACAAAAAATTCCTAGAAATCTTCAAAAAGCTCCATATCAACATCCCGCTAGCAGATGCACTATTCCAGATGCCTAGCTACGCGAAGTTTCTTAAGGATATTATCTCAAATAAATGCAAGCTGGAGGACCATGAGACAGTAATGCTTACAGAGGAATGCAGTGCCAGAATCCAAGATAAGCTCCCACCAAAACTGAAAGATCCAGGGAGTTTTACTGTTCCCTGCACTATTGGTGAATTTTATTTCGATAAAGCATTATGTGACCTTGGTGCAAGTATTAATTTAATGCCTCTGTCTGTTTTTAGGAAACTTGGCTTGGGGGAAGCTAAAGCCACTACTGTGACACTTCAGCTAGCGGATAGATCACTGAAACACCCCAGAGGGATAATTGAAGATGTACTCATTAAGGTCGAAAAGTTCATATTCCCAGCGAACTTTCTCATTTTGGACATGGAAGAAGATAAGGACGTCCCATTGATACTTGGCAGACCATTCCTGGCAACAGGAAGAGCACTCATTAATGTTCAAAGGGGGTAGTTGATTTTGAGATTGGGCGAGGAGCTGGTGTCTTTCAATGTATTTAAAGCCATGAAAATGCCAGCAGAATCAGACAGTTGTTACCAAGTTGACATTATTAATAAAGCAGTGCAGGATACATTCCTACTTCACGGCCCATCTAACGCCTATGAGACATGCATTGCACAATCCCAATTAGTTCAGTCAAATTCTTTTGAAGTTGAAACATGTGCAAGATTTTTGGAGACAAACCCGCCATACACCCGAACGAAACACTTCGAGGAACTGGGGACAGGAAATAAAAAGCCACTACCTTCCATTCAGCAGCCGCCAGTTTTAGAACTCAAACAACTACCGCCACATCTCAGATATGCTTATTTAGGAGAGTCAGATACACTTCCAGTAATCATTTCGAACACAGTCAGTGAGATGGAGGAAGAAAAACTGCTCAGGGTACTTAGAGAGAACAAGACGGCGATTGGTTGGACAATAGCTGACATTAAAGAATCAGTCCTTCCCTGTGTATGCATAAAATTTTAATGGAGGAAAATTGTAGGCCCAGCATAGAAAGTCAGAGAAGATTGAACCCAAACATGAAGGAAGTGGTCAGGGCAGAGATACTGAAGTTATTAGATGCAGGAATTATCTACCCAATTTCGGATAGTGCATGGATCGCCCTGTTCAAGTGGTACCGAAAAAAGGGGGAATCACAGTGGTGAAAATGAGAAGAATGAACTAATTCCCACCAGAATAGTTATGGGTTGGAGAGTTTCCATTGACTATCACAAACTCAATGCAGCTACACGAAAGGATCACTTCCCACTCCCATTCATTGATCAGATGTTGGAGAGGTTGGCTGGACATTCACACTACTGCTTTCTTGATGGATACTCGGGCTATAATGAGATACCTATCGCACCAGAGGATCAGAAGAAGACCACTTTCACTTGCCCCTACGGTACTTTTGCTTATCGTAGGATGTCTTTTGGTCTTTGCAACGCTTCAGCCACATTTCAGAGGTGTATGATGGCAATATTCTCTGATATGATAGAAAGGTTTATCGAGGTTTTCATGGACGACTTCTCAGTATTTGGATCTTCATTTGATGAATGTCTAAACCACTTGAATTTGGTCTTACAGAGATGCAAGGAGACTAACCTGGTTTTAAATTGGAAAAATGCCACTTTATGGTGCAGGAAGGCACTGTACTTGGGCATAGGATATTGGCAAAAGGAATTGAGGTAGACAAGGCAAAAATTCAAGTGATTGAGAAATTACCACCGCCTACATCAGTTAAAAGAGTTCGCAGTTTTTTGGGGGCACGCTGGGTTCTACCGGAGGTTTATAAAAGATTTCTCGAAGATCACTAAACCTTTGTGCAATTTGCTAATGAAAGATGTAATCTTTGAGTTCAATGAGGATTGTCTCACAGCCTTCAACACTTTAAAGGAAAAGCTTACGACAGCACCAGTAATTGTAGCACCAGACCGGGAATTGCCTTTTGAATTGATGTGTGATGCAAGTGATCACGTTGTAGGTGCAGTATTGGGACAACGGAGGAACAAGATTTTTCATGTGATCTACTATGCAAGAAGAACTCTAAATGATGCACAAATAAATTATGCAACCACTGAAAAGGAGCTATTGGCTGTGGTATTTGCATTCGAAAAATTCAGGTCATACCTCGTCGGGTCTAAAGTCATCGTCTATACTGATCATGCTGCATTGAAGTATCTGCTCACAAAGAAGGATGCAAAGCCGAGATTAATTCGTTGGTTGCTGTTGTTGCAAGAATTTGATATTGAGATACGCCACAAGAAGGGCACCGAGAACGTAGTAGCAGATCACCTATCCCGACTAGAACCTGGGGAGACGGAAGATTTAGTGGATATAAATGAGATCTTCCCGGATGAACAGATGTTGAGAGTGGATGAAGCACCTTGGTACGCAGATATTGTCAATTACTTGGCCAGTTCCATTCCACCGCCTGACTGGTCCAGTCACCAAAGAAAAAAATTCTTTGCCGAGTTAAAATACTATTTCTGGGAGGATCCAATTCTCTATAGGCAAGGAGCTGATCAGATAGTGAGGAGATGCGTACCTGAAGAAGAAGTACATGAGATTCTCGAGCACTGTCACTCATCCGCATATGCAGGACACTTTGGAGCTTCAAAAACAGCTGCAAAGATTCTACAATTCGGGTTCTACTGGCCTACACTGTTTTGAGACACATTTGAGTTTGTCAAGAGGTGTGACGGATGTCAACGCGCTGGGAATATTTCGAGGAGGAATGAAATGCCACTAAACAACATTTTGGAAGTGGAAATATTTGATGTTTGGGGAATTGACTTCATGGGACCTTTCCTCCCTTCATTCTCAAATCAGTATATTTTGGTAGCAGTGGATTACGTATCAAAATGGGTGGAAACAGTTGCACTGCCAACAAATGACTCAAAGGCAGTAATTGGGTTTCTGAAGAAATATATTTTCACTCGATATGGCACACCGTGAGCTATAATCAGTGACGGGGGTAAACACTTCTGTAATCGCCAGTTTGAGCAGCTGTTAAATAAATATGGTGTTAAACACCGTGTCGCTACCCCATATCATCCACAAACTAGCGGGCAAGTTGAAGTATCTAATCGGCAGTTGCAAAGGATACTCGAAGTCACAGTGAACTCATCTAGAAAAGACTAGTCTAAAAAGCTAGACGATGCATTGTGGGCTTACAGAACAGCATTCAAGACACCGATAGGCATGTCTCCATATCGCCTAGTTTTTGGGAAAGCATGCCATCTGCCATTAGAAATGGAGCACCGGGCATATTGGGCTATCAAACAGTTAAATATGGACTTGAATGCCGCCGGTGAAAAGCGTCTACTGCAACTGAATGAGTTGGATGAATTTAGAATGGAGGCTTATGAAAATGCAAAACTTTACAAGGAGCGAACCAAGAAGTGCATGATATGCACATTCAGAGGCGAGTATTCGAAGTGGGGCAACAAGTACTACTGTATAACTTGAGACTCAAGCTATTCTCAGGAAAACTACGATCACGGTGGTCGGGTCCCTACACAGTTACAAAAGTCCTACCATATGGGGCTACACAAGTGAGCTATGAGACTAAGGGTACTTTCACTGTTAATGGGCAAAGGTTGAAACACTACTGGGGCGGTGACTTCTCTAAACAAAAGTCAACCGTTCAACTCGAGACGCCAGAATGAAGCAGCTGCAGAAAAGTCGAACTATCGACTATAACTTAGCGCTGGGTAGGAGGCAACCCACTGTATCCTTTTTATCTATTTATTTACTTTATTATGCTTTCTGCATTAGATTAGGAAGTTTATTTTCAAATTCATTTAGTATTTTGTTATGTGGTCATCGATCATCTAGGCATGTTAAAAGAGTCCAAGCACTGTTCACACGAGTCCTTAAGTATCACACACGAGTTCGGGTTGATTTGAGTTGTTTGGGTAGTTGAGTGTGGAATTCACACATTTCGAGGCAAATTATGTTTTCTAAATTTCACATGTCAATGTTTTAAAAGTATGTCTTTGAAAAATTGGGGACGTTGAGAGCCGGGTCATTTATTAAAAAAAAATTTGGACAAAAATCGAATTTTTGGGGAAAGTAGCATTGTTTTATTTTATTTTATTTCTTTTGAAAAAAAAATGTTTATGCGATCACATAGACACGGTGTCTATGCGGTCGCATAAACACCAACCGAAAGAAAAAGTTACAAAAAAAAATATAACTTTGCGACCGCGTATCTTTTAACTATGCGGCCGCATAGAAGTGGATCGACCATGGTTAAAGCCATGACCGATTCACTCTTCATTCACACTCTCACTCCCCCAATTCATGAACATGAGCAGCTAGGCCAACAATTCCTCAAATAATTTTACTAATTTCACATCTCAATTACTTCTACATTATCCCTCAATCGAATTGTATTTCGACACCCATCCCTTCACGCATAAAATCACTCCATTCTTCGACATTTTTAGGGCCCGGGACCCCCATTTCACACATAAACCCACGAAATTCATAATCACCTCGGCATAAATTCATCAAGGCAAGCATCCATTTCAAGCACATCGTCTTGAAGGTATGACTTATGACAACCTCCTTCCTTATGCCTCGTTTGTTTAGGTCATTTTTGATTTGTTTTTTTTTGCAATTTGAGGTGATTGGGGCGTAGATGGTGGATGGAGTGTACTATTTGAAATTCAATTGTGTTATGGGTTAATTCGAATTTTGAAGTATTGGGTTTTATATGGACTTCTAAAGAATGTATGCTAAGTGTTTGATACATTGCCACATTGATAATTTGTGGGCATTTTGATACCTGTTGTATTGACTTTATTTGATTGATGAATGTGTATGAGATTGGTAATTGATTTTTGAATGGGGATCCATGTGACATAGTAATTTTTGGCAAATGTATGAAGATTTCATAATGCCCACAACTTGTTCGATAAAATGCCCATTTTTGGTA
>NC_036246.1:36379190-36379942 GCF_002742605.1 Olea europaea var. sylvestris | reverse complement strand
TTCTTCCCAAACGTTCAGCCTGGCAGAGGACGAGGTACATCATTCTATAGAGGACCGCCTTTTGAAAGGCAGTTCAGACCAACAGATGTTGGAAGAACTTTTAGGCCGCAACCTCGCCGGCCAAATGTATGGCATTCAATCCAGTACACTGCAGGAAGAGCAATACCCTTCGACGAAATGACTAGGACTCAACAAAGGCGTTTCCAGCGAAATTACGGACGGATGATGAGGCAGCAACAAGGAATGCCACACCCTAAAGCACCTCTACTACTCAAGGTAGCCAATCAAAACGTCCTAAAGAGTAATAAAGAAACTGGTACAAATGAATCAATGAAAAAACTGTCAGAGACCTCTTCTGGGAGATCAAGGTTTGAGAGAGATAAAAAGGATGAAGAAGATTCAGATGAGCCCCTTGCTATCCAATTCGGTACGTTGCCTCCCGTCATGGCCAATAATTACTTACTGGCCAATGAGTTCAAAAATAAGGAAAACGAAGAAGAGAGGGAAGACAACGAAGGAGAAGCCTGCGTGCTTGTGTGTGAAGAAGGCCAGACTTCTGGAGAGGCCTATAACGATGAAGAGGACGATGGGATGACAGACATTGAAGAAGAAATTGATCTAGAAGCAGAAAGGAAAAAGAGAGGAGTATCACGCAATACTCTGTTTAAGCAACTACATCAAGAGGGAGTCCGCGAAGTAGACTTATTGGGGGAGCCATCTGGGCGTCCTTTCGATTTCTACGTACTGTACGG
>NC_036246.1:36374096-36374774 GCF_002742605.1 Olea europaea var. sylvestris | reverse complement strand
TTCCTAATTGCATCGCTGCAATGGTGGGATTGACGAGTGAGAGGGTGTACTGACCTCACCACCTTCCTAAATGCATCGCTGCAATGGCGAGGCTGAGAAACACTCTCAGCAGGCAAGCTGAGAAGCACTCTCAGCAAGCAAAGTGACCCACATGCAGCCCAAAAATTGCCTCCCATCATTGACTCTTTGTGAAGAACAAAGAGACGACGGGAAGAATTTTGCAGGAAAAAACTTTCCTGCTGGCCAGAAAATATTTTCTATACCTCCCATACCATAGGTGACATCAAGGTAAATATAAGGCGGACGGACTAGACAGTCCATTTTTGGATTTGGTTGATTGTCAGAATGCCAAGAAATGGCAGCAAATTGGTTTCGAATAAGAAAATGAGGAGATGAAGATAGAGGATGAAAAATGCTAAACATTTATAAGGGGGTGAAGATGAAGAGACAGAACATGAACAGCCACATTTCTGTCTAATAGACGGAATTAAATGGCCCTGAGTCTCGGGAACAGTAATGGGAATATCAAAAGGGAATGGACAAAATTCTTAACGCAAAGCAGTTAAATGCTTGAAGAATTGATGATTAGAAAATAAACATCAAATAAATGCACAAGAAATTAATGTTCATTAATAAGGGACAAAAGTACAAAAAAGAAAAGACATCGTGTGTCTTAAT
>NC_036246.1:36363721-36373370 GCF_002742605.1 Olea europaea var. sylvestris | reverse complement strand
CCTTTAAGCATGGTCCCATCATCAACCGGTTTGGATGAAGTAACCTCAACAGGGGATGATGGAGCAGGAGTTGGTAATGCCAAAGCCTTTGAAGAGGAAGCTGAGCTTTTCTGAAAAGTCCAAAAGATTATCAGTACACAGAAAATTTTCAAATGAGGAAGAGCATACTTGTAAATAGGCCAATTTAAGTACCTTCCTTTTAACGATAAGAGGGACATCATCATCATCATCAACATCATCCTCCAGAATGGGAGATGCTGAGGCTGGCCGTTTGCGGCTTGGAGCACTCTTGGCCATAGTTGGCCTGGCAGGGAGGGAAGAAGATGGACGAGCAGATTGTTTAGTACGACGAGAAGGAGAGGGGTTCCGAATAGACAAAGGAGTGGCCAAAACAGGAGGAGGAGGAAAAATACTCGGTTGGTCTAATGAATGAAAGGCACGATTGGCCTCAGTCGCAAATAATCTGCGCTTCACCGATGGCCAAAGTTGTTCGAAAAGAGGGTGAGTAGCATGACAAGGATTAAAAGGTGCTAATAAAAAATGGCTTGATAAGTGGAGGTTGCGAGCGTTTATAGCCTCTGCTTCCACCTTATTAATGGCATGAAAACAATCGTTTAAGTTCTTCGAATAGCAAAGAGGAACAGGCCAAGTTTGGCCGAAACCAAGCTGCCGAGCAAAAAATTGGGGAGCATAAATTTCTACCCCAGCTTTGGCATTGGTCCCGGTTAAGATATCGTGGAAAAGCTCCCTCCCAGTTAAGAACTGGATCCAAATGAGCAGAGAGGTGCTCGCGCTATCTAGAGTGGAAGGAGGATGTACATAGTCCGGAGTCAAAAAAGGAGGGAAAGGAAAGAAGGAAGAGATTGAATTTAAAGAATAAAAGAATGAAAAAATGTCCCTTTTGGACATACTTACAGGAGTTAAAGGCTCCATAGCTAGCCCGTAACAGCTAGCAGAAGGACAAGAAATGGATGGAGCACCAAGCGATGGAAAATAGGATCTCAACTACAACTGAGTGAACCAAAGAGGTCCACTGCCAGTAGGAGATGCACCATTCTTCAATTGAGCCTGAAGAAAAGCCATACCTCTATAAAGGGCAGCCAAAAACTAAGAACATAAATTCAAAGGCCTGCCACGCGCCAGTTCATGCGCTATAGGTAGATAGCTCAGAGAGGGCCTTATACTAGGCACGCACAACACATATTTACAAAGCCAGAGTAAAAGGAAGGCCACTCGCTCAGCATGAGTAGGCTCAGCACTCGAATGATTGTGCAGTGTCTGCAGGCTTAAATAAGAATCGGTATAATTTTTACCGAACTGAGGGGCGCCGCCAGAAACTAAGATACCTGGGAAAACGGTATCACCCAAAGGTGGTAAATTTACCAGGGCCCCAACATCCCTTAACGTAATAGACATGGGGCCAAGAGGAAAAATAAAGGTGTTATACTCAGAGAACCAAAAGCTCAAAACAATCGGAAAGAGTGCTGAATCAAAAGTAGGGGGCGAATAGAGACTTCCAATAAATCAGAAATCCTAGCGCTATCAAAAAGTGCCTTAGTAGGACCATGACCCACAAGACGAGCATGCCACCTACGAAAAGGTACGTCAGATTTGGGCCAAGTGCGAATACCTTTTTCACGAAGTGGCCCCAGGGGCAAAAAATTCAGAAAAGGAGGGCCATGAGTGCAAGGAAACAACTGACCCACCGCCGCCTGTTCGACTGCTTCCGCATTGTTGAAGAAAGGACCCAAGTAAAACTCATTACGTCCAACATCGACGGGCGCAAGAAAACTTGGGGTTACGTATGAACGACTCAGAAGTTTCTGAAAGTCGTCAAAACTAAAGGAATCGCTAGCTTGGGATTGTAAAGCAGCCATTGAAGAAGGAACGAAGCTTTTCAGAGTTACGTAACAAGGAAGCAAAATATGAACAGTGAATCGCGAAGGATGCGTAAGAAATATGAAACGTGATTTCGTAGCAGTAAAATGACGTGTTCGGAGTTTATAAGGGTTTGCAAAGTGACGCACCTTTTCAAGTTATAGAAGGAAACAATGATTGAAATTCTTTAGGAATCGTGAACGTTGCTGAAGACGTGAAGTGAATATGGCAAAATTCAATAATTATTATTAATTCTGCCATATTGGGGGGTAATTGTTGACATATAAAAATTCAGCCCAAATCGAACAGCCTAGAGAATAAAGCCCAATTGGAGGATCCCCAAATCAGATAGCCCAAAGAACGAAATCCAATTGAACGAATCAAGGTGAATGCCCAAATAAGGGGCCCAATAGTGCGGTAACGCCATCGTCCAAGTTTGCAAGTCGCTCAGAGTCTGAACGAATAAAGTGGCATACGGTCGTCTAAAGTCTCGCCCAAATCTTCAAGTCGCCCAAGGTATCAACAAACATAACGCATTATGATGCAGTTATTAAGGCAGTTGCTAAAGTAACTTTATCACGTTCCACGACTCAAGGGGTTCAATCGAAAGCGGTTGAACGATGCAAGATAATGACAACAGTTAAAAGGACAGTTGCATGACAAAATGGCCACTACAAAGAAAGTGGGTAGTTATAGGGCGATCAAGCAGTTTTTTAGAGCAGTTAATCACAAAGGGATCGCCTATGAAGTATAAAAGGGAGAAAGAACTTAGAGGCAAAGGACCGAATTCAAAACTCTCGAACAGAGAATATGTATTTTCATTCCTTTAGCTTTTAGACTTAAACATTTCCTTTTCTGTAACTCGTGTGCTTGCGCCCCTTGGAGGCACGTTGTTTTCCGTTTCCAATTGTAAAGTTCATCGCCAATAAAAAGAACACCCCTTTTTGGGACTTTGTCTCAAGAGGTTTCGTCCCTTACACAATCGTCTGATCCTCTTTAATTGTTAGCGAATTAACCCGCGCGAAACAATATAGAATATATTTTCTATTTTTCCAATTTTACTTTAAGTCAGTGTTTGACAAATTTATAAATGATTTATGAAGAAAGGAAGAAGGTTATGACAAATCTTACGGAATGAGTGGAT
Source organism: Olea europaea var. sylvestris (assembly GCF_002742605.1). Lineage (NCBI taxonomy): Eukaryota > Viridiplantae > Streptophyta > Magnoliopsida > Lamiales > Oleaceae > Olea > Olea europaea. The sequence goes on along the minus strand of NC_036246.1, from coordinate 36,370,348 downwards.
TAACTTTAATTGAATACCATTTATAAATTCGTTTCCAACTGAAGGCTAAGAAAATAAATATAATTTACGCTAACCATTGTTAAAGAAAAAAAAAAGGCGTTTAATAAAACATCCTAAGTGGCTAGTAATTGAATTTTAAAGAATATAAAGCAAAAACAAAGAAATCTTAAATTATAAAATGTAGGTGTAATTTGATATTGTCAATTGGAGGTATCTGATCTTTTTAGCTATTTATAAGCGTAAATTTTTAAATATTTTTATTTTTATTGCTGCAAAATATATTATTTATTACCAATAACTATAACATAGGACGCAAAATATAAATCCAAACAAAAAGTTCGTATTTCTTGCTCTTGATTTCTTATTAATTTAACTCTCCTAAAGTATGTTTGCCTACACTTACAGAAAATAGATTTTATCTTAATGTCAAAATAAGTAATATATTTTATTTTTAATATTTACTTTAAAAAGGTTATTTTTAATATGTTTGATTGGTGTGTATAGATAACAAGTAAATAGTAATAATGAGTCCTACGAAATGCACAAATAAATAGTCTGTGTAGTCAAAAGTAATTGTGAATTAATAACCAACCAAACATGCCATAAATGTAACAAACTGTGAATAGTTGTTTGGTACTAGTTTCCTAGTACCAAACATGTCAATGACGGAAAATAAACCTAAACTGAAAAAGCTCGATGAAAGGTATAACGAGAGCAAATATGGTACTGAATATTTTATTAAACAAACATATATCTAAAAATTTGATCATTTAGACAAAAGACCAAGCCATACCCAAACTGGGACGCTCGCAACACAAATATATGAATTCAAAGGAAAGTAGATTTTCCAGTCACATACTAAAAGAGATTCACCATATGATATGAGCACAAAAGTACATCCAGATCAGTTATCAATCGACATGAAGTCGACCATTCTTCCCAATGTACACAGAATGGATCCTACCAACCAATCAGAGCCCGAATAAGGCCGATTAAATCACCATTTAACAATGCCTTAAGAAATTTCAGCTTCCTGGGCGTGTATGGTGGGTATCTTGCAGGAATGTCGCCAGCAAAACTACGCTGCAACACTGCCTTCTTATGGCTGAAAGCGTCGAATGAGAATTTCCCATGGTAGGCTCCCATTCCACTTTCCCCGACTCCTCCAAATGGCAAAGAATGCTCGGCAAGCTGCAACAAGAAGTTCCTCAACATAGTTAGTTGGATTTGATTATTTTAACTCGTTAACTTATTTTCTTATCGACAAGCTCCATTGGCAATCTTCATTATAATTAAAGATGTCCCTACAGAAATAAAGGGGATGGTAGTATTTTCCTAGAAATGGTGCTTTTAAAGAAAAGCCAAATGAGCATGTTTGGCTAAGCCTGGAAAATGTAAAACTACTTTTTGGAGAAGCAATGACTCGTTTCCTGAAAAAGTAAATTTAATTAACAGCAATTCTTAAACCCAATGCAAGTTACACTGTTAAGTGATCACTATCAAATGCTCCTGTAAATAATAGTGCAAGCATATACATGTTTCATATAAGCATGAAGATGAGCTGGCATGACTTCAAGCAAAGCTTTTGATGTGTTTTACAGATACGGGAAGAAAAATTTACGTGCAGAGTAGTGTCATTGACGACCAAACCCCCTGCTGAGACGTTACTTATGAACTCCTCCTTGAGCCTTTTGTCGTTCGTAAATAAATATGCAGAAAGTGGCTTCTCTCTAACATTAATCACATTAATACTGTCTTCGATTTTGTTGACCTTCAGGGAAAAGGAAAACAAATGCAGTTCACATTTATGATTATACCAACCGATAACATAAGCAAAATGCAAAAGTCGAAAGGAAAATTCACCACAGAATCAATCTAAGTTTTACCGTCAAGATAGGAAGTAAAGGACCAAATATCTCCTCATTCATGACCAGAGAATCTCCTGGGACTTCCAACAAAATGGTGGGAGCAATTTTTCTGCCCAGAGATAATGATAAAATGGATTACAAGTCTTTAAATAAATGAATTTGAAAGAAAAATAAGTATAAATCATGTGTACAAACTCACAGATTGGCTTCATCCCGTTGGCCTCCATGAACTATCTTTCCAGAAACCTTGTCGTCGTCCAATAAATTTGTTAAGCGGTTAAAGTGGTTGGAATTCACTATGCGTGACAGATCTTCTGATTTCAGAGGATCCTTTCCATAGAATGCCTCCAGTTCAAATTTCAGAGCATCTACCTGATTTGAGAATTTGCATGAGACAATAACAACAGGAATAATGTAGGTTAAATAGCTCTTCAATCAGATAGGAAAACTCACCAACTGAGAAGCACAATCTTTCGTGGTTATCAAATAATCGGGAGCAACACAAGCTTGTCCATTGTTGAAGCCCCACTTGCCTGCAATAATCCGTCTTGCCGCAACCTTTTAAATGCAGAACAAGTTTTGATTACACTAAGCTCAGAAAAAAGGTAAGATTTTTGTGTTTAAAATCCCCTCAAAAAAGTTTTCCACCGATAGACCTCAAACATTTATGTTAAAAAACTTGAAAGTCACCATAAAGAATGCTCTTATAAACTAGGCAATTAAGCATACTGGTTGTGGCTTCATACGAATGTTGAATATGCATGACTCCAATTAAAAGAGAAAAGGAAGTCGTTACTTTTAAGTTGATGTTTTTGTCAATAACTACAGGAGATTTGCCACCCAGCTCCAAAAGTACTGGTGTAAGATGCTTTGCAGCAGCAGCCAACACAATGCGTCCTACCCTGCCATTTCCTACAAGATTGCTTGTTCAAGAATCAAGCTAAGAAATATACATACAAGTAAAGTACAAATTTCAAAAACAAGTACTTTCGCTTTACAAGTAAAATTTCACTAATGAAAGAGTTAAAAAAAAAAAATATATATATATATATATATACACACACACACACACACACTAAAGTATCAACATCAACAGGAGTCTCATCTTAGAATTGCAGTGTTCCAGAAAAGTTATTTCTCCTGAAAGAAGTTAATTGAGAATTACAGCTGAATATGCTTGTTTAAAGTAAACTTCTGTCTAAATAATAAATCCAGCATATAGTAATGAGTTAATCTAAATTTAGCCCTCTGCATGGCTTCTTTCACATTTCTTAATCCTTTTACAGAAAAGAGAAAGTATTCTGGATCCAAGATATTACTGTAGAGAAGACTCTGCTGCATGCTTCTAGCATTGATGTAATACTGGGTGAAAAAATGAGGACAGTTCATGGCATTGATTATAAGGAAATTGAGAAGTCACAGAAGTGCTCATGCACAGGAAGCCATTTGCATTAAGATTTATTCCAGCCTATTTTCACAAAGTAATACTCATCAAGCATCAAAACAAGTGATAAGCATTGACAACTTATATCCACCCATGTAGCTATAAACCTCTCCGTCGAACCTATATACCACTTATCACTCAAAATGAGCACATCCGAAAAAGTGTGCATAGAAGAGCCATTAGAGACTGGTGCTTGATCCCTCAGTCGGAGGGGTTGAGGAAGGGATGGAAGAACTCCGGAAACGGTAACACGGAACTTCACTCGCCTAAACGGCGTAGTGAGAGAGAGAAAAAGGTTAATAATTTAACATTTCAATATGTGAATAGGCAGATCTTTTTATGCTGTGTAATCCAACTGCAATTAAAAAATGAAACGACACTTCATTTGTTTGGATGTAAAAAGTAGATAATGTTTCTCTACTGATGTTTCAACTGAACTAAGGATAATAGCAAGATATTACGTAGATTAATGGAAGCTAATACGTGTGACTGGTGAAGTTCGTGAATACCTGTATAAAATATTTTATCCCACTTTTGCTCCAGTAATGCAGTTGTTTCAGGTACAGCACCTTCAACAACTTTTACAGCAGATGTATCCATGTACTCCCCTAAAAGTTTTGAAAGCAACACAGATGTGGCCGGAGCAATTTCTGATGGTTTCAAAACTACAGCATTACCAGCTGTTATAGCTCCAATGACTGGATCAAGAGATAATACTGGATGAAACAAAAAGAATCCCAAAGTCAAAAAATAAAAATAAAAAATGGTGTCATCGATTGCAGGATTAAAATATTAAACACGATGAAAAGGCACAAATTCATTCTTCATCAACAAATCACGAAGGATATTGCAAAGGAGAATGTCTAATAGTCATCAGGATGAAATTTTTTTACAAGGATACCGCTCTTCAATTCCCGAATTATAGTTGAAACGTGTTTAATGAAGGCAAGGTAATAATTAAATAAAAACAAATGAAAGAAGTTAAAACCAGGAATTAACTTACAGAAGGGATAGTTCCAAGCCGATATGACCAATGTAACACCTAATGGTTCTGAAACTATTTCCCCTGATGAGGGGAAAGTGGTCAACGAGGTTTTCACCTGCAATTACTAGTAATTAGCATCATACAAACCTTATATTGATGAACAATAGTAGAAAAAAGAGTCCAATTTTATACCTTTTCAGGTTTCATCCATTTCTTTAGTTGCTTCAATGCAAACTGTAATGATGATTTCATCGCAGCAATCTATATTTCATAAATGATACTTATCAGACGCTTGAAAGACAAATAACAATCAAAGATAGTGCATATTGGAGCTGGGAACATATGACATGCGAAATTGCGACAAATAAAGATCCATGAAGAAGATAACTTTGATCTAACTTTCAGAGGACTAAGAGGCTGTTTAGCTAAGCTTAAAAACAGCTTGTTTCCAAACATGAGGATAACTTACTGTTTTCTTGCTTTTAAGCAAAAAAGGGTGCTTTTTAAAGCAGCTCTTACCTTACAGTAAAAATAAGCAACTTACCTATATCAACTTTGACTAATAAAAAGACATCTTTCTATAAAACTTACTTATCTACTTATAACTGAACTTTTTAAGCTTGGCCAAACATCCTCAACTCAATCTTCAACTGAATTTGGAGGCTTGAAAAATTGAGCATCCTAATGAGTGAAACTCGTATAAGGTTTAGGAAATGTAAGGAGCAGATAAGGTAATTTTAAAGCACAGGTTATATAATCTGGTACCTCATAACGTAGAGCAGATATTGCATAATTTACAACTCTTTCCCAGAAACAATTGAATAGATTCCTCTTTCCAATTATCTCCACAAAATGAGTACAAGTTTGTTTCATTCGTGTTTTAAAACTCCCAAAAAATAATTTGTGGATCGCTTTAGTTTCAAACATTTTTCGGGACAAAAACTTCATTTTACTGGCTGGTAAAACAATCATGTATTTACTGTTAGTAATAGATGTTCAGTTATCAAAAGTTTTTCAGTATTGCTTTGTGTACATGTATTGCACATGACCTATCATGCACAAATATTCTTATAATTGCGTGATCCAGATGAATTTCGCCATCTTCTCAATTTTCAAAATATAATTTCTGCATACAAAAGCAACAACTAAATCAGTTTTGTATTCACTTGTAAAATACTTGGAACCATTTTCTCCCACTTTTCCCCTATATGTAGGTCGCGCGAATGGGAATTTGAGAACCTTCAAATTTCTATCCATATTTCGACACAAAGACAATTGAAAAACAGCCCTGCTACTCAAACAGGGCTGGGGACAGATTCAAAAAGATGCACCCCAGACCCTGTTTTTTTATCCCTGTCCCCAACCCAATATGAATAGCATAAATCATTGAAAAAGCACAGAATCTTCAGAAATTTATTTCAGTGACCACAAAGCGGTCGTCAACCAGGAAAAAAAAATCTGAAAGGACGCGAACATGAGTTCCCATCCTATGTCACACAGGGCTGATGACTATGCTTAATTATTGAAGATATATTCTTAACTCCTCGGAAAATAATGATTCATCATGACCGAAAATTAACACCTTGAAGACAAAGATAATACACATTAATTTGGTGGACAACATTAATCCGATTAAATCTATATAATGACCATAAATATCCAGACTGACCAATAACATGAGCCACTTGTTCAACATTTGATAAACCTGTGCAGGTGGGTATTAAATGCTCCTAGCTGCTAACTGGACAAAATTCCTCACGTCCACTGAATGCTCTTAATTGGTAGCTATGAAGACAACATTCCAATTTTGGAAACATACTAATAATCTTAGCCCTGTTTAATTCTCATTCTTCGGCTACAAAAATAAAATATATGACACTTATCTATCATATCAAACCATCATATTTGACTTTTTATCTATTGTATAAATCCGTAACAGCTATATTTTTCATTCTCATTCTTACACAAATGAGTACCAAAAATGACAAACATAGGATGGAAAGGGTAATTGGAAAATGGAACATAACAAATTTTCCTTAACTTTGGATTTTTACCTAATTAATCTGACATTAGTTCCAATCTAAAAAGTAAACTGAACTCCAATCGAGGCAAACAAAAGGAATGCTGAAAAAAGATCTGTAAATACTGACACGAGCATTTCAGTAGTCCCACAAATCATTCAGTCACCCCCCGGTAATCAAGAATATATAAAACAACCCACAAATTTTCCAAAAAAAAAAAATGAAAGAAAGAAAGAAAGAAAAACGAAAACGGGGCATTTAATACAGAATTAGAGAAACAAAAGGATGAAACAAAGCAACCCAGAATTT
>NC_036246.1:36345621-36347794 GCF_002742605.1 Olea europaea var. sylvestris | reverse complement strand
TTTTTTTTTTTTTTTTCGTTCCCCGTTCATGCATAAGGAACATCACGGCAGGAATACATGCAAGTGCTTAAATGCAAGATTCCTCACCTTCTTTTTCTTGTACAGTTATTTTAATAACACAAGATGACGCTTTTATCAAATCGTGTGAACTTCGTACCTAAAACCTGGAATCTTAATGAAGGTGAGGAATAAATTCAATAAGTGTTACCTATTTGAATTGCAGAGAGAGCTTTCGGAGGATATGAAAAAAAAGATTCGAGCAGAGTACGAAGGATTTGGAGGAAGCCCAGATAAGCCTCTACAATCGAACTATTTTCTAAATATTATGATTGTTATTGCTGTTTTGGCATATGTGACATCTTTGGTTATGAACTGAGACGTTTTGGTTGTGAAAATTTATTCTGGAATTTACTTTTGCTTTCTATAAAATGTGTTGATGCTGAAGTTTGGGATGTCACGAACGATGATGTTGCCTGCAAATTATACATCATATACAAAAATTGAAAATTTATATTTGTATACCATGACATATGTACATTATCTTACAAAAATATATAATATGTGTACTTATTCGTGAAATCACTCGTGATATATGCAAATAGGGACTTTTATCGTGGCGGAATGTGAAGCCATTGCTATATTGGCCACTCCAATCGAACTACTTCCTCAATATCGTGATTATGATTATGATTGCTGTTTTGACATATTTGACATTTTGGTTATGAACTAATATGGCTTTGGCTTGATAATGCTATGACATATTTTTCCTTTTGCTTTCTTTAAATAGGGAGTCCGTTATATAAATTCTTTCTCATATCCCTGTTCATTTCATTGCAATACTTTGTAAGATTCAATGCAACAAGGTCTTTAGAAACGACGTCGCACTCCTCTAACACGTTATTTTTCAACATATTTTTGCAATCTTTAAGCCAAAGACTTCATGTTTGTGGAAGGAGGCGATGGTTTAGTGACTGATGTATCGTCGGTGGTGGTTATGGCGTGGCTCGATTTTGAGGATAAATATTACTTTGTTTCACTCATCACGAACTCTCTACTGATATTTAAGGACCTATAGAAGCCCAAATCCACCAGCCCAAAGAGAATTCTACGTCCAAATGCGATTAATCTAACGATTTGCCATAAATTGCTCGTCTAAAAATTATTGTCACTCGAAAGGTTTTTCAATCAATACTTTCTTCCAATATTCAATTTTTTGCAGTTAGAAAGAAAGAATAAAAAAAGAAAAAAAGAAGGCTTTTGATCATAGTATGTCAATTATATTTTACCATTAGTGAATGATGATTAGTCCAATATTTTTGTTCAAAAGTAACATTGCCTATTGTACTAGAGAAAATAGTAAGGGGAAAAAAACAAGATTTTAGTTTGTTAGTGTGGTGGTGGTGGTGGCAAATTACTTGATTATTTTATTCATTAGTAAACTTACTTGTAAATAAATCGTTCACGTTTGAACAAGCAGGCACTCAATTATTTCGTAAAGTGGCAACGCTATTTATGATTTGCAACAATCTCTTCAATTTTTCGAGTCTACGCACCTTTGTAGATATAATTTTATTATTTATTTCTATTAAGGTTAGGTTTAACTGCAAAAGTTTATGTTTAATTGGAATCTAAAACATGTTAGCTCACATTCACAACCTTGTTGCAGAGACAAAAGACAAAATGAAAGTTTAACCACCACATTACTTCTTCTAACTAACTTCCCATTTTTTAAGGATTTTTTTTCTTCTTGTCATAAGATATGTATATATGTGCATGTTGAAGTAGACGTATACGTGGAACTTAGTCTAATCTAAAAAGCTATATCTCTATCTTTTTAGCGTTTCAACAGAAAGGGATTTACGAAAATTTGAAAATGTCTATGGGGAGAGTATACATCTAAGGCCCTGTTTGATTCTTATTTTTATTAAAATGGAATTCTCTTTCTTCTTTTTAACCACACATTCTTCATTAAAATAATATTACACGTAAATCAAAATTTTTTCTTTATTTCTCATCTACACATTTTTCATCAATCTACCATCCTAAAATTTATATTTTCAACAAAAGGGGTGTCAAACATTCTCTTAATATATCTATGTAAAATTGAGCGAGTTTATTTCGGTAGTTCAGACCTTTTATAATTTACATAAAAGATAGGTAGGAGAAAAAGGGC
>NC_036246.1:36280333-36333470 GCF_002742605.1 Olea europaea var. sylvestris | reverse complement strand
ATGTCAAATTACATAGAAAATGCTATTAGGGATAAATTCTCTATGATCATTTTTTTGACAATTGAAAGAATCAGAATTCCAAAACACGCTTTTGACATCTTAAAATTTGAAAAAGAGAGAAGAATCATATAAAGTCTTGCGTACTAATTAGGACAACCTAAAAAGTGATATTTATCGTTTTCTATAGTGGTCCTGTTTTGAGAAGAATTATCGTTCTATAATTATAGAATAATATAAAAACAGAGCTAATATTGAAAGTATATTAAATGATTAAAAATAAACTTTATTTGCTACAATTTGCTAAACATTAGTAGCACACAAATTATGTTTGAGCGAAGATTGTTGGTCAGAATTAACCCAACATCTGATTTATAAAAATATTAATAATATTTTTTTTTTTTTTTGCTGAGGAATTGACTGGGCAATGTCACAAACCTCACCTCGTGGTAATGGTATATCAAATTTATTAGCAATTTCTATCGGATAATGATTATACATCTTCAAAGTAATAACGATTAAACTCATGAAAGTCAAAGTTATTAGTGTAAATGTGCAAGAAACTTATAAAGTTAAGATCGTTGACAAGAAATAACTCACAAATTGATCCATCAATCAATCAAATTACTAGTTGGTATTGTGATTCCTGTCGAATGACAACCAGAGTATTAAAAGTTTTGCTTCAGTTAAATATTTTCCGTTGAATCTATAAAAATAATTTATGGTACAAAACAATGTGAGAAAATTTTCCTATTTACTTTAAAGTATGAAATTTTGCATAATTTGGGTTTCATAAGTAGCTTTGACTCTGGAGAATTAAATCAGAGTACTGCTCGTGCTTGATTTTTGGTGAGATTGAAATCTCTAGTTCATCGTCCAACCCGAATCAGATTATTAACATTACGGACGTGTTTAATAGGGATTTTGAAAATTGAATTTTTGGCCATTAGGAAAAAGATGAGAGCTATCTCTGAGAAAAAAAGTAAAAAATAACAGTTGAAATAATAAAATAAAAATAAAAAATCAAATTTTTGAATGAAAAATCACTCCCAAACCGGCTCTACTTAAAAATATTACTGAACATATGAAGGGATGAAAAAAGTTGGATTAATGATGCTAGCCTCCTCCTTCTGCCAGCCTCTGACAACGTTGACCACGCCACCACCTCCACTCCCCAAGAAAACAGATCCAAATTTCTCACAACCAAACAAAATAAGCCCCTGTCTGGCCCTATTTTTTCAAATATAGCCCTTGTTTGAGCCCTATTCTTTTAAAAAATAAAAATTAAAAAATAATCTTAAACAGTATTTTAATATCATTTCAATCACATTTTTTTAATAAAATAATACTAAATATAGCCATTGTTTGATCCCAATTCTTTAAATAAAAAAAATACGATCTTAAATAGTGTTTTGACATCATTTCAACAATATATTCTTTAATAAAATAATATTACACGTAAATTCAAATTTTTTTCTTATTTTTTAATAATACATTTTAAATCAATATACTATTCAAAAATGTATTTTTCCCTCAAAATGGAGCTCAAACAAAGGCTAAAATGGGATAATAGTATTTTTTTGAAAGAATGTGTGATTGAAAATTGAAAAGAAAAATATGAAATTTAATTTAATAGAGGCTAAATGAGGACTAAATCCCATCAAGAATTAGTCTACATAGTCTCATTGAGATTTCAATTTCAATTTCAATTTCAATTTCAATTTAGACGATACTAAATCCTAGATTAAATAAAAATATGTAATTAAATGATAAATTTAATCTTACTTATATCATTTAAATATCTCTCAGTCGGATTGAGGTTGCAACCGAGACTAATAGCATTACTCCTCCTCAGCTCCTCTGCCCAACCCACTCACCCAACACACTTCTCGGCACATTTACTTCTTTATTAATTGACACACACTGACACACAAGAAACAAATCCCAAGAAACACACATTTTCACACTGCTGCTGATTCAGAACAGAGAAAAAGGGATAATAATCAAGAAAATACTACTGATTTTCTTGAACCATCGACAAAGATACACTTCTTTCCATTTCTACGGTCAGATTTAGATTGAATTTTCTAAAACCCTTTTTCTATTTCCAGACATGTTCTTACATAATCTACATTTCCGGGTATTACTGGCACACCAGATCCATGAATGAATCCAAAATTTGCAAAAACCAGATGCTGTACCTCGTGCTTCATTGCTTGTACATTACATTCTTCCCAGCCCCACCGCCATTATGATTCTATTACATTAAACCGAGTTTAGCTCCAAAGTTTTCCTCTCTATATTTTTTCTGATTTTTTCGCTCTCAAGGATTTACCTGTTTTGAATTTTCTTTTTTTCTTTCCATTCACAATGCGATTGCATAAAGTTTCACCCCTAGATTCTGGTATGTGGCATGGGCTGTAGTGGGTCCAAGGCGGACGACTTGCCTCTGGTGGTCCGCTGCCGGGAGCGGAGGGAACTCATTAGAGCCGCCGCCGAACACCGCTTCGCCCTGGCGGCGGCCCACGTTTCATACTTCATGTCCCTCAAGGAAGTAGGCGATGCTCTCAAGAAATTCGTGGATGAGGAGCTAATTACTGCCTCCCCTTCCTCCTCCTCTCTGTCTTCGCCTTCCTTAGTTCTTCCGCCGTTGGAGAACTCCAGGAAAATTAACAAAGAGGGTTCTTCTTCGCATAATCCAGGGACCTCGGGTTCTAATGGTGGTTCTGTTTTACATGCCCATGGTGATGAGGATGATGAGTCTCATATACATTTTTCAGATACCGATGAGGATGAGGAAGATGATTGGAATCATCATCATACACATACACACAAGAATGATGATGAGGATGGAAATCGTTTGCATCACGTCGAAGAAGGGGATTCATTTCGGTATCCGCAGGGTGGATATAATGGGTATGGATATGGTTATGGGATGATGAATGATGGTTATTCATACCCACCACCGTCTAATTCATATGGGCAGCCTTATTATTCTTATGTTCCGATGGAACAACCGATGGATCAGTACTTGTGGGGCCCACCAGGAATGCCGCCGCAACAGCCACCATCAATGCCGGGATACTATTCGAGTAATTCGAATGTGAATTACATGAGGAAGTCGGCTCCGGATATGAAAACAGTGATTCAGGAGGCGACACCAGCCCAGTCGACTAATGGGTACTTGAATTCATATTGGAATTACCCGGCCCCTTATGGAAATGGTGGTGTGAAAGTGAGTCCTCCTAAAGAACCACCGCCTCCACCATCGCCCAAGGCCACGGCGTGGGATTTTTTTAACCTGTTTGATGGGCCCGATATCGGGTACCAGGGTTATTATTCAACTGGTGGATATGGGTATGGCTCGATTTCTAGCAGCCCGGATTCAAATGAGGTGAGAGAGAGAGAGGGTATTCCTGATTTAGAGGAAGAAACAGAGAATGAGGTCTATAGAGAGGTTCAAAAGGGGAAGAGAGAGAATGCAGAAACGAGAAAGACTTCGAAACCAAGCACTTCTAGTTCTAGATCACTGCCACGGCATAAAAATAGTGAGGGTAGCTCGAAATCAGGGCCAATGCGTAAAAGTGAGGGCAGTTCAAGATCAGAGGCACTACATATGGGTAGTGAGGGTAGTTCCAGATCAGTGCCTTCATGGAGTAGTGAGGAAAGTGCAAAACCATCAATGCCATCCCAGTATACTAAAAGTATACTTAGGGAAGATCCGTCGCCCAGTAGTGAGGCTACCGGGTCGATTGTTTTGACAGATGAAAAAACCAGTACAGAAAGTCCTGTAACGAAGAGTGTAGATGAGGGTTCTGTGAAAAAGAAAGGGGTGAGTTTTGAGGTGGATGAGACACCAAAGTATGAAGCTGATTCCTCCAAGTTGAGCAGCTTGACTACATTATCACCTCATGGTACTCGAGATCTTCGGGAGGTTGTGGCTGAAATCAGGGATGACTTCCAGATTGCCTCTAGCTTTGGAAAAGAGGTTGCGATGATGCTTGAAGTTGGGAAGGTACCTTATCATCCCGGCATTCTAAAAGGTGGCCTTCTTGCTATAAATTTCTCTTTTCCTTCTTAATTCTTGGAATTCTCTGTAGTTTAGTGTTTTCCTACCAGTGAAGAGTTTAGACTAACAGGATTGTTCACTATGCATTGGTACATTTTGTATTATCTTGTTGTATGGCTGAACAGAGGATGGTTGTTAGGAATAGGTTATTAAAAATATCTGCGGAAGATATGTGATACCCTGTTTTCCTTCAAAATATGGATTTACGATTGATGCTTTATAAAATACGTGCATATTTCTGTTATAGCTTTAAAGTTTAATTTGCTTTGGAAGTTGGCCTTTTCATTTTCCATAGTTTTGATTTTCCTTTTCTTTTTTATTAAATTTTGTTTTTCTCTTTATTTTTTGCTCACACATGCCTTTAGTTTCCTCGATGCATCTTTTTAATCTATTTAGAATTCCTCTAGGTATCTTTGATATTCTTTCCTGAAGTAATGACAAGTGATATTCTTGAGAATATACCTTGAGATTCTGTTATAACTTGTGTGTCATTTCAGTAATTCTTTCCAGGATTTTGCACCCCATTGCTCCATCCCTGTTGTCATCAAATCCTCCATCAATGCAGTCAATAAATTTAGCTTCTAGAACATTGAAGTTGGCAAAGTCTTATTTCGGGGATGCTGAGAAGGACGAAAATAACGTGTGTAACCTTTCGTCCACACTGGATAAGCTGTATGCATGGGAAGTAAAACTATACAAGGAAGTAAAGGTAATATAGCTTTAGATTTTAAGAGCCTAAGCACACCTTATTCCTTATTCATTTCTCTTGGTTTTTTTCATGCATTCTCATGTAATAGATAATGTTGAAAAGTCTCTGGCATTTATGTTCTCATCTATACATTTAATTTGCGCTTGAATTGATGGTCTTGTGCTTCAGATTTGAAATACCCTTTTAAGCAGTTAAAAGAGTTGAGACTCTATGGTTATGCATAATATTAGTTTGAATTCTTCATCTATAGTGTCCTTGAGCTAGAGCTGAATCGCCATCCCACGAAAAAATTAAGGTGACTAAGAACCAACTCTATCTTGTAATACCTTTTAAGCAGATAAAAGAGTTGAGACTCCATGGTTATGCATAATATTAGTTTGAATTCTTCATCTATAGCATCCTTGAGCTAAAGCTGAATAGCCATTTCAGGAAGAAATTAAGGTGACTGAGAATCAACTATATCTTGTAAGACCCAAGCTAGAATGTGAATTAATTGGTGGGAGAGCCATATCAGCACCAAGGAAAAGAATTCAATGGAAGGAATAATTTGGACTGGTTATCTGATGTACACATTTATATCATTTGAACTTTTTAACTTATTATGTAATATAGAAGTAATCAAATTTGAAATTGCTGTGCACTAGAAGTACACGTAACAATTCCGAAGTGCTGAAAGAACTTTATTGGGAAGAAACTTGACAATTCTCAGTTTTTTTATTTGTTATTCAAAAGGATCTATGTCAAACAAATAAATTATTATCTGTGCCGCTCTTGATATGTGTCATTTGCAGATTCTGAAATGACTTCATGTATTTAGAATTTTCTGTGTACCGGTAGATAAGATAAGATTGTAGAAATGCTCAACATATCTTGGTTCCCCCAAATCATAGTTTATTCTTTTGTGAGGTGGCTATAGGCGCTTGAATTCTGAGGGTTTGAAGTGAGCTTACTGCATGATGCATGTGTTCAGACCTTACCTGAAATTTCTCTTTTCTCTTATTCTTTTAATAATTATTATGTAACTCTGCCCTAAAGATACTTTGTCAGGTTGTCTAGGTATTCAATCTCGCTCAGTTTTAATTGTTGGTAACTTTGATCAGGAAGAAGAAAAACTGCGTGTTATATATGAAAAGCAATGCAAGAGGCTAGAACGTTTAGATGAGAAAGGAGCCGATTCTGGTAAGATTGAAGCTACTCAAGCTGCGATCAGAAGATTGCTAACTAGGCTTAAGGTTAGCATTAAAGCAATTGATGCAATTTCGAGCAGGATACACACGTTGAGGGATAGAGAGTTGCAACCCCAAATTGCTGAATTGATTCATGGGTATGAACATGCTTGCTGTTATTCTCTTTTTTATGTAATCAACCTCATAGATTTGTGGCACATTGTCAAACATGCATGGAGCCGTGAGTAGACTTGCTTAATCCGTCTCTCTCGGTAGTATTTTATTGTTCCCCTTCTGTTATATATGTAAATGGATGAATGAAATTGTTGACATTTTTTTCGTGTTTTGATACTCAACTGATTGCATTGATTTTTTGAGTCTATCATACAAAATGCTCAGCAGTAAAGCTGGCTTGTGCATATCCACAAGCACGGCCACTCTCTTTTATATGTTTGTGTGCTACATACACTGCCGTTGTTTGTGATGCACATGCCATGATTAGCTGTTAAGTAGGAGAGCAAGATATAGATTTATTACATAAAAAAGGTAAATTAGTTACCATTTGCCACGATCAAATTCGAGGAATAAGAAAAAGTCAAAGGAAAGATAAGAATTAAGAACAAAGGCAGTTAAGTGGAGGGGAGTGGAAGGGACTACTCAATAAGTTATACCATATGTTTTTCATATTACAATGTAAGTTCTCTTGATTTTTTATCGGCTGGATTTGATGAATTACACAACATTGTATACAACTTTGATTTGTGATATCTGTTTGTTGGTTTTAGTCTTGGGTTCTAGACCTGAGCTTGGGTCTGATTCTGTTTTTGTTGAATATGGGATACATTTTAATCTGAGTTTGAATAGATGTTACCGATGCAAGACGTAACACAGAGAGGAAAAGACAGAAATAGAAAGAAAAATGGGAAGAAATCCGTATTAAAAATCAATATAATCGATAATAGTCTCAATACATGAAATCCCGTGTCCTATTTCTTAAAGAACTTATATGTAAAGGAACTTCGAATAATTTTTCCCAACTATTATGGATACTTACTAGCACTACTGACACCCATCCCCCCGTTTGTCATTCTGTATAATATAATTTAATAATGTGGCAATTGGGAAGGTTCTCTTCCATTTAGTGGTTCGTTGAGCTTATAAATAATTGCAAATTCTTTTGATGAAATCTGCTGCAGATTCTTCGACCATATTCTGTCATTTTTCTTTATTTATTTGAATTTTTAACTAGAGTTGAGTGATAGCATGTTGTGTTGGTTTAAAGTTTCTTTACCCCCACCACTGCAGAAACCGCAACTGAGACCAACTTATACTTCTCCCTTATTGTAGGGTAACCTTTTTATTCCGTCTTTTATCTTTTATTATTAATGTAATATGATGATCCTTTCCTGAATTAAATATCTTGTAGATGCATGCTCTTACAATTCATTTAATTGGTAGCTTGTAATATGTAGGCTGATCAGAATGTGGAAGTCGATGCTCAAGTGTCATCAGAATCAGTTTCAAGCTATCATGGAGAGTAAAATACGGAGGCTCAGAGCCAACACAGGTTCCCGAACAGAATCAAATTTGAGGGCAACGGCTGAACTGGAGATGGAGCTTCGTGAATGGTGTGAACATTTTAATGATTGGATTGGCACTCAAAAGTCATATGTTGAATCCTTAAATGGCTGGCTTCTTCGGTGTCTTCAATATGAGCCCGAAGAAACCCCTGACGGCCCTGTTCCCTACTCCCCAGGCCAGCTTGGAGCTCCTTCCATTTTTGTAATTTGTAATGATTGGAATCAAGCCATGGAAGCCATATCCGAGGTGCGGGTGGCGAATACAATGAATACGTTTGCTTCAAGCTTGCGACAGCTGTGGGAAAAACAAAACGAAGAGCAGCGTCAAAGGCTCAAAGCGGATTATGTATCGAAGGATTTTGAGAAACAGCTTAGGACGCGCAGGATGGAGAGGGGAAGAATGGAGCTTGAACATGACTCAAAGTCTGACAAAACTAGTTTGTCTATGGTTCCTTCAGAAAATGGAGTTTCGTCATTGGATGATCTAAAGGTGGACTTGGATTCTTTGAGGAAACGAGCGGCTGATGAGAGGATAAAGCACAAGGATGCTATCAAATTGGTGCATGATGCGGCTTCTAGCAGTTTACAAGGAGGTTTGGTTCCCATCTTTAAGGCTTTGGAGAACTTCACTTCTGAGGCTTTGTTAGCACATGAACATGTTAGGTTACAAAATACTGGCCGGAGTCATAGGAATAGTTAGAGCTGTGATGAGTTAAACGGTTCCCATTAGATAGTGTAAATTATATGTGGTTAAACTAGGAAAAAAGGTGAGGAAAGATCTTTAGGTAATGATGAGAGATGAATTATGTCAAATTGAAACTATAGCCAATGAAGGGAGCTGTATTGCTTTTTAATGATGAGAGGTTTGAAGCAGACCATTTAAGGAAATGGTACAGATTTGCTCGGGAAAAACTATTGAATTTGTAACGATTAAATTAGGAATAAAGCAAAAGGAAAAACTATACAGCTTGCAATAAGCTAGCTAGGGAAGTTCCCATTTGTAGAAGTTACAAGGGGTTGTGTTCTTGATGCTAAAAGGACTGGCAGCATCTAGGAGGTTTATCATTTTTAGGTGAATTATGAACATCTGTACAGTCTCGATTCCTATTGTTGCAAATTCTTCGATGGCATGTTTGACAAGGAGGATTGGATAACACTAGAAGTAACTTATACCATCTAGTTGGATCGATCAAGTATTGCACATACCAAACATGCTGAATGCTCGTGTTCTGTGCTGACTTTCATTTATTTGTTGATTGCATGATTAGCAGGCAGTGGTTTTGTTAATGTCAGGTATAAGTAGAAGGTATCTTGTTTTAGTTAGGTGGAAAAGGCACAATTTTGACTAAAATATTGCATGCTATTTTATCTGATGTCTTTTCCTTTCGTGATTCTTGTGCAAGTATGAACTCTTAGTTAACCTTGAACCAGTTTTAATAGGCAATTTTATTTGTTATTTTGGTTAGTTTATTGCTAATTTTATTGTATAGTCGAATTAGGTCCTTAATTATTACATTACAATGAAGGGACGTAAAAATGTTGACAAGGGCAAAATATATACATATTAGAAAAAAAAATAAAAATAAAAATATTGTGGAACTGTTGCCATCCCCGACTGGGGATGCGGGCAGATCAGTGGATGAGTGGTTGGTTGAATTAGAGTTTTATCAATGTTATAAATCTTTAATATCGAAGCATGACGATACTCTTTTAAGCCAAATTTCATAATTTTGTGGCAAAACTGAATTCAATGGAATATAGATTTGGTCGTTAGACCTGTAGCTTGCTTCTTTCATCAAAAATGTATCCGAAATTGCTAGTTGGATTACTACAACTAAGAAAGACATGAGAACTATTCGACTCCGAATTGGGATTAACGAAAGAAAATTCGCTCACTATTCCTTTTACCTAGGACGATGCTCGATAATCTCTCCGTCTCTCTCCACTTTTCTTTCTCATGAAAATCTTCCATGGTTTTGCATAATTTCAATAAATTAATCTATTTGTACAGTTATATTTGATAATGTTGGTGCCATCAAAATCCAAGCCATTGATTTAAAAAATAACTTTTGAAATGAATGAATGTGATGTTGTCAAGTGTGAGTTGTCAATCAAAATTGTTAAACTAGATTATATATGTAGCATAATTCAATTTGAATTCATGAGATATTTGGTATTCTATGATTAGATTAAGGTACATACATTGTTCATGATTGGTGTTGGTGAGTATTCTAGTTATAGGAAAAATAGCGAGCAAGGGGAGTTAATTACAAAAGTTTTATTGATTTTCACACAAGGGAGGTGATATACGTACATGTATGGGTTCACAGAACTGTATCGAACACTCACATACACTGAGTGGTGGGTGGAATATATATTTTTTTTAATACAAGTGAGTCCCGTGTGGGACCCATTGTTTGTGAGTGTTGATAAGGATTCTGTTCCACAGAACCCCTGTATACTCATCATTTTCCTTCACACAATGCAGCTAAGAGTTACGACCAAAATTCCCGTTTTCATGACGAGGGGTGTGACACGTGCATCATGAATTTGTTATCCTTCGTTTGACAAATTTTATAAATCATATATAGATAATCAAACTTTATTTTCAATTACATATTTCAAGCAGTATTCACCACTTTTTTCTATCTACTTATAAATTTTTCACAAAAGTGAAGTATTTTCATTAAAGAAATATCTAGTTTTTTTTATATATTTATTTCTATATGATATAATTATTATTTTATTTTTTTTCAAGAATTTCGTTACTCATCTGTAGCGCATGTTTGTCTAAGTTAAAATATTTTGACTCCTAAATATTAATATATTAAATATTAGAATAATAATTCTTTCATTAGTTAAAATTAAAAATAAACTAACTATTTCTTTTGACAATGAAGTTTAATAATTTAAGAAAAGTAGTGCGCTGGAATCAATCTTGTTATGTGCCAAGAATAAAAAATTAGAATCCGTTAAAATAGAATCCGTTGAAAGTAGCCAATTTGAGGTGAAACGTCCAGTTCACACAAACTGACTCATTCAAATTTTTTGCTTTACTCATCTAATTAATTTTTTTCAACGGTCTACCATCGATGAACTTTGATTTAATTCTTGATTTTTTTTTTCTTTTTTGAGTTAATATCCATACCAATTTTAAGTATTGCTAGATACTACAATAAATTCTCTATAAGCTCATGCTTGTCGATAATTTTCAAAAATTCGTTTTTTCTAAAAATTCAATTCCAATCACACATTTTTACAATAAAATATTTTGCGTATAAACTCAATTTTTTTTCCTAATTTCTAATCATACATTCTTCAAACAGTACTATTTCAAAACTTATTTTTTCCCAAAAAAAAAATTAAACCCCTCTTTTTAATGAACATTAAATTGGGATTAATTTCGAATGACAGAGATCAAGAATTGATAACAGCTGGTAGATGAGATTTGGCTTCAAGATGAGCAAAATCCAAAAACAAATCAAAGAAAATAGGGAATGCACAGCAAAACTTGATCAATGATTGGATTCATGGGCGGGAATAACACCAGATTAATTTCAAAAAATTATTAATAAGAAAAAAAATAATATATAGTTAAAAAGTACACATAGAAAAGCTGAAAAAGTGTCTTTTTCGTCAGTGTTCATTCAAACCTCACATGCGTGTCTCAAAACGCGATGCTAAAAATCCCAAAAATAATTAAAAAGGAAAATAAAAGCCATCATCTTGGAGATAAAATTTGTGGGCGATTGCCTGAATTCTTCCCGGCATTCTACGGATCTTGAAATAGCTGGATTTTTTATTGGGAAATCTAAAAACCAAAGAAAAAACAAAATTTTATGTATGAAAATAAAAACCTTCGGGAAATAAGACGCTAATTATTTTGGATTTGTGGCTCAAAGATTGATTCTTTTCAGTTGGACATTCTTGGATCTTCATCTCAGGTGCATTTCTTTTGCTAGCTACTGTTTTATTTAAATCTTTTTGTTTTCCATTTCGGTTTTTGATTTTTGATTTTTTCACCTTATTTAGAGGAGTTGCTTCATTTGGATATTTTTTATTACTTCAAAGAATGAATCTTTGATTGATTATACCTGGTGGTTTTCTGATATTTCTGTCTCCCCTCCACAACGACCCCCCGCCCCCCATCAAAAATAAAAAAATAAATAAAAGAAAATATTTGTTTGTTTTTTTTTAACCTCATCCCCGTGCCAACACACAGTTGTGTGTTTTTTGTTAGTTTACCACAGCTACAAAAGTCTTGTTTCTAAAGTGAGTTTTTTGAAATAAGTGTTAGTTTTGTTGTGGTTGGATGTGTTCAGTTGGTTGAATTTGAAGCAAAGATGAGCCAACTCAAATTTTCAGGATTTCGATAAATCCGCTACATTTCTTCTCTCAAAAGGAGTTATTGTGATTAATCATATATTTCTGTAATTTATGTAGGGTTATTATTTATTGCTTCTGTTTTATTCAATGCAATTTGTGGGTGTATCTGCAGATTTGAATACTTCTTTGAGATTATGAGCCTGTGGGAGATTTGATTGGCCATTGAGATGGAAAAGAGGAAATGGTTATGGAAGAAGAGATCTTCTGAGAAGAGCCCGGGTGAAAGTGAAAGCTCGGGTTCAATATCTTCACATTCAGAGAGATACTCTGATGAGCAGGTAAATGATCATTCAACCTCAAAATGTGTTTCATTCTAGTCCTTTTTGTGCTTACCATTGTTCTAAAACTGTGCACTTGCAGTTGATGTATTGCACTATGTATTCACATAGGATCACCAGTTTCGTTTAGTATTGATGTTTTCTTCATTTCAAATACGTTGACTAGATTTCAACCGGTCTCTCAGTATAATATGTCTTCAAAGCTTTTTTGTTGTTAGCAATTGAATTCTTCTCTTAGCTTCAAGTTTCTGACTCATGAAAAATAAAACTAATGCATATTTGCTAAAACGACCATGGAATTATTGATGTTTGAACTATTTGGAGCCTAATCATACAATAGACTTATATTCCATATTTGTATTATGCTGACCTAATATTCCTAAGCTACATGCAAAATATTTTAATGAGGCCTATCTAAGTAATGCAAATTTAGAGACAAGAGTTTGCCGTTGAAATCATTTTTCTTCATAGTGAAAACCTTCAGGCAAGTGGAAGTAACTTTGTGAGTGAATCACTATAAATGTATGTACTCTTTGCTTGTTTTTGTTTTCCCATTGCTCTTATTAATTGGGATTAGGACTTAATTGGTTAACCATAATAACTGACTTCTATTCCTTGAGCTGACCCTAACGTGTAAATGGTTAATGGAAGTTATGAATCTCCTATTGCAACCTTTCCAGGAACCACCATGATTTCATCTTGTTTGTATGAGTTAATGATTCTCGTTGAATCTCAATTATTTAAGGATTTCGAAAGGAGAAAAGAGAACGGTAAAAATAATCATTTTCTAGAAACATATAAATGGAGCTTAATATGATTCTCATGCAGTTGCAAATAGGGAAATGATTTTATTTTTGCCATCGTATATAGTGCAACTCGAAAGTGAATATCAGCTAGATGTTTTTATATCCTGCAATTTGTATTATTTTGAACGATTGGTAAAACGTTATGTTAAAGGTCATGAGCCTTTAGAATAAATTAAAAGTTTTTGATGTTATTACGTACTTTAAGAAAATCTGTTGGATTAAAATATCTGACTTCATATTTGCATTGTTGTGATTTCTATTTTGGTACGTTCAAGCAGCAGGATGCATTGAAGGATTCTCCAAATCATAACACACAATCACCGGAAGTCACGTCGAAAGCTGCGATTGTTGAAAACGAAGTCGAGAAAAATGTGAGAAATCTGACTGAGAAATTATCAGCTGCACTCGTCAATGTTGGCGCCAAAGAAGACTTGGTTAAGCAGCATGCCAAAGTTGCTGAAGAAGCTGTGGCTGGTAATAGTTTTCGATTTGGTTAAGAAACTTTTTACTCATTTCCATGTTTTTATACATTTTCACTCATTATAAAAATTGTCCACATGTATGCCTTTGATGGAAAAATAAGTTAGCCTACACACGAGGGTGTGTGTTAAGGACAAAACTTAAACAAATACATTTGTCCCCTTTCTAATAGCTTAACCTTTGAGATAAACTGGTGGAACACCACCCATCCAAAAAACAAATAAATTTCTAAAATATTGTCTCCTAGAAATGCCTGCAAAGAATAAGTTCAATGGGATTGGGAGTGGAGTGTGGGATGCTCGTGGATAACTTTTTCAAATAAAAAAAAAAAAAAAAAAATTACTTGCAATAATTGTATCAAGTCAAACTGGAATGCCTCTGAAAACTATTATTCTGATGCATTTTAGGCATGTATGGTATACCTGATTGTACTGCAGTGGATATGATTCAGAAATGGATACAAGTTATGATTTTTTTTTCTAATAAATTGAAGCCACACTCTGTGGCATGTTATTTAGCGAAAAAAAATAGAAAAGAGTACAACTTAGGAGGGCTAGACCTTACCTCCAAAAATTGATAAATAATACTTATCTCAAACTAATGTGGCAATGGCCGCCATGCATAAGATAAATTGATTATAGTTAAATCAAGATTAAGGGGACATCTGGTATTCATTTGCCTTCATTCGTGTTGTGATGCATTCGTAAGAATCGTCAGCAGAGTCATATTCGTTAGGAGGGGGACTTAGGTTTGAAGCTAGTTGGAAGATCATTGAATTCCTGTGTGTTGACATGTATGTAATGATGATAGAAAGGTTGGGCATTAGGATTGTACTCATAATCCGTGCAATTCCCAAGACCCATACAATTCATATCACTCTGAACAAGTTATAAATCATGTCTTTTGTCACGAGCTGCATATTGTCCATTGCATGTGAAACATGCACTTTGTGTTTTACTTATCTTTTCCGTTTACTAAACTCAGAACATTTTCTAATCCTTAATTACATTACTTGATTTTTAGGCTGGGAAAGGGCAGAGAATGAAGTTGTTGCATTGAAGCAGCAGCTGGAGGCCGCAATTCAGCAGAATCTGAACCTGGAAGTTCGATCCAGTCATCTAGATGGTGCCCTCAAGGAATGTGTAAGACAACTGAGACAAGCAAGGGAGACTACGGTGGAGAAAACCAGCGAGTGGGAATCTGCAAAATCTGAGCTCGAGAACCAAATTATTGAGCTCCGGACCCAAGCAGAACCTTCCAAAACTGATCATTCTGCTTGTATTGATGCTAATATTCTCCTTAGGCTTAAGGGTATGGAGAAAGAGAACTCATCTTTTCAGCAGGAACTCATTTCTCTGTCGAAGGAGCTAGAGATTCGGACCATTGAGAGGGATTTAAGCACTCGAGCAGCAGAAACTGCTAGCAAGCTGCAGTTAGAGAATATAAAGAAAGTTGCTAAGCTTGAAGCTGAGTGTCGAAGGCTGCAATCATTGGCTCGCAAATCACCCTCTTTCAATGATCAGAAGTCCATTATGGCTTCTTCTTTCTCTGTTGAATCTCTCACTGATAGTCACTCAGATAGTGGGGAACGGCTGAGTGCTTTAGAAGTTGATAATCGCAAGGTGAATTATGTGGAGGTGGAGTTGAATGGACATGAAAAGAGTGGCTCCTATTCATGGGCCTCGGCCTTAATAGCAGAGCTTGATCAATTTAAGAACGAAAAGTCCATGCCTAAAAGTCTTGCCGCCTGTTCTGTTGAAATTGATATGATGGATGATTTTCTGGAGATGGAGCGCCTTGCCGCATTACCAGAAATAAAGAATGGCACTTCAAGTGTTGATACTGCCAGAGAATCCACTTCGACTGAGAAATCATTGAGTGATGAGCTTGAAAGAATGACTTGCCGGGTAGCTCAACTAGAGGAAGAGTTAGAGACGATAAAAACAGAGAAATCGAAATTGGAGAATGCTTTAGATGAGACTCGAGATTCACTCAATAAATCTGAAGCTCAACTGGCAGCATCTGAATTGAAAATTGAAGAGTTACAAAGGGGGCTGGGTATTGTTAATGAAGCAAAGGAGTTGCTTGAATTTCAATTAATTGGTATGGAAGTCGAAGCACGGACCATGTCAGCGACTATCGATTCCCTAAAAGCAGAAATGGAAATTGAACGAAATTCGTCAACGGAAATGAAACTGAAGTATCAGGAATTGGAGAATGAACTAAATAGAAAAAACCATGAGACAGAGATTCAGCATAATACAGCCCCCAATGGTGAATTGAAACTAAAGCAGGTTAGTTTCTACATGTTTTGTTCCTAGAAACATTTTAATGTGCATAAACAGAAAAATAAATGTTAAAGATTTTAAATAAATAAGTTTGTCCCTTCTTTATTAGCTTAAGCTTTTAAATGAGGAGGTTCACAATAATGTTAGAGCATGCCAATGTCTTAGAATTAAGTCTGGTTGATACTCGCTTGTTAAACTTTTTCACGTATTGGGCCTTTGATGAGAAAATGGATCTGATGTGCACGT
Source organism: Olea europaea var. sylvestris (assembly GCF_002742605.1). Classification (NCBI taxonomy): domain Eukaryota; kingdom Viridiplantae; phylum Streptophyta; class Magnoliopsida; order Lamiales; family Oleaceae; genus Olea; species Olea europaea. Next base: position 36,317,465 of record NC_036246.1, on the reverse strand, counting down.
GGTATTTTAAATAATAATTGTGTCTTCTCTGTAACGGTTGGTTTAACAAGAAACATAATAATGAAACTATGTTGTTGTTGCAGGAGGACCTAGCTGTAGCTGCTGATAAGCTCGCAGAATGCCAGAAAACAATTGCTTCTCTCGGAAGACAGCTTCAATCTTTGGCAACATTGGAAGACTTCTTGATAGACACTGCAAACCTACCCGGATTTTCTAGAGGACCACTGAGTTCTGGTACCAATGGATATTTATGGAGGACGCACTCCAACGACACGTTTGTTCCAAAATGTGATTCAGATCCTGTAAAAACATTGTGAGAGAATTCTACTCCTTTGATCAATGGGAACTATGAGGAATCACCAGCATCTCCACCGGGTAATCTCACTAGTGGCGGGAAGGCTAGAAATGGTTTTGTTAAATTTCTCTCGAACGAGGAGTGGGATTGACCCCGAGAATCATCATGGATAGCGAGAGCAGAGTACTTTTCTCTATGTAGGACACAAAAATTGGTTTTAGAGATGCCTATTAAATTCTGTTTGATTGGTATTTGTATTTCTTAAATGGATGTTGTTGTCTTGAAATATTGTAATCCCAACAGCTTCTTTTCGAAAATGTATGTCAAAATTAGTTGGGACATGCACTTATACATGGGAAGTTTGTACTGATCAAGACATGGTACTTCGTTGTAAAAAAGATCCAAAAGCCATCAAAACCTATCTTATTTTCACAGAGGCTCTTCTTTCTTGAGAACTTATAATATTTTGCTTGCTAGTGTATTGATATCAGTTGACCACATTTTGTTCTTTTAAAATGGCAACCAAGAAATTGGTTTAACCCCTAGTATGTTCATCCATTTCTTGGTTGATCAAGTTCCTCAGGGTCAAGTGTCGATGAAAACATTGAACTATTCATGTTTTATGAGCCTTCACAACTCAGACACAACAACATAATTACTAGGCGTGGGCAATCTGCCTCGACCACATCCAATTTTGAATGATGCAGTTTTTACAGCATTTTTGAGCCCCATTTTTTGTCCACAATGCATTTTGGAATAGTATTTTATTAGAGAACGTGTAATATTATTTTATTGAAGAAAGTATAGTTGAAAATAAAATAGAAAAAAAATGTATTTTGAAAATAATGGATACCAAACAAGGGCTTAAAGCCCGTTTGACAAACCATTAATTTATTTTATGATTTGTTATAGGACAATTTTCAATAACACATTTACACAAAAAAATATTTTACACATATATCGAAAACTTTTTACTACTTTTTAACCACACATTTTCTTGAAAATTACTATTCAAAAATCTTTTTTTCTACAATAATTGCTGACAGGCTCTTACTGTGTAATTGAACTGGTTTCTATTCCAGGTTTCAAATTTACGAGTCGAACTTACCTATGAAGTCTGATTTTCAAAATATAGGTTTATAGAAAACAGAGAAGGTAGATAATGTCGTCATTATGCATTTTGAATTGAGACCAATGTTTTTTACAATGGATCCGAAAAGCACTCATAGAATCTCCTATGACTTGACCAAGAAACATAAGTTTTGTTTTGTCATATCTAACTGCTAGGGGAAAATATTTATTCTAGGATTTAAAATGTCTATTCTTTTCATTATTTATATCCAAAAGACCCAAATACTTCATAAAACAATGTTTGTAGAATTTAATGCGCCAAAAAGGTTGAGGTGCAACTGGTTCTATAATTTTCCTTTATACGGTTAGACCTATACTTATAATATTTGGAAAAACTACACTCTCTATCACATATTACTCGAGTACCGAGCTAATCTCGAGTCGGTTGTTATAATTATACAATCAATCCCAGGAATCATAATTGTTCAAATCTACTATTGGGTATTGTCACTACATTGTGTTAAAAGTTATAATTCAGGATATTGGGAATGACAGTTGAGCTGAAATGAGACGAAAAATTCCATTTATTGCAAAAGAAAGAAAAAATAAACACTCGTAGGGATGTAGCGAGAGTAAAAAGAAAACAAAATATATTTATTAAGCATAACAAAACAGGTGACAAATAAAAAGGAAAAATATAGGGACACCATTAAAATTTAATGATGTTTTAGGTGTCATGTATATTCCCAAAAAGTTTTAGGGTGTGAACGCAATCTTCCCAAATGGGAGAAGACAACATCATAGTCAATCAAGGGTCGTGGCCCCCAAACCACCTAAAAGTCTCCACTTTCTTTCCATGTTATAGATTGATGTTTGGTAGGCACGTATTGGCACTAAAGAATTAACTTCCATTCTCAACAAAATTTTTGAGTGTAAATTAATGTTTTCAAAAATACATTCACGTCCTCATTTATAATCTGGTGAATCTAAATTTAAGTTCCTCTTCAACGAAAATGTCAAAAAAATTGGGTACAAGTGGATTAGTAGCTTTATGTTGATGGAAAAAATTGAGTGAGCAGCTCACTTTTGGCACAATTTTCGATGGGATCCGTTGGTCCAATGTGAAATATCAAAGTTGATATGTGTTCTCTTCCGCGAGAACATCGATTTCATGTATTTATTTGTCAAAAATAAAGATCAGGTGAATGAGAAATTGGAGCTCAAAATTGGTCATTGGAAGTTGATTTTGTGAGAAAAATGCATTTATCCCACATAAGAAAACCAAGGAAACTTAAACCACTTTATATATGGCTATGCTTTGGAGATGTGTAATCATGTGTAGCGTAGATGCTCTCTCCACGTTTTGCCAATTTTTTGACTTTCTCCAATGACTTTTGAGTTTCTAAACTGCAAAAACTCCAGTGGTTAATGTTGTAACTCCAATGGACAGGACTCAGTCTATATAAGGGACGCTCACTCCAACACGAACGAAAATTTCTCTCTACATACGAAAATATTCTTCCCAATTTTCCACACAGTGTCGTTTTTCCCAGCTCCAGTTTTCATACAGTGTAGTTTCTGTTCCCTTCTAGTCACGTGCAGTTAGCCGAAGTAGGACCTCGGTGCTCAGATTCTGCTTATTATCATTGTATCCTGGGAGACAGCCACTCGAACTGAACCTCCAGCACCTACGGTGAGAGAGTGAAACTGTCTTAAGGAACTGTGCACACACAGGCCTCGGTTTGAAATCTGTTGCAGTTTGTGTTTTCTTTCTATAGATTTATTTCGTTGCAGTTCCTGAAGTTTCTTTGCAGATTCAGTTTATCCTTGCAGTTTCAGTTTCCATTTATTTCTGCAGATTATTTTCGCATCACTATTTAATTTATGCAGTTTGTAGTTCCATAGTGTGCAGCTTCCAAATTAATCGTTTGTAGTTTTAGCCTGCAGTTAACTTATATTTCTGATTTTATGTTGCTAAACATTTTTTTTCAGCCGTTGGAAAATTCTGAAACGAATTTTTTTTTTATAAATTGAAATCGTTTGCCTTGTGGTTATTAATTTCAATAGTCGGCTATTGCATTTGAATAAAACTTATACAATTGGTTTCATCTACTAGAGACTTGTTTTCTTACAAGCTTAAGACAGTTTCTGAATTCGAAAAACAAGAGTTGGTTTTTGGTTTAACTGAATTTTAGTTACTTGGAACTAGTATTTGGTTTTCAAAAACAAGAGTCGTTTTTTTTTTTTTTTTTTGTTTCATTGAATTGTAGTTTCTTGGAACTAATATTTGGTTTGTTTTCAGAAATGGCAATCGAATTGAACAACATGGATGTGACCCAAAATGTTCCCGCTGGAAATCAGGCTGTGGGTTCTAATGTGGCTCAATGGCCAAGCTCCGTTGTGGCTCAGACTGTGGCTAGAATGCCAAGTCATGTTGTGAGCCAAATTGGCCAAACTGTAACTGTTCCGATTAATCATGGAGAAAAATTGGAGAAATTCAATGGCTTGAATTTCAAAAGGTGGCAGCAGAAAAATGTTTTTTTACTTGACCACCTTGAATCTTGCGAGATTCTTGACTGAAACTGCTCCAAATCTTAATGAGGGCGAGGGAGATGCAAGCATTGAGTGCACTTGATGCTTAAAAGCATTCGGACTTTCTGTGCCGAAATTATATCATGAACAGTCTAGCAGATGCGTTGTACCATGTGTATAGCACCAAGAAAATTGTTAAGGAATTGTGGGAGTCCTTGGACCGAAAATACAAAACTGAGGATGCCGGGGCTAAAAAGTTTATAGTCGACAAATTCCTAGACTATAAGATGGTGGACTCCAAAACTGTTATCAGTCAAGTGCAAGAACTCTAAATGATCCTTCACGAAATTCATGCCAAAGGAATGATGTTGAGTGAAACTTTTTAGGTGGCTGCAATTATAAAAAAATTGCCCCCCGCGTGGAAAGATTTCAAGAACTATTTGAAACACAAACGAAAGGAAATGAACGTCGAATAACTCGTTGTTAGATTTTGAATCGAAGAAGACAACAAGAGTTCCGAGAAGAAGTGGTTCAATCCTGGTGTGGCCAAAGCCAATGTTGTGGAGCTTGGTCAAAGTAGTAAGAACTACAAAAACAAGTCTGGGCCATCCGGTGGCAAAAGAACCAAGCAAGGACCGAAGGGTAGAATTGTCAAGAAGAAATTCCAAGGGAAATGCTTCAATTGTGACAAAGTGGGTCACAAGTCTTCGAAGTGCAGATTACCGAAGAAGAAGAAAGAAGTGAACGTGGTTGACTACATGGCACAAGATGTGTCGGAGCTGAATCTCGCAGCAGTCTTCTGAAGTAAACATGGTGGGTTCAAATCCTAAAGAGTGGTGGATTGACACCGATGCTACAAGGCATGTGTGTTCTGATAAAGAGATGTTTGATACGTTCGAAACTATTGAGAACGGGGAGAAGTTATTCATAGAAAATTCAGCAACTTCTGAAATCAAGGGTCAAGGAAAAGTGGTTCTGAAAATGACCTCGGGAATGGAGCCGACTCTCAACAACGTGCTTTATGTGCCGAAAATTCGCAAGAATTTAGTGTCCGGGTCGTTGTTGAATAAGCATGGTTTCCGCATTATTTTTGAGTCAGACAAAGTCATTCTATCAAAAAGTGGAATGTTTATCGAAAAAGGTTATGTTTCCGATGGTATGTTTAAACTCAATGTAATGGTTGTGAAACCAAAAATGAATAAAGCAAGTTCTTCTGCTTATTTGCTTAAATCTTCCAATTTGTGGCATGGTAAACTAGGACACGTTATCTATGATACTTTACGTATACTAGTTAACTCTAACTGCATACCTAAGTTCAACAACGATTCCAAACATGTGTGAAACTTGTGTTGAAACAAAATTGACAAGGTCATCGTTTAAATCAATTGAACGGAACATAGAACCACTAGATTTAGTTCACAGTGACGTGTGTGATCTAAAACTTGTACAAACAAAGAGGTGGCAACAAGTATTTTATTACTTTTGTCGACGATAGCACAAAATACTGCTATGTATATCTGCTTAAAAGTAATGATGAAGCTATAGAGAAATTTATTTTCTATAAGAATGAAGTTGAGAATCAACTTAATAAGAAAATTAAGGTGCTGCGAAGTGATCGATGTGGTGAGTATGAAGCACCATTTGCTGAATTCTATGCACAACACGGAATCATACATGAAACCACCGCCCCTTACTCACCGCAACAAAATGGTGTTACTGAACGAAAAAATCGTACCTTAAAAGAGATGATGAATGCAATGCTCGTAAGTTCTGGGTTACCTCAGAACATGTGGGGGAAAGCTGTGTTATCAGCAAATTACCTTTTAAATAAGGTGCCCCGAAAGAAATCGAAAAAGACCCCTTATGAGTTATGGAAAGGAAGAATGTCTACCTATAAACACTTGCGAGTGTGGGGGTGTCTTGCTAAAGTGGCTGTTCCACCACCAAAGAAGTTAAGGATAGGCCTGAAAACTATAGACCGTGTCTTCATTAGCTATGCATATAATAGTAGTGCGTATTGCTTTCTTGTGTATGATTCAAAAATTTCAGACATACACAAAAACACGATAATGGAATCAAGGAATGCTACATTCTTTGAAGAAGTATTTTCATACAGATCCAAAGAGGAAGCAAGCTCCTCTAAATGAACATATGAGACAATGACTGAAAATAGTCAGAACGAAGAATTAGAAGAGGAGACTGAGGTTAGACGCGGCAAACGGGAAAGGACAGAAAAATCTTATGATCTTGATTTTCTGACCTATATGCTAGAAAATAAACCTCAAAGTTATCAGAAGCAGTGAATTCCTTGGAAGGACCTCAATGGAAGTCTATTAGGATGATACTTGCGATTGCCGCTTTGCGAAATCTTGAAGTACATCAAATGAATGTTAAAACTGCCTTTTTAAATGGAGATTTAGAGGAAGAAATTTACATGGAACAACCTGAGGGGTTTTCGTCACCAAGACAGGAAAAGAAAGTCTGTAAACTGGTGAAATCACTATATGACTTGAAACAAGCACCAAAACAATGACATGAAAAATTTGACAATGTCATGATTGAAAGTGGATTTAAAATTAAAGAATGTGACAAATGTGTTTACGTCAAAGACACTAAAGATGGATATGTCATCTTATGTCTTTATGTTGACGACATGCTTATTGTTGGTAGTGACAATAAGATGATTGCATCCACTAAAAATATGTTAAACTCGAGATTTGATATGAAAGATATGTGTTTAGCTGATGTTATACTTGGAGTGAAAATTTCAAGAATATCAAATGGGCTTGTTCTAAGTCAGTCACATTATGTGGATAAAATTTTAGTAAAATTCCATAAGGATGATACTGGCTTAGCTAAAATACCAATAGATACGAGTCAACATCTGTCTAAAAACAGAGGAGAAAGTATCTCTCAAGTAGAATACTCGAGAGTTATTGGAAGTCTAATGTACTTAATGAGTTGTACTAGACCAGGCATAGCCTACACAGTCAGTAAACTGAGTAGATACACGAGTAATCCAGAAGTTGATCACTGGAAAGGAATTGTAAGAGTACTAAGGTACTTAAGATATACTCGTGACTATGGACTACATTATACTAGATATCCAGCAGTCATTGAAGGATACAGTGATGCTAATTGGATATTTAATATAAAAAACTCAAAATCCACCAGTGGATATGTGTTCACATTGGGTGGTGCTGCCATATCGTGAAAATCCTCTAAGCAAACGGTTATAGCCAGATTTATGATGGAATCTGAGTTTATAGCTTTAGATAAACGTGGTGAAGAGGCTGAATGGTTGCGCAACTTCTTAGAGGATATTTCAAGATGGTCAAAACCTATGCCAGCAATTTGCATATATTGTGACAGTCAATCGGCAATAGAAAGGGCACAGAGTAACATATATAATGGTAAGTCTAGACATATACGTCGTAGACACAATACCATAAGACAACTACTCTCAACTGGAGTTATCACTATTAACTATATAAGGTCAAAAGATAACAATGCGGATCCGCTAACCAAAGGGTTCAATAGAAAGTTAGTTATGAAATCATCGAAAGGAACGAAACTTAAGCCCTTGAAAGAATAAGTCATTACAAAAGAAAATCCAACCTAATTGACTGGAGATCCCAAGATCTAGGTTCAATGGGAAAACCTAACTGTAAAGACCTGATAAAATCACTGTGGGGGTATTACCTCCTGTCCATTCCTATGGTGTAACAGTGATGCCCATAAGGTTGAAGGTTAAGCAATAGGCTTTTAATGATTCTTATGCGTCGTAAATCGAGCAAAGTAATGCGGGTTACTTATAATAAGAAATCACCTATGTGAGAGAGAAGTGGGGCCGCTTCTAATAGAATTGTGTGGGGCTCAATTCTTAAGAACTCTTACAGAACTAGACATATGTTCATGGCCAAAACGAACATAACAATGAGAATTGAATTATGTTAGGAAGAATCCTGTGTGAGGTATATCATCGTTTACACAAACGGCAGAACAGTTCAAGAACATAGCGTCTACTGGTCAGCCAGTAAAGTAAATATGCTTTCACAAGGGAAGGTTCAAAGGGTAACACCTGCCTATCCTATGCAGAATTTAACCGCTGAACTTTATCACCAAGTCTCGTGTCTCACGTTTCGTGTCTCTCCCAATTTTCATTCATGTCGGGGATTATTGGAAAAAATTGAATGAGCAGCTTACTTTTGGCACAATTTTCGATGGGACCCGTTGGTCCAATGTGAAATATCAAAGTTGATATGTATTCTCCTTCACAAGAATATCGATTTCATGTATTTATTTGCCAAAAATGAAGCTCGGATGAATGAGAAATTGGAGCTCAAAGTTGGTCATTGGAAGTTGGTTTTGTGGGAAAAAATGCATTTATCCCACATAGGAAAACCAAGGAAACTTAAACCACTTTATATATGGCTATGCTTTGGAGATGTGTAATCATGTGTAGCATAGAGGCTTTCTCCACGTGTGCGCATAGGGGGGGTACAAATCAAGAACCGAAATGGCCTTCGGACCTTGAACTTGGGTGCGGGCGCGACCTGCGCACATGAATGTCGGACCGAACAAGACAAAAATGGCCCCATGGGAGAGCCCACGTTTTGCCAATTTTTTGACTTTCTCCAATGACTTTTGAGTTTATAAACTGTAGAAACTCCCAATGTTTATTGCTAGAATTGAAAAGCTGAAATTCCAGTGGTTAATGTCGTAACTCCAGTGACTCCAATGGACAGGACTCAGTCTATATAAGGGACGCTCACTCCAACAGCTCAATACATGAACGAAAATTTCTCTCTGCATACGAAAATATTCTTCCCAATTTTCCATGCAGTGTCGTTTTTCCCAATTCAAGTTTTCATACAGTGTAGTTTTTGTTCCCTTCCAGTCATGTGCAGTTCGCCGGAGTAGGACCGTGGTGCTCGGATTCTGCTTACTACCGTTGTATTCTGGGAGACAGCCGCTCGAACTGAACCTCCAGCACCTACGGTGAGGGGGCGAAACTGTTTTAAGGAAACTGTGCACGCACAGGCCTCGGTTTGAAATCTGTTGCGGTTTGTGTTTTCTTTCTGCAGATTTATTTCGTTGCAGTTCGTATAGTTTCTTTGCAAATTCAGTTTATCCTTGCAGATTCAGTTTCCATTTATTTTTGCAGATTATTTTCACATCAGTTTCCATTTATTTCTGAAGATTATTTTCGCATTACTATATAATTCATGCAGTTTGTAGTTCCATAGTGTGCAGCTTCCAGATTCATCGTTTATAGTTTTAGCCTGCAGTTAACTTATATTTCTGATTTTATGTTGCTAAACATTTTTTTCAGCCGTTGGAAAATTCTAAAACGAAATTTTTTTTTTTGATAAATTGAAATCGTTTGCCTTGTGGTTATTAATTTCAATAGTCGGCTATTGCATTTGAATAAAACTTATACAATTGGTTTCATCCACTGGCGACTTGTTTTCTTACATATGTCTCTTATGGGGTGTCACAAGTAGATGTAAAAACATATGCAAATTTGCATCCTTTTTTTTCATTCGAAAATGCAATCTGCATTTCCTTTACATCTCTTAATTGGATAGATTTTCGACCACTTTAAAAATTTACATCAAATTTAGATTTAATTTAGAGCACCATTGAAGATGCTCTAAATCAATTCAATCTACAGTAACTAAAACATATATGTTATTTGTTAGTCTACAGTCCACCTCTCTCTTTTAGGATGTTCATCGTGTTGAAATGATTCTTATAATCATGAGCCTTTTTGGATATGTGAGAAACATGTTCTAACCACTAAAGTCACCGTTACTTTAAACCATCTTGTCATTCATGTAATGATTGACAAGATTGACAAAATTTCTAATTTTTTCTTTCATAGCTTAACACACAAGTCCATGCTTGTTTAAGCTTTTAAACAGGGGTAAACTCAATTACAGGGTCCTTAACTTTTCACAGGGGTGGTATTTTTGTCCTCAACCTACTATTTGTTGCACTCATATTCCTAACCTTTTAAATCCATGTATGTGTGAACATTTTAATCGAAATCACTTGTTCAACTCAGTTCAAAACATTATATGGAGTCAAATGGTTCCATTGACAAAGTAACCAAAGTTCAATCGATGATTTTGATTTTTCAAATATTCAGATTGAACAACCAACACCAATTTCGTTTCGATTTCAAAAATTTCATTTAAACGAATCATACGATTTACAAAATACTCGAAATTTAATAATTGATTTTGGTTCTTGAAATACTCAAACTGAACCACCCGATGCTCAAACTTAAAACTAGGCACCATATATTATTAATTAAAGAAAATTATTTGTTTTGAATTTTGTACTTTAAAAGGTTGAGGACATGAGTGCAATAAATGATAAGTTCGAAGCATGAGTGCCATAGTTACAAAAGATTGAGGACCCCTGGGAGAATTTATCCTTAAAAGAACAAACTTGCTTTTAAGTAATATTTTACCATTTTTACTTACTTTTTTTTTCTTTTTTTTTTTTTTGGATTTTAAGTAAAATTACTTACTTTTAGAAAATAATTCTTTCTTTACAGACCACGGAGTGGGTTTAAATCTTTGGCCAAAAATTGCAACATTTAAAAAAGTTGGTTTAATTGACGATGCAAAGTACAGAATACTATTCTGCGGTGCGATTGCTTCAAGTCCGATTTGGTCACTATATACATTGCTTTTTCTAATTTTGATTATTTCAAAAAGGTTAAAATCTTGTCGGGGCCCTTAACTTATATGGTTGCCCTATTTTAGTCACTGAACTTATTTTCATTGCAAATTTAACCTTGAACTTTTATTTTCTCAAACAGTCGATCACTATTGTCAACTTTGCCATCAAACACTAATGGAACATGCAGACAAAATCATACGTGGCAAAAATTAAGATATTTTAAATATTAAATTTTGATAGGTCGAAAATGTTGACAATGGCTATCAACAAAGATCTCCTCATGCATTAGGGACGGATCTAGGATTGTATTAAAAATCGGACTACAAAAATTCAAATTGGGCTAATACACGAAAAAAAAATTTACACATAAAAAAACCGTTTTTACAGGAAACAAAATGAAAAATTCCTTAACAAAAAATTCTTTTTTTTTGGGGCCACGTCCTTCCTTGTCATGCATGTTCTTGATTGTCATGAAAGTTGTTAACAAATATTTATCCAGTTGCTATTCAACGTTTCAATCTATGCCATGTATAATTTCCCTCTGCCATGAGCACGTTCCCTTAGCTTTTGTTGAGTGAGTGGACAATAGTGATTAATGCGGTAAGAAAATTAAAGTTGGGTGTTAAATTTGTAGCAAAAATAAGTTTGATGGCTGAAATAGGGCAAATATAGTTGTCTCCACACATTTTTTTAAGGGAAAATTACGATCGAGATATCGAACATTTCGTTTATTAGCAGACATGATCCAAACCTTTCATCTGTGCCATCAAAGATACCAAACCTTTAAAAAATTCATACCTGAAGTCCAAATTGACAGACACCGCTAGTTTCACAGTAATTGACCAAAAAATAAAAAATTTAACTAATTGTTGACTGATTTTTAAATGGGCAAATGTGTAACTTTATATTTTCATATAAAAAACTTAAAAAAAAGAAATATAAAAACAAAAAAAAAGTCATCTTCTCCACCGAACCATAGCCCTCCCCCTCGCAAAACCAAAAATCGGGTATGCCGCTGGAATAATTTTGGTAGCCATGGATCTCACTCAATTGCCCAAACATTACAAGTACTCGAGCATTTTGAGGAATGGTGTAATTCATCACTTGACAGGTTTCAAGTGCTCGGTGAGAAAGCATTAGTGGTGCAGGAGGGTGCAACCTCAAGGTTTCTTTAACATAGGCTTGAAGATAAGGTAACTGTGCTAAATTCGACGTTTTTAGCAAATCTTGATTGAATTCTGTATCCAGCACCTCTTGAAGTTTCTTAGCTTTTGTTCATTTACTGGTGCAAACAGGATTTCAGTTTTGGTCGGCGTGGGGAGAAAGGATGTAGGGGTGAGCGGAAAGAGTTAGTCTACATGTACAGATATTTAAGTGTACAGATGTTGTATAAAATACACACATAAAGGAAGTGGGTGATTTTTTTGACAATAAAATATTCATGTGGGGTCCATCGTTTGTGAGACTCTGTACACATTCTGTAAACTTAAAATTTTATACACCCAGAATTTTTGGAGCGAAAAAGTTGATTGGGGTTTTTTATTTTTTTGCTTTTTGGTTTTTAATATAATTCATTTATTTTAAATTTTTATATGAAAATGTAAAGTTGCATATTTGTCCTTTTAAAAATCAGCTAACAATGGGTCAGACTTTTGATTTTTTATTAGTAACAGTCAAATAACAGTTTCTGTCAATTTGGACTCATGGTGCGAATTTTTTAAAGGTTTGGTACCGCCAGTGACACTAATGAAAGATTTGGGTCAAGTCTACTAATAAATGAAAGGTATGGTATCTCGACTGAATTTTTTTCTATTTTTAACCCTATTTTAAAATACATATTTATGTTTGAGTCCCATTTTTTTTTTGTTAAAAATGGATTTTGAAATAGTAAATTGATGGAAAATATGTAATTAAAAAATAATATTTTTTTTTGAGTTTGCTTGTAATATTATTTTATTGAAAATTGTGTGATTAAAAAGAAGGAAAAGAAAAATATATTTTGAAAATAATGACTATCAAACTAGGGTTTACTTAGCCTCCGCTTCGAAAATTAAGCTCTTGTTTGATCCAATTACTTTCAAAATACATTTTTTCCTTTTTTTTTTCAATCACACATTTTTCAATAAAATAGTATTACATGGAAATTCAAAATGTTTCAATTTTTTTAATCACACATTCTCTATCAATCTATTATTTTAAAATACATTATTCTCTAAAAATGAGACTCAACACTAGGGTTGGGCAAATCTCCCGAACCGAATCGGACGGTTCTTGTCAAATTAAATACTCGAACGGGTATTTGAATTGAGAACTGACGAATACGGTTCGGTTCTCGTTTCTAAACCAAGAATCGAAGAATCGAATAAGAATCGAATCTTTCTATTTTTTTTATATTCAATAAATCAAATTATTTTAATTTTAATTTTTTTAAAAAAATTAACAATTTCTAAATTCAAAAATTTGTCCCAATAATTTGTTTCATTTCTAATTTTTCAATTTTAGCCCAATTGCCATTTTATTGTTTCATTTCTTAACCCAACAAGATTCAACCCACTAAATAACCCTGAACACATACACTGAAGTGCATAACGTTGTCTCGACTCTCGCAATCTCGCTGACATTCCAAAATCTATACAATTGTCGGCCGAAGCTGTGACCTCCACAGACCGAAGCTTTGATCGTAGCACTCATTTGAATAAGGTAATCTATTAGTCTCTGACATTCCAAAATCATTGAACGGAACCACAAATTGAACCGAGCCCGAACGGTTTCATAATTATATTTGGACCCGACGGTTCCATTTATTATATACCAGAAATTTTTTATTCGATTCAATTCTCTTAAGAATCGAATCGAATCGACCTGCACCAATCTCTACTCAACACGTTCTAAATTAGAAAGATGAATAGTAAAAAAAACAATGGAGCGCACGAAATGTGTGGATAATAAATAATTAGTTATTACAAAGGTATGATTAGAATTAATATATATTTTGACTGAATTTATAAACCATTTGTAAATTAATTTGCAAATGGAGGCTTATAAAATAATCTTTTTTAAGCTCAGCGAATTGTAAGAGAATCGAATCGAATCGACCCGCGCCCACCTCTACTCAACACGTTCTAAATAATTTAGAAAGATGAATACTAAAATGACTGAATTTATAAACCATTTGTAAATTAATTTGCAAATGGAGGCTTATAAAATAATCTTTTTAAGCTCAGCGAATTCTGTAGATGTAGACGTCTCCAGGCACTCCCGCTCCAAATATCTCCAGTGCAAACTTAAAAGTCGCACTAGCACAAACTATTTTCTGCAGTTCAAAATGGAGTGAACTGTAAAGAAATTACAGGATAGAAGCCGTTCCAATATGGCAACTGTCACTATATCGTACATCCAGGCCCAGGTGCCAATTCACATCGTTTTCTTAGTTAGTGATTAGTAATCACTAATCAACTGTCAATTCCCAGTAATCAACTGTCAATTTTTCCCCCCTACGCCGCGGCCGTTACAATCGACACCTCCGCCGCAGCCTTCAGCCTTCACCCGCCACAGTGGACTCTGCTTCGATTAAAAGTCCGAAATACACACACACTCTCTCTCTCTCTCTCTCTCTCTCTCTCTCATACCTATTATGGAGACTCCGAACGGGTATGTGGCATACAAACAGTACTCCTCCTTTGCTTCTTCCCAGAGAGAAGTCACTTACAGGTCCTTCATCTATTCTTCTACGCGCCTATTCTTATATATATACGCGTGTTTTGGTGTGCGTGTGAATGTCAGCAGTGATTTATGCATACTGTTTGCGTAAGTGCGTAACGGCGAGTTACAGTCTCACAGAAGCAAAGTTGATATTGCGTTTGAAATTTAGTCACTGCTGATGAAATTCCATGAATTGATGGTTATAGTGGAGAAACATGTATTTATAAATACTAATTACACTGTGTAGAGAATTCAATCTTCATTACTAGCAAATATAATTGTGAATTTAAATAGAAAACAGTCTATTTTGGAGTTTGCAATTCTTATTTTGTGCGCGTGATTGAGTAAAGTAGTTGTTTCATGGTTTGTTTAAATTATATTTTCGTCTTCTTGTCTGTTGTGCCATTGAAGCAAATTATATATCTGTCTGAGCATGTTTGGTTAAGCTTGAAAAGTATACTTATCGGCGAGTTATTAAATAACTTTATATAGGTGACCGTATCGATATAAGTGTTAGGATTATCGACCCAAAACCCACAAGCAATTGTAATATAGTAAAAAATAAAGTAAGAACAGAAACCGAACACAAGGATTGTTCACCTAGTTAAGTCAAAAACTGCCTTATCTGGGGGGCTCAGAGTTGAGCCCGTCACAAGCAAGAAACCTTCAAGCGAGTGTACAACCAGTTGAGAAAACCAAATCAGACCCACTATATGGTCATCGATCCACAAGGAACTCTCAATAAACCGAACCTAGCCCACAAGACTAGACAAAACCTTGCCAAGAACACAATACAAGTATACCAACCACAATCAATGCCTAAAACACTGTACCAACATTCTACCATCATCAGATAACTACAAGATTATTGCAAAAATCACCAAGTTCTCCAGATTTAAGTAGAAAGGAAGAAGCGGAGGCGAGAGGACTAGAGAGAGAAAAAACCTAAGAGACAATTTCTTCCAAATGAGAGTAACCCATCTGACTTCTTCCACCAACCCTCAAAGAAGTCTTCTATGCATTAATTATGGAGACTAAATCTTAGCCATAAGATTTGATCAATGGTCTACAATTGTCAAGAGAAAGCACAACTCTAGTGACCATTTATTAATCAATGCCAAACTGCCAGCTGTCTATTGGAATACAAGTGGGAGAAAAACGCATTTTCACTTATGAAAGTGTGGCTTGAGAAACACAACTCCACAAATCTTCACCTTGGTTCTCAAACCGTGCACTTCCTCTCTTTTTGCTATAATTCTAATGACAAAACCATACCCTACATCATCGCCCAAGTACCTGCACAAAAATCAACCTGTATCAATATTAAGCAACGATAAACAAGATCTGAATTTATTAACTGGTAGTATTTTAGTCCCCATATCAACAGGATTAAAATCAGTATGAATTTTCTCAATAACCATTTCACCATATGAGAGTTTTTCTCTTATGAAATGATACTTCACCTCAATGTGCTTTGACCTTTCATGATAGACAGGATTTTCGCTTAAAAGTAAAGCACTTTGACTATCAGTTAATATCACAGTTGGAGTATTCAGAGTATTCAATTCAGCCAAGATCCCTTTAAGCCATATGCATTCTTTTACACATTCAGTAATTGTCACATATTCAGCTTCAGTGCTAGACAAAGTTACAATTGATTGAAGTTGAGATTTCCACGTAATACAATTATCACCAAGTGTAAAAAAGAAGGCAGTTGTAGACTTTCTTTGATCTGTATCTCCAGCGAAATCAGAGTCCACATAACCTTTAAGAGTTAATGGTTCCGATCCCTTTTTGAACACCAATCCTACATTTAGTGTCCCAACTATGTATCTAAGTAGCCACTTTAATCCAGCCCAGTGTGGTTTTCCAGGATTTGTCATAAACCTACTTAAAAAAGTGATTGAATATGCTAGATTTGGTCGTGTTGTAAACATGGAAAACATAACAGATCCAATATAATTGGCATATGGAATATTTGTCATATCTTTATTTTCAGATTCAGTTTTTGGACACTGGGCAGATGAGAGATTTATATGGGCAACAAGGGGAACATTGACGGACTTAGCTTTTTTCATGCCAAACTTTGTTATAACTTTGTGCAAGTACTTAAGCGATGACGTAGGGTATGGTTCTGTTACTAGAATTATAGCAACAAGCGGTTTGAGAACCAAGGTGAAGATTTGTGGAGTTGTGTTTCTCAAACCACACTTTCATAAGTGAAAATGCGTTTTTCTCCCACTTGTATTCCAATGGACAGTTGGCAATTTGGCATTGATTAATAAATGGTCACTAGAGTTGTGCTTTCTCTTGGCAATTGTGGACCATTGATTTAATCCTATGACTGAGATTTAGTCTCCATAATGAATGCATAGAAGACTTCTTTGAGGGTTGTGGAAGAAGTCAGACGGGTCACTCTATTTTGGAAGAAATTGTCTCTTGGGTTTTTTCTTTCTCTAGTCCTCTCTTGAGTTTAGTTTAGATTCTTTCTTGACTTCCAATTCCCTAGATCTTAGGGCATTTGTCACGATTGATTGTGTTAAAACATCTCTTGAGTATTTTATAGCATTTTTGATATCCTTATAAGGATCAAGTAAGGAGTTTAGAAGGATTATTGCAAGATCCTCATCTTCAAAATTTTTATCATTATGAGCAAGACTTTTCACCAGTATGCTAAAATCACTCAAATTGGTTTCAAGGTCTTTCCGATCATCCATTTTAAAACTGAACAGTTTTCCCAGGAGATAAATTTTATTTGGTAAAGTCTTGGTTAAGAACAAGTTATCTAAGGCTGTCCAAAGATCTCTAGCAATTTCGAATTCCTCTACTTGCCTAATTATATAATCAGATAAGTGCAGGATAATCGAACTATAAGTTATTTCATTCATTTCAAGAATCTCATCAAGTTTGGCTTTAAGTTCATCAGAATATTTATCAGGGTCGTTCAGGGCTTTAGCAACCCTTTTTTGGACCAATATGGCCCTCATTTTCTGCTTCCAAATTGAGTAATCCCCCTTTTTCCATCGAATTGTGAGAATTCGACCTTCAACCCATCATAAGTTCTGTAAAAGGGTGGTTACTATTGGAATCCACGACAGACACCTCAATATATGATTACCGAAAACCAAGAAATTTCCTAGCTGACTTAAAGGAATGCAAATCATAGAATGAAAAACAATTATCCTAACTTCCACAACTGAAGCAATATACACAACCAGTCAACGTGTTGGGAATTCAAAGAATTACACAACAGATATAAATAACTTTGTATAATATCTAAACATGCTCCTATTGTCAGATTAATTATCAATACACAATGTACAATGTCAATAATTAATCCACAGAACAATAGACATGCAATTTTTGTGCACCAAAATTATATAGGTTCTTTTAATGGTTAGATCTCACCCACAGCACTGTTTAACAACAGTGCAATCACAAGAGTTTCAAAGATCACCCTATCACCTGCCAAAACTAGAACCAGCCAAGAATTGACCAATCTTTAGTTCTTAACCTACGCACTTAAACAGAAAATTAGTCTCCTTATATGTCTGTGCAGATCTTTAAGATCTGGACAGAAAATGAAATCTCAAGAAATAAAAAAACGAATATTGTAGATCCAGAAAAAAGTATATGCACGATTGTTTATTTTTCTCAACTCACAGAATATCCTTAGGGCAAGGTATATCACTCAGATGCCTCGAAAATCGAGCTTTGATACTAGATTTGTTAGGATTATCAATCCAAAATCCACAAGTAATTGTAATATAGTAAAAAATAAAGCAAGAACAGAAATCGAACACAAAGATTGTTCACCCAGTTCAGCAAAAAACGGACTAATCTGGGGGGCTCAGAGGTGAGCCCGTCACTAGCAAGAAACCTTCAACGGAGTGTACAACCAGTTGAGAAAACCAAATCAGACCCACTATTTGTTCATCAATCCACAAGGATCTCTCAATAAATCGAACCTAGCCCACGAGACTAGACAAAACCTTGCCAAGAACGCAATAATGTTTACCAGCCATAATCAAGGCCTAAAACATTGTACCAACATTCTACCATCATCAGATAAGTACAAGATTATTGCAAAAATCACCAACGTTCTCCTGACCTAAATAGAAAGGAAGAAGCAGGTGCGAGAGGACTAGAGAGAGAAAAAACCCAAGAGACAATTTCTTCCAAGTGAGAGTGACCCGTCTGACTTCTTCCACCAACCCTCAAAGAAGTCTTCTATGCATTAATTATGGAGACTAAATCTCAGCCATAGGATTAGATCAATGGTCCACAATTGCCAAGAGAGAGCACAACTCTAGTGACCATTTATTAATCAATACCAAACTGCTAGCTGTCCATTGGAATACAAGTGTGAGAAAAACGTATTTTCACTTATGAAAGTGTGGTTTGAGAAATAAAACTCCACAATAAGTAACATAAAGTTAAGAGTTTTCAACCAAAAAAAAAAGCTTTTTCCCCCCTAAAACATAGGGAGAGAGCTAGTTGTCCAAATAATGTTTGGAACTTTGGCCTAACATTCTCTTAATTAGCCTTTTTTTTGGAATGATTCAAGTCCTAAAGCTATCTATTGTATCTTAGTTTCTAAGAGTGTTGAAAAACCATGTCCAACTTCCGGTGAATTTTAATGTCCATCTTCTCATAAAATCCCTTTGGGCCAGGTTCCTGCAGTGAAGGATTTATTTAATTAGCTAAGATAACTGTTTGTTTCATAAATTGATATAGCAAAAGGACCTTGGCACATGAGCCAAACTCAAAATTTTGCCTAGTTTGAATAGATGAGAATAAAGATTTTTAGTAAATTTTGATAGAAGTTTATAGAATGTGCGGTTGAAAAGTTGTGGATCCCATGAAATGCGTGGTTAAAATAAATTTTTGACTTTGACTTAGATTTTAATATATTTTTTTTAGCTGAGGCAATGGGGATTAATGAATAAATAAATATGTGAAAACAACAATGCTATTGAGCACTTAAAATGTTTACAGTGTATTATGCTATTTATAAGGAGCTTACTTAACATTAAACTGATACCTTGTATTTATCACTCCTGTCTTTGGAAAAAAATGATGATAAATACCATGAAGTACTAGACTTCTTGGATTAGGCTGCTTGAAAATGAAAGAAATACTAGGGGTTGCATCATAAAGTTATATTCTCTTCAAGTTGTTAGGTTTTGCTATGTATGCATCCAAGATACTGTAAATGATGATTATGGCTGAAAGTGCCCATGTAAGGCATTTGATTGTACGATTTCAGGGAAACTTAAAATCAGTTTTGACAACTTCAAGTAATATATGTTTAAAAACTCCTATGTCATCATTATGAAGTTGAAGTATTGGTAATCTTAGATTTGGGCTTCTTGAGATAAAGTAAAGGGGTTAAACTATAGAAAGCCTTGTAGTGAGTTGTAAAAAATGCGTATGACGGTTTTCTCTTGGTTTACATGGTGTTTTCCTTTGTTATGACAAACCACAGAATACAAGAAAACAAAGAAGAAAAGATGAAGATATATGTAAAACAAATATTTCTCAGTTCTGTTATCATTAGTGGTGTTCTAACAGGTCCTTCAGATTTGAGTTCTTTGATTATGAATGTCTATAGCCCTGAGCCTCTACTCTAGAGCATACAAGATGGGTGTTGTTTAAACAGATGAAGTAGGCTTTGTTCACTGCCCAAAGGAGTGCTCAATTAGACTTCCAAGATAGACCTATTATATACTTTCACGTGCTACACATTCCATGTTGACAATTGTGGTTACACAATCTCTTACCATCAAATTTCTAACGTATTTTGGAATTGCGTATGACTATCAACATTGAATTAAAGATGGCTCTATCCAAGCACAAACATAGCACTTAGATTCCGCACTTCTAAGTGGGGCTCTCTGGAATACCATTGTATAATGCATCAAGGCTATGAGATCGTGTATTCAACGTGAGTTGCAGAGTCCCAAGATAATTTTTTTGGATAGGGAGTCCCAAGACAATTATTGTTGGCTTTATCTATTGCCAAGAATTGTAACTCAAATAACTGCACAGAACACACAACCTACACTTATATACTGCTCTAATGATTCTCGTGTCAAATATTGGATGAAGGAAATCTAAAGTGATCTAGTCTTTTTCTACTTTTTGGTTTTCTTAACCAGCAGTTGAGATGAGTGGCATCCTTTTTCTCTTTTCAGAGCGAAGTAGTTTTCTTAAAAGAGAATGAGAGATGAAATCAAAAGGAAAGACTGATACAAGATTGTTCATGGGTTTTGTCAACCTTTTTCCACTAAGTCTGTACTTCTTTACTTCTCAAGAGAATGAGAAGAGTAACTATAAGAACAGGGCATCATACTCTTCAGTGGTTAGGTAGTTATGCATGAATAACTTGAGCGGGTTTTAATGATTTAGCTATAAAAAAAAAATTAAAACAACATAGGCAGATGTAGGCCAAATGCAACTAATGCTAGCACACGTATATTTCTGATAAAATCAACTCACGATTATTTTTCTAGACTAGAATAGATGAATAGATTCAAATCTCAATCTTCATCTGGTTAATCCTGAAATTTACTATAATTAACAGAGGTAAGAACTCTCCTTTACTTCACCTCGCCCTTCCTTTTTCCAACAAAAAAGATAAAGAAAAACAAATAAATAAAACAAGATTGTCTGGTCGTGAAGAGTTACAGGTGAAAGGATCAGCTATGGCAAACAAGTTTCTGAATGCAGTGAAGTATTTCTTTCAAGTTAACATGATCCATTGGTGAAGAAGAAAAAGGAACTCAGGAACTGGTAAGCATTGCGAGTTACAGGACCCCTCCGAAAAGGAAGGACAAATGAACAAGATGAAGAAGGTTGGAAGCAGTGGTGTTTTTTGGTAGTTTTGTTATCATTGCATTTGGTTCCTGTGGAAACATGTATGAAAAGTTTTGAAAGTAAAGCCCTTTTTCCTGTTGTAGTCAGTGGACATACTGAGGGCAGCTTTGAGTCTAATATTTGGCCTCCATTTTTTCCAAAACTCATTTTCAACTACTAGTCACTGTCACTGCGTTGCACGAATTTAGTATTTATCGTATTTTTATTAGTGTATGAATTTTAGTTTTATGAAAAGTTTTTGAAGCAATATCTAGAAATATTTCTATGATATAAGAAAATAATTGCAAATTATTTTTACAATTGCATAACAGTATTGTGTCATCTAGAAAAAATATACTTGTATATTTTATACTTAAATAAGAAATATACGAGATTATACAAATTATTTTATTTTTATTCTTTGATAGTGTTGATATGATTGAGTTGAATGTGAAGATTATATTTCTAAATTTTGTGTAATTTCATGTTGAAAAATTGAAAATTGAGCACCATATTTATATGCATTTATATTTTGTGGTTTATATATATATTTAATATTTATTTTATGCTTATGTTGAAAAAATAGAAATCTGAATTTTTTTTTTTAAATTCGATTTGGTAAGTGAATGTACGATGTTCTGTATTCTCGGTATTTATAAGTGCAAAAATCGGTAAATAAAAATACAGTAAGCTGTAAATACAGTAGACGGTATATACGGTAAGCTACAAATACGGTAGGCAGCATATACAGTAAGGTGAAAATACGGTAAGTTGTTTGCAAATACGGTAGACTGCAAATATGGTAGGCATCATATACGGTAAGTTGTATATACGGTAAGCTGCCTGCAAATACGGTAAGCCGCATATATGAATTTATAATTTGTTATAAATGTATAAAACTTATTTAATATTGAATTTTTTAAGTACTAAATATTGTAATTCAATATTGTTTTCTTTTTTATAATTGTATTTCCGAGAATAAAAAAAAAATGGTTATGAAATTGCTAATTTTTAAATGTGTTTTTTTGTTGAAGATAAAAATATTTTTTTTTATGTTATTTGTAAAAAAAAATTTATTGTAATTTTATTAGCATAATTAGAAGATTTATTATGTATTTTTATTTTTTGCATTTTGCGAAGAATTTTGTTTATGGCGATTGACAAATTTTCTTCCACACACGCATCATGACATCAACATTAAAAATAATAATAATTTTAGTATATAAACTCTAGGAAAAAAAACTCTCTCCGCACATGAGAAAAAAAAATAGAGACTCTGCACAGTGTGGAGAGATGACAAAGTATTTCTCTGCACAGTGAAGAGAAAAACAAAAACTCTTCGCATAGTGCGGAGAGATAGCATTCTCTCCACATAATGAGGAGAGAAAAATCTAACTCTCCGCACAGTGCGAAGAGAAAAATCAAACTCTCCGCACAGTGCGGACTCTCTCTCTCTCTCTTTTTTTCTATTCTCGAAAATACAATTATATAAAAAGAAAACAATATTGAATTAATACTTGAGAAATTCAACATTAAGGCTCCGTTTGATACCTATTTTTTTAAAATATATTTTTCTCTCTCTTCTTTTCAACTATACATTATTTATTAAAATAATATTACACGTAAATCAAAAAAAATTCTTTATTTTTTAATCACACATTTCCTATCAACTTACTATTCAAAAATGCATTTTTATATAAAAATGTCTCCCAAACACCCCCAAATAAATTTCTTTATTTTTTAATCACACATTTCCTATCAACTTACTATTCAAAAATGCATTTTTACATAAAAATGTCTCCCAAACACCCCCAAATAAATTTTACACATTTATAACAAATTATAAATCGACATATATATAATATACCGGATTTTGCCATTGTCGTCTTACTTACTCTCATGCTACAGATTTCAATTATGCTGACCTTTTGTCCTTGAGAGCATCCATGATTTCCTAAGACCCTTCAATGTGTTTTTTTTTAGTAAACTTTAACAAATCAACAGTAAAAGAAAAAAGAATTATTCACCAATAAATGATCAATCTATGTGCAAAATTATATGAACTATATAGGATTGAAAAGAAATATGATTGATAGGATTGAGAGTTCTCCTTTTTGATAGATGCAGTGATTTGTCATTAAGCTTATTGATTTCAACTGGATGAGTGTTTTTTGTATCATTTTGGCACATAATTAAACAATAAAGCTAGCTTCTATCTATGGAACTATTTTGTTACCTTAGTACGCAACCTTTCGTGAATCTTTGAATATTAAACTATATTTCATCAATTCTACTCTTTCTTTTTTTACTATTTTTCTTGCAAGCAAGCGGATTCTGGGCTCGAATCTATAGATTCATAACAAATATATAGTTTATATAGGTTCATTTGAAAAATGAAATAATAAAATAAAATTGTAGAGTATTCTCTAGTCTCTACAAACAAAAATGTGGTTTGAGTAATCAACTCTCTCTGCACAGTGTGAAGAGTTTGCAAACTCTCCGAAATGGTTTATTATCTCTTTTCACTGTGTGAAGAGTTTTTTTTTAATTAAAATACACTTCACATGGTTTGTCACCTCTTCGCATTGTGTGAGGAGTTTTCTTTTTTTTCAATGCTCATGTCCGGAGAGTTTTTTTTTCCTCATGGCAGTTTATATATACTAAAATTATTATTATTTTTTTAATGCTAATGACATGATGTTGGAAGAACACTTGTTTGACCATAAACAAAATGAAAAATAAGAAATGACATTATGCACAGTAAAATTGCATTAATTTACTGTTGCATCAACTGTAGACCCTCCTTCCTCTTTTTAGTAGAAGCTAGATACAATCTCCCGTGAAATAATATTGAACATAAATCAAAAACTTTTTCCTATTTTTTAACCACACATTCTCCAAAAAAATAACTATTTCAAGACTCATTTTCCTCCAAATTTCCATTAAAAATGGAGCCCAGACAAGGGCTGAAGTGACTCTTTTCGAGTTTTCAGACATTTAAGTTTGCAGGGTATCAAAAGATTTGCCTGATTAGGTGGATATAAGCAAACCAATGCGATATTGTTATTCAATGAGTGTGAACGCCTGGGTTGCTGGAGTTGAGGGAAAGGAGGGGAAGAAGAACGAAATTGTAGATATGGCTCAAAATCTCAAACAGAGTAGTGTTGCATTACATAATACAAGATTTTGACTTTCATTATGAAATGAGCTCATATGAATATGGATCTTCATTTGTTTTAATGCAAATACCTGTATTGGCACGCTTGATCTCCATTATATTGTGCCAAAATACATCATTCTGACCCTGAAATAGTGATCTGAAATGCTATAAGGAATGTTGAATGCCCTAATGAGCTCTAAAAGTCCCTATGTCATCCTCGGTTGATTATTTGCGTTTTACGTTTTTTTTTTTTTTTTTTAATTTACATTAAACCAGATGGGTTCTGTGGATTATGATTACCATTTTGATTTGTTCTTGCAGCTGTCGTACTTGTGGATACAATCTAAACCTGAGCTCATCCAGAAGGAATACGTCAACTATTGGTTCCAAATATTCAAAATCCATAAGGAAGGGGATCATTACATTTTTCTTTGTAGATCAAAACAAATTCAATCAGGTTGAAGAGTTCAGTTGCGTACCCTACTTCATTTCCAAGCACTCTTGGGGTTTATTCCGATGGAAAACCAAACTTTTGTGCCCCAAATGTAGTAACCACACTTATGATGATAATGCTTATTCTTATCCTCTTATGCCAAAAGATAGGAGTTCGCCCTCTGGAAGTGAAATCTCCAATCCGAGAAAATATGATATCAGAATTCGTTCTTTGCAACCTTCTGCAGAATTTGGGGCTCTGTCTTGTGATGTCTCCGTGAAGCATTAGTAACATATGCAATCTTTTTCTGATTTTTATGCTGTCCATAAAATACCGTCTATTGTTATTATTCAAATTAATGCTCTATCACGAATGATTCATAGCTCCTCATGCAACTTATCTGATTGTTCTGCCTACGAAGTTTAGGCATTTTTTTTACTGGGAATGTTGTAAATATTTCTTATGTTTATTTGGCTTTCTTTTGCTCCATGAAATATTATTATTCGTGTATATGAATCACATTGTGACTGGAATCCTTTGTATTAACGACGATGAAATGTAATACAAATATTAATTCTCTTTCTCTCGTTTACTCTTCCCCCGCCCCCCTAGGTCGTTAGTTCAATATGCATTTATATTAGCTTAATAAAGATTTTATAATTTTATGTGTGTAGGAATTTTCATATAAATCGATACTGTGGATAATAATAGTCATGAAAAAAGAGAACAGGATACTCTATGAAATGTGAGTTCTATTGGCCATTGGGCAACTGGCACACGGATTAAAGATATTCTTCAAATTTATTATAAATAATATAATTAAATAAGAACATAGTTTGGCTATTCATTGTTCATCAAAACTGTTTGAGGTTCCTCAAGGCTAACCCTTAGGCTGAGGTGTGCATTTGATTTGCATTTTTCAGACTTTTTATTCCTCATCCCATCTTTTTTGACTATTTTTTTTGTCGTAACTTAGAACTTTTTATGTGACACCCATGAACTGATGTTTTGACTCAGTTAAATTATTTGACTAATGAATATTTTCGCTTGAAATTTTCTTGAATTTTGAATATTGTTTGTAAAGAAAATTTTGATTCTTGGCACGAAATAAATCTTCACGAGAAAAAAATGGCCATTATCTTGGCTAATCTGACCTTTTCATTTTGTCATTTGATAGTTCAATAGTAATGATCACACTTAATGTACTGCTTTCATTTTTTGTAACACCTTTAAATGAAGGATAAGAGGAAGGAGAAGATACCATTACACAACTACGACATGATCATATAGAATGATAAAAAACTGATAACGACGAGGGTGATCAAGAATCAAATTTGGTGATTTTCTCTTAAAAAATTATTAGTATAGATAATATAGGGGAACTTTTAAGTTGTTTGATTCTAGTAGGAGATCATGATTTGGATATTCGATTACTAATTTTGAGAATTCATTGATTCTTTAAAATATAGTATTGTTTGCTTACAAGTTAGATTTTTATTTTTGTTAATGTATTATAATTTTCGAGACAACTTAAGGTTATTGCGGGCATGTGTTTAAATTTTTATATATTGTTTAAATATTTTACTTGTTTACCTCTTAAACTTATTACTCGATTCACAAGAAGTATACATTAAGCCATTTTAACCGTGGTAGCTACCACTTTTTATTACTGGGAGAAAAATTAAATTTTGAGTAATTTTTCTCAAATTTCATTTAGGGTCATTTGATAGCACCCAATTCTATGGAAAATGTCACATCCGAGAAATTCGTTTTTTACTTTAATTGTTTGATACGAAAGTGAAACTGGAGTTCGAATTCCAAGGTACAAACATTTAAAACATGTTTTTGGCCAATTTCATGGAAATCGAATTCTTATGGTTTTGATGGTTTTTTCTTTTCCAACTTACATGGAATTGATTTGTCTTTTTCACCTTTGCCATCAAATGGATCTTAAGGTAGACATGTCAATGAATAAATGTGTTCCTCTATAGTTCTGTGTACTTGGAGTTGAAGAGAATTTAAGTTGAATGCATCAAATTCCATGTAGTCATCTTAATACTTGTTTTCTTAGGCAAATAACTCGTATTTAGAATAAATATCCCGAATTTGTTTTTTTTTTCTCACTTTAAAGATCGTGTTGAATTCTTATCAACCGCAGAAATTAACGTTGCATTCCATACTCAAAAGATTGATTATGAAGAACCATACCATGTGGACTGTTCTTGCTTGAAGTGAAATGAAGGGGAAATAGGAAAAGGAAGGGATCAAGATCTTCAGAGGCCTACCAGTTGCTCCAAAGCCGTGGTAGCTCTTATTTAAAATAAACTTTATCGGCATATTTGATATATTGGACGGGGCCATGCTTGATATGAGACTTTATGAGTTATGGTTAATGATGAAAACGAAGTAAAAATATTGTTTATTAAGCTCTATAGTACTGTTCAGTACTGTATATTGGTTGGAGTGCATGAAATAAGATTAATGACTAAAAAGAAGTTAAAATATTGTCCATTATACAGTGCAGGGCTGTCAAAGACTATTTGCCAAACATACCCCACAAATATTGATGGTCTCCTTTCTACGTGACAAACCAATGTGCCTCAATAAAGTATTTGGACTTTGACTCGAGCTTGCAAAAGGATCTTGTAATGAAATGAAAAAGTAATAAAAGCTTCGCCCTTTTATTATTCCAGCCACATTTTTTTGATTTGTGGTGGATGATAGGGTTGAGGGGTCTGGTCATATTCACCAACTCTTTACTTGTCTCTCTCTATCACTGTTGTTTTCTCCTCAACTTTTTTGAACTGAGTCTAAGGATGCTGCTGTTTGCTTCTTCTTAAGAACAAGTATTATGCTTCTGGGAGACAGCTTTAGAAGGGATGGAATAATCTTGTTTAGGAATAGTAATTAGCATATCATAGTTAATCAACTCAAGACTCGTGCTCTTTTAAGGGTTTTTTTGGGTTAGTTTAAACGCACTGTTGACTAGTAAAATAGAACCGGGGAATAGAGGATAGAATAAGTTCCATGTATAAACCCGTCTACCAAGCGGACAACAGATGACACTTCCTGTAAAATTTGACCCCTTTTTTCATTGAACGAAGGGTACGAAGTCAATTTGAGCCTTTTATATCTTTTATATTTTTCTATCTCAACGTTTTCTTTTCTTTGGATTTATTTTCTGTTAAAGTCCAAGCAATTTCTTAACCTCGATGCATATTTAGTGGTCCTTTAATAGTTGTCGCCTGGCTAGGTAGAGCCAATATAGGGGACATTGTCCTGGTGGCTTCTTTCTTACCATGCAATGACATAACTAAAACAAAGACACCTATGAATGAGTCACTTTGCACATGCTAGCCATTCTGCACTTGTGAGGATAAAGAGAGAATTAAAAATCTTTGGAAACTTCAAAATACTCCATATTTTTTTTGAGGAGAGCATTACCATATTATTATTACACATACTCCTCAAGCATTTGATTTTCTCTCCCGACAATGTATCCCATATTAATCCAGTATTATGGGAAACAAATCTTCTCTATAAATGATCGAGCTTTTAGATGATGTGGTTTACTCAAGATGAGAGCAAGTAAAATTATTATTTCAGATCTTGTTGCCACCCATTTATGAAATTGTACGTGTCAAACCGTGATTAAAAAAAAAAAAAAAAAGAACTTGGTTCGTATGTGAGGGGTTTGAAGAAAAAAGCTTAAATAGATAAATTCATCTCGTCTCTAATAGTTTTTTAAGACAAAGTGGTTCAACATATATTAGCCCGATAATAATTCAATTGCTCTAGAAAGAAAGGCTAGTTATTTTCCCCTTCCTAAAGGCAACAAAATGACAAGATTTTGCAGAATAATATGGCCTTTGTGTTTTAATGTTACCTTGCTTGGAGCATCAAAAATGGGCTTATGTCTTCTTTCTTTGCAGAATTGCCTAATACATGGTTTTTAAAATGTTCTTTACTACCTTTCTAATGTTTGGAGCTTCAAATTGCTCACTTTTTAGACAAAAAGTGTCCACTCATTCTTGTTCTAAAACACTTTACAAAGTAAATCTTTATGCATATACACACATATGTAGACCCCAAAAAAGAATGAGCTATATGGAATTGAAAAGATACTTTAGAGAGAGGAAAATGGCTGTTGGACCAACTCACTTGTCAATTTTCGATAAATCTTTCTTCTTTTTTAGAGCAAGAAGCGTCTCAAATGCATGTACATAATATATATATATATATATATATATATATGATTGCTTTAAATTCACACTTAGAAGCAGGCCCAACAGGTAAAATGTGCACGTAGTGGAGGAAAAGCTCAAGGGTCTCTTTCTGCACAAAGTCCCTTTATTCTTTGGTCCTCTTTCTTGTCAGACTTCTTATCCATCCATGTTTAATCTTTACTCCTTTTAACTTTATGCTCACATGACCTTTACTTGACTTCTTCCATCTGATGAGCTGGAATAGATGTCCAATCCGCTTTTGCCACCTCAGCATCGGATGCAGTTTCGAGTGTTCGACTACACTCTTGATCTTCTTGACCTTGCTCAAGTCGTGATTCAAAGACATGTCACATTGCTGGCCAAGTGATATTTTGGAGATTGGATCCTTATCCCATGAAGGAACACCATTGTTTTCAAACTTGATTGATATGAAGGAATCTGCAATGCCCAAAACTTATAATTAGAACACATATTGGATAATGGAGACATGATTTGGTGTATGTATTAATTTCCTTGAGACATGCCGAGGCTTGAACTCACAACTTTCATCTTTTTAAAGTGAACAAGAGGTTGTCGAATTCCAAACTATTTTTTCATTGCCAAATTTTGTGTTTTATGTATCATAGTACGTTCAATTTCCTAATTATTTTGAAATGCTTGTTTGGTAATGTGGAATGTACCGCAATAAGCTATATGTATCATTGTGTAACACTTTTATCATAACAATCAAATATATACTAAATGGGTATATATTATTATCTTAAGATTACACTAGAACAACAAATTGTATCTTATTTTCAATAAGATTTACTAAATAACTCCCTTCGTTTCATTTAGTTCAACGCTCCGTCTTATGCCACTTAGATTTCTCCACATAACTATTCTGATTTCTTGATTTAATATTGACTTCCATACCAAAATTTCATCAATAAACAATTCTTGATCCAATATTGTCACCAAAATTAATTCATGCAACTATCTATTTGTACTTACGTTCATGCAATCAAAATCACAAGAAAATTTCTAGTACTCTCGAAATATGAAACTCAGTCTTCACTTCCACTATTATCCATTCACCTCCTACGCTCTATATGTATATATTAGAGTGTACGCGCAAAATGGCATTAAAGAGTAGGAAATGAACTCTAATCTAAACTTCTCGACTACTTAAGATCTGTAATAAGCCTGTGTGTACACATACATATACATACATTAATACACACACACATACACATCAGGATGAAAATAATTTAACTGCAGAAGAGAAGTGCAATCTAACCTTCTTGACTTGTAGAGGAACTGAAATAAGGCTGGGATTTATGCTGTCCAAAATCAAGCCTATTGAGCAGACTACTCAGAGCAAATAAATTTGAGAGTGATACAGAGGGCTTTCTGTATGTGCCACTATAAACACTGTCACTGCCTTTTAACTTTGATTGCTTTGAAGCTAAAACTAAAAGCTTTTGATTCAAACATAGAGCACATACCCCTATAACAACCTCTTTTGGATGTATATAGCACCCTGTTTTGTCATCTCTATATTCATTCATTTTACTATTAGTTGAGAAGCAGCTATGGAGGGATGTGGGGAAGAGAACTAAAATGAGAAGACAAGAAAAAAATATGTCTGCAGTGTGTGTGAGAGAGTTCTGATCAGTCTATCTCTATATATATGCATATGTGCATGTATATGGAGGCATGGTCCAGGTCCACTAATGTGTGTAATTTTAGTTGGGTATTTAAATAGTCATCCATATGATAACACTTATACTACTATGACCACTTGTTGGCATTGTAACTTTAGGACTTCACATTACCTATGTACTTTTTTACAAATATTTTGATGTACATTGCATTTGAACAGTTCAAGAATAAATTTGTATTGTGTTGGACTGAGGTTACGAGGTCAGACAACTAGTTGATTGTGGTGGAACATTTTTTTTTTTAGAATTTGTTTAATTAGGCAGTGCACCTCCTGCCTTCTTCTTTTTTTGAGCCGGCCCGTGAGCCACATGGGCCAGTTGAGGCTCGACACGACACCTTAGTCGAGCTAGATCGGCTTGAGCTTTTTTTGGATCGAGCCACAAGCCAATTTGCCATCTCTAGGTGTGTTTTAATAAGAGGGCTTTTTTTTTTTTTTTAATAGTGATTTTTTGAAGAATGAGTAGTTAAAAAGAAAAGGTTTTGAATTTATGTATAAAATATTTTATTGTGTGAATATATGACTGAAAATGAGTTTGAAAAAAAAAAGAGATTTGATTGAATGGAAGACAAACAAGAACTTAGTTGAACGAGTGTCAACTTGTGGAAGCATTATTTCTGCTTTTATTTTGTTACAATGTCTATTTGGAAACTGATTATTAAGAACAAGGTAAAATATGATGTGGTAATCTAAGCCATCAACTTGCAATTAGGCTCAATTCAATCCAAATAAAGAGGTCTAGGCCTGCCCAAATCTCACTCAATGACCTAGTAGTTTGTCCACTCCAACTAGCCATGGTTCCCTCAAGAATTTGCATAAATTTAATTTCTTAACCTAAAAGACATTTCACTAAGAAATGGGTAATACTAAAGAGAGGAAACTATTGACATTTGATTATTCACATGAACAAACTGCCTGCAAGTGAAATGTGGATTTTCAATACATAAAAGTAGGATTTCTCTCTTCAAACAGCCATCCCATATTGGAGGCAACAACACCAAAACCTGCATCCCCCTTACACCAAGATGAAGATTGCGCATTTTGTTCAGTCGAAAACGGATACTTCAGCTTGTTGGAGATCTTCCATGGATCTTATCTTGTGTATTCCTTTGAGGTGCTTCGCCAGAGAACATCCCATCACAGACCTTAAAGCATCGGGGGCTTTATCAACATCAATGTTACCACCGATTCTGATTCCCGGCTGGTTAGGTGCATCAGGCTTATCATCACGTTCAGGCCCGTTTTGAAAATGTGATCCTTGAAATGCATTTGTAGCCATATTAGTAAACATGCTTGTGATATTGGCAGGAAGACCCCCCATCCCCCTCCAGATCCGTGAGGAAACTCAGAACTTGAACCCTGTCCGTGGAAATAGGATCACGTAAGTTTTTAAGTGATTGATTATGGGTAAAATACAATGGTAGCCATGAGACTATATTGTTTCAAGTTGAAAAATTAAGTTAGACAATTTGGTTTCTCCATCCAAGTCCATTACTATGACTAACGAAAAAATTGCGTGGCAGTATAGTTACTTGTCAAC
Organism: Olea europaea var. sylvestris; assembly: GCF_002742605.1. Classification (NCBI taxonomy): domain Eukaryota; kingdom Viridiplantae; phylum Streptophyta; class Magnoliopsida; order Lamiales; family Oleaceae; genus Olea; species Olea europaea. The sequence continues at coordinate 36,285,250 of NC_036246.1, read as the reverse complement.
TAGGCTATGGATAAGGATGGAATGATCAGTGTAACAATGTTCAAGTTCAATGACCAAATTGTAATAAAATCTCAGCAACAAGAGGAGCCCTAAAGAGGAAGCGGCAGGAGCACTCGACCCTTTAGAAATGAACAGATTATGTTCTCTTACTTTTGCCAAAACCCGAGGAGGAAGTTTTGAATAGGGATAGAGAGGTGTGAGAACTTTTTCCCTTACTTCCAGACATGCTGAGCTCCACATAGAGTCCAATGAATAACTTGTAAGAAATGAAGTTTAGTGACCAACGTAAGATTTCGCCAAAAAGTTCCCACATTTTTAACCAGATTGATTTTATTGTGAAGAAAATTTAAGAATTCAGCAGATACACAAATGCTGTTGTCCAACTGCATTTGAGGCACAAAATCTGCCGTCTTCCGTGGTGCTTGAATAATGCAATTAAATCTTGAAGACAAAATGAGAGCTATTTTGTTGCAATGAAACTGTGGGAAACTTATTTCTTAAATACCATCATTAGACCCAATTTTTCAGTATTCATTATCTGTATAAGTAGAATAAAACTCCTCTGTTACCAGCATTATTTTATTTTATTTTTATGATGAGGGAATCCGCAGCTGCTACCATTTGGGTGCGTATTGGGTAAACTCTCGAATTGACACAATAGCCTGCAAATCACGCCAACTAGATAAACTGCACTAGGCAAGTTCGGTACGACAGGCTCGACCGAGAAAGTGTTGGTAGGGGGAATCGAACTCGTAACCAAAGGCTTCCGTGCTCACCTACTCCACCAACTCGGCCATCCCATGAGGGGCACTCTTTTTCTTTCCTTTTTCCTTCGGTGGAGTGGGAAGGGTTGCAAAACCAGTACCTGATCCGGTCCTATCCTTTGTTGCTCTTCTTTTTAGTTTCTGTTCAGCAACCTGGAATTTCAAATGACAATAGAAAAACATTATAAGATTATAAAATAATTACAGAAGACAATAGTCTCAATAATATTCATTAATTAACCCAAATATTTTCTTTGATATGATCATTGTTAGAATCCAACTGCATCGCTGCCAAAAACGTAACAAATTTTTCTCACAATTCACCAAGGTAATTTCTGTTTGTTTCAAAATATATGGTGGTGAAAGGGTTGTTTAGTAATGAACAAACAAAGATGAAGTTAGAATGTTTAAATCGCTTGAGTGTAATTAAACTTTACAGAAGTAGAAAAGAAGTACAACGAAGGTGGAAAACGATCCGAAACAAGTGATTACACTTCCTCCATAAGTCAAAATTACCCTGCAATGGTGCTAACGGTTCAGTGCACTTGTCTTTCAAGATATAACGAATTCAACTTGTGGTAAAAATACTTTAAACTACAAGCAACAGTGAACTCGAATGGAATTTATGCGCTCTTCAAGGAAAAAAAATAAAAAATGATTTTTGGAGAAAGAGATTTTATGCAATACTCAATGTAATAGTGATATATATTTTATTATTTTGTTTTAATGCAAATACCTGTATTGGCACGCTTGATCTCCATTATATTGTGCCAAAATACATCATTCTGACCCTGAAATAGTGATCTGAAATGCTATAAGGAATGTTGAATGCCCTAATGAGCTCTAAAAGTCCCTATGTCATCCTCGGTTGATTATTTGCGTTTTACGTTTTTTTTTTTTTTTTATAATTTACATTAAACCAGATGGGTTCTGTGGATTATGATTACCATTTTGATTTGTTCTTGCAGCTGTCGTACTTGTGGATACAATCTAAACCTGAGCTCATCCAGAAGGAATACGTCAACTATTGGTTCCAAATATTCAAAATCCATAAGGAAGGGGATCATTACATTTTTCTTTGTAGATCAAAACAAATTCAATCAGGTTGAAGAGTTCAGTTGCGTACCCTACTTCATTTCCAAGCACTCTTGGGGTTTATTCCGATGGAAAACCAAACTTTTGTGCCCCAAATGTAGTAACCACACTTATGATGATAATGCTTATTCTTATCCTCTTATGCCAAAAGGTACGAGTTCACCCTCTGGCAGTGAAATCTCCAATCCGAGGAAATATGATATCAGAATTCGTTCTTTGCAACCTTCTGCAGAATTTGGGACTCTGTCTGTCTTGTAATGTCTCTGTGAAGCATTTGTACCATATGCAATCTTTTTCTGATTTTTATGCTGTCCATAAAATACCGTCTATTGTTATTATTCAAATTAAGGCTCTATCACGAATGATTCATAGCTCCTCATGCAACTTATCTGATTGTTCTGCCTACGAAGTTTAGGCATTTTTTTTACTGGGAATGTTGTAAATATTTCTTATGTTTATTTGGCTTTCTTTTGCTCCATGAAATATTATTATTCGTGTATATGAATCACATTGTGACTGGAATCCTTTGTATTAACGACGATGAAATGTAATACAAATATTAATTCTCTTTCTCTCGTTTACTCTTCCCCCGCCCCCCTAGGTCGTTAGTTCAATATGCATTTATATTAGCTTAATAAAGATTTTATAATTTTATGTGTGTAGGAATTTTCATATAAATCGATACGGTGGATAATAATAGTCATGAAAAAAGAGAACAGGATACTCTATGAAATGTGAGTTCTATTGGCCATTGGGCAACTGGCAGACGGATTAAAGATATTCTTCAAATTTATTATAAATAATATAATTAAATAAGAACATAGTTTGGCTATTCATTGTTCATCAAAACTGTTTGAGGTTCCTCAAGGCTAACCCTTAGGCTGAGGTGTGCATTTGATTTGCATTTTTCAGACTTTTTATTCCTCATCCCATCTTTTTTGACTATTTTTTTTGTCGTAACTTAGAACTTTTTATGTGACACCCATGAACTGATGTTTTGACTCAGTTAAATTATTTGACTAATGAATATTTTCGCTTGAAATTTTCTTGAATTTTGAATATTGTTTGTAAAGAAAATTTTGATTCTTGGCACGAAATAAATCTTCACGAGAAAAAAATGGCCATTATCTTGGCTAATCTGACCTTTTCATTTTGTCATTTGATAGTTCAATAGTAATGATCACACTTAATGTACTGCTTTCATTTTTTGTAACACCTTTAAATGAAGGGTAAGAGGAAGGAGAAGATACCATTACACAACTACGACATGATCATATAGAATGATAAAAAACTGATAACGACGAGGGTGATCAAGAATCAAATTTGGTGATTTTTCTCTTAAAAAATTATTAGTATAGATAACATAGGGGAACTTTTAAGTTGTTTGATTCTAGTAGGAGATCATGATTTGGATATTCGATTACTAATTTTGAGAATTCATTGATTCTTTAAAATATAGTTATTGTTTGCTTACAAGTTAGATTTTTATTTTTGTTAATTTATTATAATTTTCGAGACAACTTAAGGTTATTACGGGCACGTGTTTAAATTTTTATATATTGTTTAAAAATTTTACTCGTTTACCACTTGAACTGATTACTCGATTCACAAGAAGTATACATTAAGCCATTTTAACCGTGGTAGCTACTACTTTTTATTACTGGGAGAAAAATTAAATTTTGAGTAATTTTTTTCAAATTTCATTTAGGGTCATTTGATAGCACCCAATTCTATGGCAAATGTCACATCCGAGAAATTTGTTTTTTTACTTTAAGTGTTTGATACGAAAGTGAAACTGGAGTTCGAATTCTAAGGTACAAACACTTAAAACATGTTTTTGGCCAATTTCATGAAAATCGAATTCTTATGGTTTTGGTGATTTTTTCTTTTCCAACTTACATGGAATTGATTTGTCCTTTTCACCTTTGCCATCAAACGGATCTTAAGGTAGACATGTCAATGAATAAATGTGTTCCTCTATAGTTCTGTGTACTTGGAGTTGAAGAGAATTTAAGTTGAATGCATCAAATTCCATGTAGTCATCTTGATACTTGTTTTCTTAGGCAAATAACTCGTATTTAGAATAAATATCCTGAATTTTTTATTTTTTTCTCACTTTAAAGATCGTGTTGAATTCTTATCAACCACAGAAATTAACGTTGCATTCCATACTCAAAAGATTGATTATGAAGAACCATACCATGTGGACTGTTCTTGCTTGAAGTGAAATGAAAGGGAAATAGGAAAAGGAAGGGATCAAGATCTTCAGAGGCCTACCAGTTGCTCCAAAGCCGTGGTAGCTCTTATTTAAAATAAACTTTATCGGCATATTTGATATATCGGACTGGGCCACACTTGATATGAGACTTTATGAGCTATGGTTAATGATGAAAACGAAGTAAAAATATTGTCTATTAAGCTCTGTAGTACTGTATATTGGTTGGAGTGCATGAAATAAGATTAATGACTAAAAAGAAGATAAAATATTGTCCATTATACTGTGCAAACTATTTGCCAAACATACCCCACAAATATTGATGGTCTCCTTTCTATGTGACAAACCAATGTGCCTCAATAAAGTATTTGGACTTCGACTCGAGCTTGCAAAAGGATCTTGTAATGAAATGAAAAGGTAATAAAAGCTTTCCCCTTTTATTATTCCAGCCACATTTTTTTGATTTGTGGTGGATGATAGGGTTGAGGGGTCTGGTCATAGTCACCAACTCTTTAATTGTCTCTCTCTCACTGTTGTTTTCTCCTCAACTTTTTTGAACTAAGGATGCTGCTGTTCTCTTCTTCTTAGGAACAAGTATTATGCTTCTGGGAGACGGCTTTAGAAGGGATGGAATAATCTTGTTTAGGAATAGTAATTAGCATGTCATAGTTTTAAACTTCGGGTGCTCTTCATGAGAGGACTTCTTTAAGCACCTCAAGACTCGTGCTCTTTTAAGGGTTTTTTCTGGGTTAGTTTAAACGCACAGTTGGCTAGAAAAATAGAACCGGAGAATAGAGGATAGAATAAGTTCCATATATAAACCCATCTACCAAGCAGACAACA
>NC_036246.1:36263771-36280269 GCF_002742605.1 Olea europaea var. sylvestris | reverse complement strand
GAATTTGACCATTTTTTTCGTTGAACAAAGGGTACGAAATCAATCTGAGCCTTTTATATCTTTTATATTTTTCTATCTCAACGTTTTCTTTTCTTTGGATTTATTTTCTGTTAAAGTCAAAGCAATTTCTTAACCTCGATGCATATTTAGTGGTCCTTTAATAGTTGTCGCCTGGCTAGGTAGAGCCAATATAGGGGACATATTGTCCTGGTGGCTTCTTTCTTACTATGCAATGACATAACTAAAACAAAGACACCTAGGAATGAGTCACTTTGCACATGCTAGCCATTCTACACTTGTGGGGATAAAGAGAGAATTAAAAATCTTTCGAAACTTCAAAATACTCCGTATTTTTTTTTTTTGAGGAGAGCATTACCATATTATTATTACACATACTCCTCAAGCATTTGATTTTCTCTCCCGACAACGTATCCCATATTAATCCCGTATTATGGGAAACAAATCTTCTCTATAAATGATCGAGCTTTTAGATGATGTGGTTTACTCAAGATGAGAGCAAGTCAAATTATTATTTCAGATCTTGTTGTCACCCATTTATGAAATTGTACGTGTCAGACCGTAATAAAAATAAAAAAGAACTTGGTTCGTATGTCAGGGTTTGAAGAAAAAAGCTTAAATAGATAAATTCATCTCGTCTCTAATAATTTTTTAAGACAAAGTGGTTCAACATATATTAGCCCATAAACTGATAATAATTCAATTGCTCTAGAAAGAAAGGCTGGTTATTTTCCCCTTCCTAAAGGCAACAAAATGACAAGATTTTGCAGAATAATATGGCCTTTGTGTTTTAATGTTACCTTGCTTGGAGCATCAAAAATGGGCTTATGTCTTCTTTCTTTGCAGAATTGCCTAATACATGGTTTTTAAAATGTTCTTTACTACCTTTCTAATGTTTGGAGCTTCAAATTGCTCACTTTTTAGACAAAAAGTGTCCACTCATTCTTGTTCTAAAACACTTTACAAAGTAAATCTTTATGCATATACACACATATGTAGACCCCAAAAAAGAATGAGCTATATGGAATTGAAAAGATACTTTAGAGAGAGGAAAATGGCTGTTGGACCAACTCACTTGTCAATTTTCGATAAATCTTTCTTCTTTTTTAGAGCAAGAAGCGTCTCAAATGCATGTACATAATATATATATATATATATATATATGATTGCTTTAAATTCACACTTAGAAGCAGGCCCAACAGGTAAAATGTGCACGTAGTGGAGGAAAAGCTCAAGGGTCTCTTTCTGCACAAAGTCCCTTTATTCTTTGGTCCTCTTTCTTGTCAGACTTCTTATCCATCCATGTTTAATCTTTACTCCTTTTAACTTTATGCTCACATGACCTTTACTTGACTTCTTCCATCTGATGAGCTGGAATAGATGTCCAATCCGCTTTTGCCACCTCAGCATCGGATGCAGTTTCGAGTGTTCGACTACACTCTTGATCTTCTTGACCTTGCTCAAGTCGTGATTCAAAGACATGTCACATTGCTGGCCAAGTGATATTTTGGAGATTGGATCCTTATCCCATGAAGGAACACCATTGTTTTCAAACTTGATTGATATGAAGGAATCTGCAATGCCCAAAACTTATAATTAGAACACATATTGGATAATGGAGACATGATTTGGTGTATGTATTAATTTCCTTGAGACATGCCGAGGCTTGAACTCACAACTTTCATCTTTTTAAAGTGAACAAGAGGTTGTCGAATTCCAAACTATTTTTTCATTGCCAAATTTTGTGTTTTATGTATCATAGTACGTTCAATTTCCTAATTATTTTGAAATGCTTGTTTGGTAATGTGGAATGTACCGCAATAGGCTATATGTATCATTGTGTAACACTTTTATCATAACAATCAAATATATACTAAATGGGTATATATTAAAATTATTTTTTTTAACTCCCTTAGCTAGATATTATTATCTTAAGATTACACTAGAACAACAAATTGTATCTTATTTTCAATAAGATTTACTAAATAACTCCCTTCTTTTCATTTAGTTCAACGCTCCGTCTTATGCCACTTAGATTTCTCCACATAACTATTCTGATTTCTTGATTTAATATTGACTTCCATACCAAAATTTCATCAATAAACAATTCTTGATCCAATATTGTCACCAAAATTAATTCATGCAACTATCTATTTGTACTTACGTTCATGCAATCAAAATCACAAGAAAATTTCTAGTACTCTCGAAATATGAAACTCAGTCTTCACTTCCACTATTATCCATTCACCTCCTACGCTCTATATGTATATATTAGAGTGTACGCGCAAAATGGCATTAAAGAGTAGGAAATGAACTCTAATCTAAACTTCTCGACTACTTAAGATCTGTAATAAGCCTGTGTGTACACATACATATACATACATTAATACACACACACATACACATCAGGATGAAAATAATTTAACTGCAGAAGAGAAGTGCAATCTAACCTTCTTGACTTGTAGAGGAACTGAAATAAGGCTGGGATTTATGCTGTCCAAAATCAAGCCTATTGAGGAGACTACTCAGAGCAAATAAATTTGAGAGTGATACAGAGGGCTTTCTGTATGTGCTACTATAAACGCTGTCACTGCCTTTTAACTTTGATTGCTTTGAAGCTAAAACTAAAAGCTTTTGATTCAAACATAGAGCACATACCCCTATAACAACCTCTTTTGGATGTATATAGCACCCTGTTTTGTCATCTCTATATTCATTCATTTTACTATTAGTTGAGAAGCAGCTATGGAGGGATGTGGGGAAGAGAACTAAAATGAGAAGACAAGAAAAAAATATGTCTGCAGTGTGTGTGAGAGAGTTCTGATCAGTCTATCTCTATATATATGCATATGTGCGTGTATATTGAGGCATGGTCCAGGTCCACTAATGTGTGTAATTTTAGTTGGGTATTTAAATAGTCATCCATATGATAACACTTATACTACTATGACCACTTGTTGGCATTGTAACTTTAGGACTTCATATTGTCCCAGGGCACATTTCCAAGTGGTAAAAGGGGAGGGTGAAGAAATTCAGCTTTATTTGAAGCTGCTGCATCAAGGGTTCGAATCCTGAAATATGGATTTGACTCTTGGGTAAGTGCAAGTGTACAAGCAGCCTTCCACCCTGTACCCTTGGAGGCATAACCTGCGATTTACCTCTCTCGCGATACTTCAGGGCAGGGCTGTTGGGAACCCTCAAGGTTGGAGTTCAACCTTTAACTTTAGGACTTCACATTACCTATGTACTTTTTTACAAATATTTTGATGTACATTGCATTTGAACAGCTCAAGAATAAATTTGTATTGTGTTGGACTGAGGTTACGAGGTCAGACAACTAGTTGATTGTGGTGGAACATTTTTTTTTTCGAATTTGTTTAATTAGGCAGCGCACCTCCTGCCTTCTTCTTTTTTGAGCCGGCCCGTGAGCCACATGGGCCAGTTGAGGCTCGACACGACACCTTAGTCGAGCTAGATCTGCTTGAGCTTTTTTCGGATCGAGCCACAAGCCAATTTGCCATCTCTAGGTGTGTTTTAATAAGGGGGCTTTTTTTTTTTTTTTAATAGTGATTTTTTTGAAGAATGAGTAGTTAAAAAGAAAAAGTTTTGAGTTTACGTGTAAAATATTTTATTGTGTGAATATATGACTGAAAATGAGTTTGAAAAAAAAAAAGAGATTTGATTTAATGGAAGACAAACAAGAACTTAGTTGAACGAGTGTCAACTTGTGGAAGCATTATTTCTGCTTTTATTTTGTTACAATGTCTATTTGGAAACTGATTATTAAGAACAAGGTAAAATATGATGTGGTAATCTAAGCCATCAACTTGCAATTAGGCTCAATTCAATCCAAATAAAGAGGTCTAGGCCTGCCCAAATCTCACTCAATGACCTAGTAGTTTGTCCACTCCAACTAGCCATGGTTCCCTCAAGAATTTGCATAAATTTAATTTCTTAACCTAAAAGACATTTCACTAAGAAATGGGTAATACTAAAGAGAGGAAACTATTGACATTTGATTATTCACATGAACAAACTGCCTGCAAGTGAAATGTGGATTTTCAATACATAAAAGTAGGATTTCTCTCTTCAAACAGCCATCCCATATTGGAGGCAACAACACCAAAACCTGCATCCCCCTTACACCAAGATGAAGATTGCGCATTTTGTTCAGTCGAAAACAGATACTTCAGCTTGTCGGAGATCTTCCATGGATCTTATCTTGTGTATTCCTTTGAGGTGCTTCGCCAGAGAACATCCCATCACAGACCTTAAAGCATCGGGGGTTTCATCAACATCAATGTTACCACCGATTCTGATTCCCGGCTCGTTAGGTGCATCAGGCTTATCATCACGTTCAGGCCCGTTTTAAAAATGTGATCCTTGAAATGCATTTGTAGCCATATTAGTAAACATGCTTGTGATATTGGCAGGAAGACCCCCCATCCCCCTCCAGATCCGTGAGGAAACTCAGAACTTGAACCCTGTCCGTGGAAATAGGATCACGTAAGTTTTTAAGTGATTGATTATGGGTAAAATACAATGGTAGCCATGAGACTATATTGTTTCAAGTTGAAAAATTAAGTTAGACAATTTGGTTTCTCCATCCAAGTCCATTACTATGACTAACGAAAAAATTGCGTGGCAGTATAGTTACTTGTCAACTAGGCTATGGATAAGGATGGAATGATCAGTGTAACAATGTTCAAGTTCAATGACCAAATTGTAATAAAATCTCAGCAACAAGAGGAGCCCTAAAGAGGAAGCGGCAGGAGCACTCGACCCTTTAGAAATGAACAGATTATGTTCTCTTACTTTTGCCAAAACCCGAGGAGGAAGTTTTGAATAGGGATAGAGAGGTGTGAGAACTTTTTCCCTTACTTCCAGACATGCTGAGCTCCACATAGAGTCCAATGAATAACTTGTAAGAAATGAAGTTTAGTGACCAACGTAAGATTTCGCCAAAAAGTTCCCACATTTTTAACCAGATTGATTTTATTGTGAAGAAAATTTAAGAATTCAGCAGATACACAAATGCTGTTGTCCAACTGCATTTGAGGCACAAAATCTGCCGTCTTCCGTGGTGCTTGAATAATGCAATCAAATCTTCAAGACAAAATGAGAGTTATTTTGTTGCAATGAAACTGTGGGAAACTTATTTCTTAAATACCATCATTAGACTCAATTTTTCAGTATTCATTATCTGTATAAGTAGAATAAAACTCCTCTGTTACCAGCATTATTTTATTTTATTTTTATGATGAGGGAATCCGCAGCTGCTACCATTTGGGTGCGTATTGGGTAAACTCTCGAATTGACACAATAGCCTGCAAATCACGCCAACTAGATAAACTGCACTAGGCAAGTTCGGTACGACAGGCTCGACCGAGAAAGTGTTGGTAGGGGGAATCGAACTCGTAACCAAAGGCTTCCGTGCTCACCTACTCCACCAACTCGGCCATCCCATGAGGGGCACTCTTTTTCTTTCCTTTTTCCTTCGGTGGAGTGGGAAGGGTTGCAAAACCAGTACCTGATCCGGTCCTATCCTTTGTTGCTCTTCTTTTTAGTTTCTGTTCAGCAACCTGGAATTTCAAATGACAATAGAAAAACATTATAAGATTATAAAATAACTCCAGAAGACAATAGTCTCAATAATATTCATTAATTAACCCAAATATTTTCTTTGATATGATCATTGTTAGAATCCAACTGCATCGCTGCCAAAAACGTAACAAATTTTTCTCACAATTCACCAAGGTAATTTCTGTTTGTTTCAAAATATATGGTGGTGAAAGGGTTGTTTAGTAATGAACAAACAAAGATGAAGTTAGAATGTTTAAATCGCTTGAGTGTAATTAAACTTTACAGAAGTAGAAAAGAAGTACAATGAAGGTGGAAAACGATCTGAAACAAGTGATTACACTTCCTCCATAAGTCAAAATTACCCTGCAATGGTACTAACGGTTCATTGCACTTGTCTTCCAAGATATAACGAATTCAACTTGTGGTAAAAATACTTTAAACTACAAGCAACAGTGAACTCGAATGGAATTTATGCGCTCTTCAAGGAAAAAAAATAAAAAATGATTTTTGGAGAAAGAGATTTTATGCAATACTCAATGTAATAGTGATATATATTTTATTATTATGGATGTCCAAAGGGTCCTATTTATAGAGGATGAGGGGTTGTGGGTGAAGCGACGTGCATCCAATCTTACAACTTTATAAAAGGAAGCATCACTTGCTGTCGCTGGGCTCTTGCTTGAGCGCTAGTATCAAAATTTTAACAGAAACATTTCGTTTGCTTGTCGCTCGAGCTATAGGCAAGCGACGAAGTTACGAAAAATTTAGACTATTTTTCTTCCAACTTTGGATTGCAATTTCTCATTCATCCAGAATTGCTTTCGAGATTCCAAATATATTACGATGATCTACTCAATTAGTAGGACAAATTAGTCTATTAACATTTGTAATTTGACTATTAGATCAAGTCCAGATATTTGGTCGAAATTGACATGAAAGTCAATTTTTTCCACTTTTGTACTAAACCAATTTTTCTCAAATTTAATCTAATTTTCAACAATCCCTCACATGAATGGAAATTCGAATATGCATATGCAACGTAAAAATTTATGATGCATTATAGAGAGAGAGAGAGAGAGAGAGAGACGAAAAATATTGCATCAGGTAAAATAGTTTCCAACTTTGAACCTTTCTTAGTGAAATATATGTCTTACTTGGCAAATTGGTGAATATGATGTCTTGAACCATTCAGCTGTTAGTATAAGTAAAGACGACAATACTCATATAGTTATCTTTCCTAATTCGTTCATGGTTGTCATAACTTGATTTATTTTAGCCCTGAATCCAAAAAGCGCTCTTGGGTTCATAAGTGTTTAGAGAATTTTAGTCTCGAACAATTCTAATTGAACTGGCCACACTTCATACTTACATAAGTGACCTCTTATTAAGAGTATTCTGTCCTACTCTTTTGGACTTAATCAAGATATAAGAATAAAAGAGTATGTTAACCTCTGGTCACTATATAGAAAGCATTTTAATATCATAGGAATGAATTAGAAAACAATTCCCTAAGTGTTTCATTGACTCCTCATAACTTAATTATTCCTTTGAACCAAAATCTCGGGATCTCTAGTCAACATGGTAAGGTTACCACCACAAATATTCTTATGTAGTAAGCTTTGAGCACATTCCATACGATAGGCAACGTACTTGATCTCTAGGCAAGCCTTTTGTAAGTGGATTTGCGATATTCTCCTTTGATTTCATATAATCTATGAAGATGATGCCATTAAAGATTAGTTGATTAATGTTATTGTGTCGGTGACGTATATATCTAGACTTATCATTATATATGTTGCTTCGAGCCCTTCCAGTATTCGATTGACTATCACAATGTATACTCATTGTAGGCACTGGCTTGGGTCAATATGAAATATCTTCCAAGAAGTTACGAAGTCATTCTGCTTCTTCTCCAACTTTGTCCAAAGCAATGAACTTAGATTCCATCGTCGATCAAACTATACACGTTTGCTTTGTTGATTTTCATGATATTGCAGTTTCACCAATGAAAAATACATAACCACTAGTAGACTTGCAATCTTTCGTGTCGGATATCCAATTCGTATTACAATATCCTTCCAATACCGTTGGATATTTTGAGAAGCGTAATTCATATGTCAAGATATACTTCAAATACCTTAGAACCCTTGTTAAAGGCTTCCAATGATCATAGCTTGGATTACTAGTAAATTTACTAAGTTTATTCACTGCAAAAACAATGTCCGATCGAGTGCAATTCATAAGATACATTAGATTGCCTATCACCTATGAATATTTTAATTGTGACACAGATTTACCCGTATTTTTTACTAAGTGTAAACTTGAGTCAATAGAGATTTTTGCAGGACTTTTCTCAAACACGTTATATCTCTTAAGTATATTCTCAATGTATTTAGATTGAAAAAGTACAATTTCTTCCTATGTTCTAGAGATCTTGATCCCTAATATTACATCAGCCACACTCATATTTTTCATATCAAAACGTATTGTTAGCATTTTCTTAGTGCTTAGCATCATTTCGTAACTAAATGTATAGACATACAATTATATAGGCATTTGGTGTATGTTTTATGTATACACATTTATCACACTCGTTTATCTTAAATTCGTTTGACAAAACTGTTTTGTCAAACTTTTGGTCCATTTGTTTAGGAGCTTGTTTCAATCCATATAATGATTTGTCGAGTTTATAAACCTTTTGTTTGTAATTAGGCTATATGAACCCTTCGGATTGTTCCATGTATATCTCCTTTTCTAACTCACTATTTAGTGATGCTGTTTTCACATCCATTTGATAAATCTCAAGATTGTTATTGCCACAATTGAAAATTTTGATATTTTGAAATATCTTCATGATTGATCATCATCTTGAATATTAATACTACTCTCTTGATGCACCCATATTGACTCTCATGTCATAATTTATTGCAACAGATCGGATTGCTTAACTTCTATCGACTTTTGAACATAACATTGAATTTAAATTTATAATTATCATTTTTGAGAAATAAGTACCATTTCGCCTGTTAAAAAATAATGGTAATGGAAAAGAAAATTATAAAAATATATCAATGTAGGCTTGAACACGAAATTAATCTCGCTGTCCTCAAATGTTACTTGCCTCATTTCCAATGCTTTTTAAGAATTTTCAGCAAATAGTTTGTAGATTAAACAAGTCTTGATAAGAAAAACACCAAAAAGCAAATGTGTTTTTTCACAATGAACAAGTAAAAATGGAAGGATTATGTGATAAATTTTCTCAATATTGAAAGTATATTTGGGGATAAATTTTGATGGAACTCAATGTATCTTTCTTGCACTTGGATCACCTATTTATAGGCCTTGGCAAGTTTTTCACGAAATTGTACAAAAGAAGGATGAAAAGCTAACAATTTCAAATAAAAAATGGTCAAAAAACTAACATGACGGTTAGTTTTGACAACCATGCGACCGCATGGGCTATAGCCATGCGGTCGCATGGTTATAGCATCGCCGAAGGGGAGGGCCTCATACGATTGCATGGGCTTAATCCATGCGGTCGCATGGTTAAGCCCCCCTCCTTTTTTTCTCTGATTTTTAACAATAAATTTTCAATAATCCCCCACTTGTTCAAAATCTATTTTAATCACATAATCAAATATCAACACTTATACATAAGAAATAGATATCTTTCGATTTGAATCTATTCATAATGTAAATCTCATAAAGTATAATCAGAATTCCAGATGGCTAGTGTGCCTTGAACTAATTATTCTCTGTGACAATACCGATGAAGTCACACACACAAGTGTTAAGCTTTTCACTAGTTCTAGTAACTCGCTTAGTGTTAATATGGCTTTGCACTAATCCTATTTCATTGAACTTTTAAAGAAAGAAAACTCCAACTCTCTAATGAGGCGGCACCACCTCGAAGTTCACATAGGTGAAATTTTTCCAGTATCTTTGTTACTTTTACAGATACCTGTACTCCGTATTGAACTTCATTAAGAGTTTATTTTAACTCATCCCTCCGATAGTAACAACCAACACTATTTTTCAAAGATAGTATTAGATATATTTAATAGTGTTGAATTCATTCACTTATCGAATAACTTGTTGGTACCTCTTGAACCCATATATATATACTGGTTTAGTATATTTTAGTGAGGTTGCAGTTATTGGTGGATCTATTTGAGAAGTTTTAATCCCATTTTACTTGATGTTGATCTCACTAACTCTTTTGTGAGAGGTTTTGTAAATGGATCGACTAAGTTTTCACTAGACTTAACAAATGTAAGAAAGATTACTCCATGCTCGATTAATTTCCTTACATACTCGTGTCGTAGACTCATGTGTTTAGACTTTCCATTATATACTTCGTTATATGCTCGAGCTAGGGTGACTTAACTATCACACAAGATAGTTATAGAAGAACTATCATTTATATCTAAAGGTATTTCGTATAATAAATCTCTTAGCCATTCAGCTTCTTTCCTAGTTTCGGCCAGTGCTACAAACTCTGATTCCATAGTTGAATGAGTAATACAAGTTTGTTTCTTAGACTTCCAAGAAACTGCACCTCCTCCAAGAGTGAATATCTAACCTGAAGTAGATTTATTCTCTCCTGCACTCGATATCCAACTTGTATCAGTATATCTTTCTAAGATTTTAGAAAATTTTGTATATTGTAACCCAAGATTTTTGGTAAGAATCCTACCGATGGCATTCCAATGTTCTGAACTTGGATTCCTAGTAAACCTACTTAGTTTACTTACAGCAAATGCTACATCAGATCTTGTACATTGTGATGCGTACATAAGACTTCCAATTGCACTCGCGTATTCTATTTGTGCAATTGCTCTACCTTCATTTTTTTATTAATTTAATACTTGGATCTATAGGAGTGTTAGCCTCCTTAATATTCAAATGTTTGAATTTGTTTATCACACTCTCAACATAGTGTGATTTGCTTAATGTAAAATCCCCACTATCCTTTTTTACTTTGATACCAAGGATAATATCAATTTCTCCAAGATCCTTCATTTTGAAAGTAGAGGATAAAAATAATTTTGTTTCTTTGATTCCGTCTATATTATTGCTAATGATTAGCATATCATCAACATATAGACATACTAACGTGAATATATTATCATTCACTTTCGTGCAGAGGCATTTATCTACCGAATTGTGATTAAATCCATTTGACATTATTTTAGAGTCAAATTTCTCATGCCACTTTTTGGGAGCTTGCTTTAGTCCATATAAGGATTTAATTAATTTGCACACCTTATGTTCATTTTCCGATAGAACAAACCCTTTTAGTTGTTCCATATAGACATCTTCTTCGAGATCTCCATTTAAGAACGCCGTCTTGACGTCCATTTGATGAATATGTAGATCATAAATAGATGCTAATGCAAATAAGATCTTGATCAAGGTTATCCTAGCTATGGGTGCATATGTGTCAAAGTAATCAATTTCTCTTCTTTGACGATACCCTTTAGCCACGAATCTTGCCTTGTAGGTATTAAGAGATCCATCGGAGTTGTATTTCTTCCTAAACACCCACTTGCAACCAATAGCCTTAGATCCTGCTGGCAAGTCAACTATTTCCCAAGTGTTATTTGAAATAATAGAATCAATTTTGTTGTCTATGGCTTCTTTCCAGAACATACAATCTTTAGATTGCACCGCTTCCTTATAAGTTTTAGGATCACTTTCCACTTGAAAAACAAAGGGAATTATTCTTACAACATCCTTCCTATCTCCTTCCACTAAGTGAAAAGAAATAAGTTGGGGATCTATTTCATCTGATCCTAAGTTCTTTTCTTTTCTAGTTCTTTTACTTTTTCGAGGTTCAATTTCAATATCTTTTATGGATATCTCTTTTGGTGAGCTTCTAAAGATTGAAATATTATGATTTCAGATTTCCTAGCCACCATTATATTCTCAAAGTATTTCACATCTCATGATTCTAATATAACATTTGTTTCTAGATTTAATAATCTATAGGGTTTGCTATTGAGAGCATATCCCACAAAAGCACATTTGATACCTCTAGGACCTAACTTGATTCTCTTAGGATCCATATTCTTACAAGAGACAAGGCATCCCCACACTTTAAAATAACTAATATTTGGTTTTCTATTTTTCCAAATTTCGTATGGAGAAATTTTATTCTTTTTCATAGGAATCATATTTGTCATATGGCAAGCACTAAGTAAGACTTCACCCCATAGATTAAAGAATAATTCAAAATTTAACAACATTGCATTTATCATTTCCAAAAAGAGTTCTATTCTTTCTTTCTGCTAATCCATTTTGTTTCGGTGTTCTAGGTGCAGAAGCTTGATGTATTATTCCATTTTGTTCACAAAACATGTTAAATTCATTAGAAAAATATTTCACACCTCTATCACTTCTTAAAGTCTTTAATTTTCTTCCTAAGTGATTTTCAACTTCAATCTTATAAGTCTTAAAGGCATTAAAGGTTTCATCCTTATGTTTTAATAAGTACACATAGGCATATCTAGAATAATCATCAATAAAAGTAATAAAATATCTATTATCGCCTCTAGTTAACATTCCATTCAATTCACATATGTCGAAATGAACAAGTTTAAGTAATCTTGTTGTTCTTACTACGCTATGAAATGGCTTCTTAATCATTTTTTATTTAACACATGTTTCACATTTTTGCAAAGTTATCAATATCACATTGTATTAATCTACATCTAATCATTCTTTTCATAGTATTAACTCTTATATGTGCTAATCTACCATGCCATAAATTAAATGAATCAGTAATATACGCAAAAGATTTAATTTTATTCAAGTTATCCTCAACAGTACATAGTTTGGTCATTCCTTCGGTAGAATAGCCCTTTCCAACAAAGTGTCTATTATGGGTTAATACAAGCTTTACAAATTCAAAAACAGATTTAATTCTAGGTTTTTCCAAGAGTACACCACTTGCTAAGTTTCTATTCATTTCCGGTACATGCAAGACATTTGTCAAAGTGATTTTCTTTCCCGAAGAGAAAATGAGTTCCATATTTTCTTTGCCAATCACTTTTGATCTTCCTTTATTTCCCATTTGTATCTCTTGATTGTCTTCAATGTCATGATAGGTTTTGAAGAGAGACTTATCATAACATACATGAATTGTAGCACATGTATCTTACCACCTGCCCGGAACCTTGCCTTGGATTGCATTGATTTTGCTCACCGTGGCGATAATCTCATCAACGGAGTTCACTTGTCCTTCCTTCTTTTATTGTTTCCTATGTCTATAATCTTTGGCATAGTGTCCCGATTTTCCACAAACATAGCAAGGTCCTTTGACTTTGTTTTTGAACTTTCCTTGATCCTTTCTAGGACCAAGAAATTTTCCTTTCCTTTTAAATTTGTTGGAGTTGTCCACATTGTCCACGATATTAGCCTTTGAAGGGCCTTCATAAGAATTTTCAATCTTATCTCTTGCCCTTGATTTTTCCTCAATACGAAAATATTTTTGTATATCTTCCAAAGAAAAGTCTTCGAAATTGTGAAGAATTTTCTTCCTATATCCTTCTAAGAACCAGGAAGTTTAGCAATAATTGCTCCCACTTGGAGTTCGATTTTCACCGCTTTCAGTTTATTTACAATTATTTGTAACTCATGTACTTGAGGCAATAATGGTATATTATCCAAAAATTTGAAATCAAAATACTTAGATATTAAGAACTTTTGGTACCTTCCTCCTCGGCTTTGTATTTGCTTTCTAGCGCGTACCAGATTTCTTTTGCCGATGTAGTGTTGGTGTAGAGATCATAGAGGCGATCGGATAATGCATTTAGGATATGGCCACGACATATCAATTCGTCCTCTTTCCGTTTCTTCCTTTCTATGCGAATTTCTTCAGTATCCTTGTCAGTTGCATGGGGAATGGGCTCCAATTTTGGATCAAGTACATAGAAGATCTTTAAGGCCATTAATAGAAATTTAAGTTTGTCTTGCCATCTTGTGAAATTTGCACCATCGAATCTGTTCAAGCGTACCAGGTCTTGATTCATCATTTTGATAATAGCAAGTGTAGATTCCGTCTCCATTGCAATAATAGTAACAAATAACGTTTGAGATTGTTAAAAAATAATGGCAATGGAGAAGAAAATTATAAAAATATATCAATGTAGGCTTGAATACGAAATTAATCTCGCTGTCCTTAAACGTTATTTGCCTCATTTCCAATGTTTTTTAAGGATTTTCGGCAAATATTTAATAGGATTAAACAAGTCTTGACAAGAAGAACGTCAAAAATCAAAGGTGTTTCTTCACAATGAACAAGTGAAAATGGAAGGATTATGTGATAAATTTTCTCAATATTGGAAGTATATTTGGGGATAAATTTTGATAGAACTCAATGTATCTTTCTTACACTTGGATCACCTATTTATAAGCCTTGGCAAGTTTTTCACGAAATGGTGCAAAACAAGGATGAAAAGCCACCAATTTCAAATAAAAATGATCAAACGGTTAGTTTTGACAACCATGCGACCGCATGGCTATAGCATCAATGGGAGGGCCTCATGCGACCGCATGGGCTTAATCTATGCGATCGCATGGTTAAGCCCCCTTTTTTCCCCTCTAATTTTAAACCATAAATTTCCCACACCGCCTCTACCTGATTAGATCAGTTTATTTTTTTTTAGCACGAAACCAACTTGATGAGAAGCCTAATACATCAATGTTCACGCTCACCATCTATATCTTATCAAACATTACATTATTGTACTAATATTAACTTAAAAACTGATGTGCATGAAAATCAAAGTGAATTAAGAAACTTCTCTCTTTCAAGGAATGTTACCCTTATTTTTCAACACTTTCAAATTTGTTCCATGTGCCCAGATGTATTTAATAAGATGATTTTTGAATATTTTAGGGTGTTGAAAACAACCCAATTTACGTTGCTGAATCGAAATCGCTGTACATCACAAGATTCTTGAATTAAATTAATCTTTTTATGCAACAATTCGTTGTATTATATTTATTATTAACAAAGCAACTCACAATATTATTTGTAACAAATTAAGTTAAAACCCAATGTTTCAAATTTAATTAGTGAAAAAAATAAAAAATAAAAGTGTTGTTCGCAGTGTTCCCCTATAAAACTATACTCATAATTCAACTTCGGTTTCTTCTTGAGGAATAATACCGGACATAGTCAGGGATAATGTCAATAGCACAAAATTGTTCGTTTTTGTTAGAAAATCATACTAAGAGAGTTCATTACTATTATGTCATTGTTTGGTGTAGATTAAAATTTAACAAAAATTTTAAGTTAAAATCAACAATTAGTTTTAATCACATATATCATAGAATCCATAACTTTTTAGTCATATATTTCATCAACTTTTATTAAAATCTGATTTTATTTATTTTTTAATCTACACTCAAATGGATTATATATCATTTTCTTGTATCCAACATAAACAAGTGATTAAAAGTTGCCTTTGCTTATCATGGGAGCAATTAACTTTTTCTTATGCCCATTTGTACACTTGCTTAGAGGTCTGATGCGAAAGTTCAAAAGAAACATTATTTTTTGGGAAAAATTTATATATCAGGTGTAAAATATAGGTCAGTTCGTTTAAATTTTCAAATCTCAAGTGATAACTAAATAATTAATAATATTTTATTAATTAAATATATTAAGGTCGCGATTATACAATTAATGGTCATAATTATATGCTTGTAGGTCAAAACTTATTTATTGATCACGTATTATTAAATTAATTGGTCACAAATTATTTTTTATTACAAATTAAAAATATTATAGTTTACAAATATTTATTGATTACAAATCACAATTTTTATGGGTCACAAATTTTCAAATTAGTTGATTACAAATATATGTCAATCACGAATTATCGAAATTTTAGGTCACAATGAAATAGTTGGTTACAAATAATCCAATAGTTGGTCACGTACACCAAACACTTCACCCCACCCACAATCACAATTTACTATCAATACTTGGCCACAAATCAATCACGTAGATGGTCACAAACACCTAAATAGTTGGTCGCAAATAATCTTCATCCCCCACCATCATCGTTACCACCACAACCAATACCAACACCACAATACTTCCATCAACACAACACCATTGTCATCAACCATAACACCATCATTGCCGTCGTTGACCACTACCGCCCTACCAACATTGCCAACATCACAATTGCCTTGCCACCACCGCCAACATCAAAACAACCACCACCTAACTACAAACACCATCACGATTTGCAAACCACCATCAACTACCCCCAAAACTCTTGATTTTCACCACCAACACTACCACTACCTCATCACCAATACCCAAAACAACCTACAATAGATCGAAGGAAAGAAACTCCATGTCACGACCACTACATGGACAACTGTAGCTCGCAGATTAGTGCATATAGCACCACTGTCGCAACGACGACTGGGAAGAAACCACATCCACGTCGTTGCCATCCCCAAAAATCACATCCACTACGAACAGCGACCTATAGCATGCAGAGTAGTACATGAAGTTGCACGCAATGTCATTACTCACAAATCTCATTGAGGAAAGGGAGAGAGAGGGAATCCACTTTGACTTCGTTCAGAGAGAGTGGGGGGAATAAAATGATTTAGAGTTTGAAAGTGAGTGGTATGAGTGTTTGGCGGGTGTTGAATTTGTAATATAATTATTAATACTAAAATGTTAAATTGTCACCTAATTTTTGATTAAATATACTTTATATCTGATTTTTGAAGTGTGAACTTTAAATACATGCTCTAGTATAATTTTCACTTATTTCTTTTCTTCTTATACTAATATTTTTCTATGTGTCTTATGGGCTATTTTGGAAGTAGGGAATATTTATTCAGCCCTTGTTTAAATAGCAAT
>NC_036246.1:36248685-36262859 GCF_002742605.1 Olea europaea var. sylvestris | reverse complement strand
GCTGCTACTGTTACTTATGGACTAAGTTGATGGCGGGAAAAAGGGGTGAAGTTGGTGAGGACAATTTTATCCTTGTTTATGGAAAGAAAAATGTATTTTTGTATTTAATTAACGGAAAAACTGACGGAATATGGACGGAAGGACGTCCAGCGCAAAGAAAGGTTGAAATGAGGGCAAAAATGCCAAAAAATGAAAGGTAGGGACGTTTTTCACAATAGACTTGAAAGGTA
Organism: Olea europaea var. sylvestris; assembly: GCF_002742605.1. NCBI lineage: Eukaryota > Viridiplantae > Streptophyta > Magnoliopsida > Lamiales > Oleaceae > Olea > Olea europaea. The sequence continues at coordinate 36,262,629 of NC_036246.1, read as the reverse complement.
GGGACGTTTTGTGCCAGTTACCCTTTAATTAACAGAAAAACTAACGGAATATGGACGGAAGGACGTCCAGCGCAAAGAAATGTTGAAATGAGGGCAAAAATGTCAAAAAATGAAAGGTAGGGACGTTTTCCACAATAGACTTGAAAGGTAAGGACGTTTTGTGCCAATTAGCCAAAATAGTCACAATCTCTAGCAATTGTTAAAATTGAAAATGGGACATGTACAGTTATAATGAACGGAAGTTGCTCATTTTAGAAAGAGAACAACTTATTATTGGAACAATAGATTAAGGACCAATGATGAATTTTTTTTTAAAACAAATTGATTATAGTGATTTTCTTGTAATAGGATCCTAGTTTGAGAATAAACCAAATCCTATTATTATGACACATATTTTTAAATAGGTAAATCCGAGAACGTGCAAACGTTAAAGTACTATACCATCTTTTAATTAGTTTTTATTCTCTTGTATTCTCAATTGGTTTGTGAAATATATACATGATTGAAATTGACTCAGAAAAGCGAAGAGTCAAGGGATAAATTAAATATATATATTTTTTGAACTAACTGGTGAAATTAGTTTCGATTCACTTTTAAAATGAAATTACATATTTAAAATTATATGTGTAAATTCATATCCAGTATCAGACTAGTTCTCCATTTTCTCTCAATCAAATTATTTCATTGATTTGATCCTATTTTTATAAGATCCATATTCATAAGGAAAATTGTATACCTGTTTGGTTGGGTTTTTTTGTCATCGTCAAGTCAAAAACTGCTGTAAAAATTCTTGCAGTATTTTCCTCGTACATTTCTTGTCACCCCTTGTTTGTGAATTGTGAGTGGTGTTTTTGTGAGAACTTTACGTCTTTACCATTAAAGAGGCCAAAAGGCGTGAAGGCAGTGAGACGAGCAAATACATTTAGAATTCTTTCGCAAATTATGTAACCGAAAATCAAAATATTTTGTGTGTACAACTCACACCAAAACGGCACTCCACAATACGCCACACTGCCTTCCAACGCCGCTTCAATGTTGCATATAATAACAGCCTTTTCTAAATAATTCAACTGGGTTTCTTTAATTTTCGTTTTTCCTGGGATTTTTTTTTTTTGTAGAAAAATTGGTTGATTGTATTGGATTGTGATCTGGGTTGGTGAAGAAAAAGGAGAAAAATCATGGAGGACAATATCTTGTGCCAATGGAGTGTAATTCGATCCATGTTAGCTATTCTTCAATGGTGGGGTTTCAATGTCACTGTTATTATCGTGAACAAATGGATCTTTCAGGTCGGTCTGTATGTACACATTTATGTGATTTGCGTTCGTTTTTCAGTTTTCATATATTTTTATTATTGGGTTCCTTTTCTTTTATAAATTATTGCTTATTCTTCGTTTCTAATGATCTTGACGTCGTTTCACATTTTTGAATTTTATATATTTATCTGTATAAAATCATTACATTTTCAGCTGGAATTTTGGGTTCTTTTCCTTTCACATTGCGGTTAGAAAGCTAAATCTTGCCTGATGAATGAATCATTTATTGAATTCGATGAAGATTTAGAGCCACAGACTGTTACTGGTACTTTGTGTGTATCTACTGAATAATGAGCTGGCTTTAGTTTCTGTATGTAGAAATTTTTTCGAAATTTTGAATTCTTCAAATATGATAATAGCATAATTTTTTATTATCAGTTAATTGTGTTTGATTTCTATTTTTAAATATTATTCCTTATTAATTTTGGTAATTCAATTATTTAACATTCCTTTTCTCTTTTTGGCGTTCAGACTCATTTGAGTGAGTGGGATTGAACTAATCCTCTTGGGACTTTGTGGAGTTGAGTTTATTGCATGGGGAGTGCTATATAAACAAGGCCACGTGGCCCTGTTTATCCAGGCGGACACACCCCCCCCCCCCGGGGGGGCAGGGTGCCTGTCCTGTTTGAGAAGATTTATTCTTATTGCATGGGGTTCAGATATCACCATGAAAAAGTGAAGAATCTGCAGTGTAGATGGTGTCTATGATGTATTTACTCATGAAAATTAACTGGTGAAGCCTAGAATATCCAAACAAATGACGATCTGACCACACTTATTTTTTGATGTTTGTACCGTAATTCAACTTAAATGACCATGAAAGGAGCAAGCAACTGCTTACATATTGAATCTTAATACTCTTCTGTAGTCCAACGATCACTTTATTTCTTATATTGCCCCTGTTTGATCCTTATTATCTAAAAATCCATTTTTTCTCGAACTCTTTTTCAACCACACATTCTCACAATAAAATATTTTGCACATAATTTCAAACTTTTTCCTACTTTTAAACCACACATTCTCACAAAATTCACTATTTTAAAACTCATTTAAAAAAAAAATGTGGCTCATAGGCATAAGCATCTGTGGAAATGTAATGCAGGAAAATATTTGTTTAAATATTTTTCACTAATGCTGAACTGATATGTGGTGGTTGTCTTTACTTGTGCAATTCCGTCTCTCTCTGTAAAGAATCTGAGCTATTTTTGGAGTCTACTCTGGAGTTACTAGTGAAATTAACTGTTGAAGCCTAGTTTAGTTAAACGATGATGATTCTGATCAAATTTATTTCTTTTACTTTGTATCATAATTCAAACTTAAGTGGTCTTGAAAAGAGCAAGCAATGTGCTCGCATGTTGAATCTTGATATTGCAGAAATGTAGTGCAGGAAAATTTTATTTTGTTATTCTTTAGTATTGATGTTTTAGTACTTGGTTGTTGTCTTTACTTACGTAGTTCCATTTTTTTCAACAGAAAATAGATTTCAAGTATCCATTGTCAGTGTCATGCATACACTTTATATGTTCAGCAATTGGTGCATACTTGGTAATCAAAGTGCTGAAGCTTAAGCCACTCATTCCGGTTGATCCTGAAGATCGCTGGAGGAGGATTTTTCCCATGTCCTTTGTATTTTGTATCAACATAGTCTTGGGGAATGTGAGCCTGCGCTATATTCCCGTTTCTTTTATGCAAACTATAAAGTCGTTTACCCCAGCAACAACAGGTGAGTTCTGAGACAAGTATATATAGAGGACTCAGAATTGGTTCACAGCAAGCTATTCAAAGATAGAGTGAAACCAGTCAAAGAAGTCAACCATAATATATTATCTGAGTGTACACGATGAATTTTCTTATAATTGGCATCATTTGATAGTTGCAGTATTGATTTAGTGTTAATAAACTAAATTATGCATTCCCTCTCATCCCGTTTTACCTCAGCAAGAAAATGGTACATCTGACTCTAATACAATTGAAACAGTTATCTTGCAGTGGCTAGTCTGGAGAAAATACTTTGAGTGGCAAATTTGGGCTTCTCTTGTTCCCATTGTTGGAGGAATTCTCCTCACTTCTATCACAGAGCTCAGTTTTAATATGTTTGGTTTTTGTGCTGCTTTGTTTGGTTGCCTTGCTACATCAACGAAGACCATTCTTGCAGAGTCTTTGCTGCATGGTTACAAATTTGACAGGTATCATCTCCTCCTCCCTTTTTGTTTCCCTTTCTCTCTACTCCACCAAAAATAAAACATAATAATTACAAGCGACAACTAATTAACAATACTAATCACAGCAAATTAACTCATTAACAATACTAATCACAGCAAATTAACTCTTTCTTTTTTTCTTTTTTATGAGTAAGTGAAGAATGGAATTCTGTTTTTCTTTTTGTTGCTGAATAAAGGGATCGAATTCTTAACTGTCATTTTTTCCTGAGATTAAAATTACTTTGTTTCTTTAGAAAGAGAAAACTTGATTAAGTTTTCTTCAGGTGCATGAATTCTCAGCCTCTTACACAGACTTTCTTGTTCGGTGCAGATTTGTTTATTAACAAGTAGATTTTGTGCACTTCTCACATCTTTCCTCAGAAGTTTTGTTCTCCTTTTTTGCAAGTTAATTTTTCCCAATGCACTGTTTGCTGAGGATGAATGGCATTCACAATGATAGTTAATTGAGTATTTGTTTTTTTTATGCAAAAGTAGGATGACAAGGAAAAAGTAAAAGAATCAAACTAGGTTAGTGGTAATGGGAAAGAATAGTCTTGTGAAAGTTTTCTTTGTTGGTGACAGTTCTGTTGCTTTTTGAGCATCCTTCCCAACAAACTTTATTTTGGGTTCAGAATCGCACGTGCCTTCAACTGTAATTATTATTATGAGGGATTTAGTCAGTATATCGGCTTTATCAGCTTGTGGATGTTGAGTATATAGCAAACAGTATGAATAGAAATTCTCTGGTTTTATACGGATGAGAAAAGCAAAGCATCCAAACTGTGCGGAGAAAGTTTTTATTAATAACATATCCATTTATATATGTTTCCTTTAATTTGGTTACAAATGACTTTGTTATTGGTTCTTATGCTTATTGCAGCATAAACACAGTCTATTACATGGCACCTTTTGCTACTATGATTTTGGCTGTACCAGCCTTACTACTTGAAGGATCGGGGGTTATGGAATGGATTCAGACATGTCCCTCACTTTTCTCTTCCCTCATTATTATTTTTGGGTCTGGAGTGCTGGCATTTTGCTTGAACTTTTCTATCTTCTATGTTATTCACTCCACTACCGCAGTGACCTTCAATGTTGCTGGAAATCTTAAGGTGAGAGCCTAACTCATTACCTAATGGTTTAGTCATTATACTTTCTAGATCATGCATTACCCTGGACATAATAAAGGTTGTTTGCTATGCATTACTAAACAGTACAATGGACAAGATTTTAGTTTATTTTCCTTCTTCATTACCATCTAGTACTATCTAATCCATCTTCCTAAATATAGCTTAATCTTTTGCATTTATTGAATAGACGACTAACTTGTCAGTGAACAATCCTACACTAATATTCAATAATCTAAGTGAACTTTCATTATAAAGTCCTATTTCTATGAAGCATGGTGCATCCATCACTACCGAATTTCATCTCTTGACTTTCATTATGAATTACCCACTTTTCAGCGTTCACTGCTTGCTAAGTATTTGAGTTTGTTTTCGAACTATAAATCCTGATGAAAGCGAGCGTTGGTTTAGACCTTTGGAAACCTTATTTTCTTGAATTGACGTTTACAGCCAATTATGGTTTTCCATGATAAAAAATTTATGGAAGTTGGGGATGCTGCATCATATGATATGTGTGGGAGGTAGGACAGTTTCTTATGTTAGGAAAAAGAAATGTGGGCAAGAATATTCGAGCAACAATTAGAAACTAAAAAAATCTGATAATCCAAAATATAAACTAATTAAAGTGATATTTGCTTTGAAGACAAATGTAGAGAAGAAAGCAAGGGAAATAGTCATAGTGGAAATTCCCTCCGATATTCCACTTTCTGATTTAACGAGTTTGAGGATATGATACCCCTCATTTGCTGGTTTCTTTTTATTTCGAGCCCAAATCTGTTACTTTTCCTTCATCGCCATTGTAGTCATTATTTGCCAATTGCTACATTCCTGTCTTCATCTCAATTTGCCTTAAACCAATCCCTGCCTTGCTACCACAACTCTGCTTCTTCGAGCTAATTTTACTAATCCTAACTGCTAGATTACTTCTATATTTACCATGGATTGATGAAATATAGGTATGTTACTTTTATGAGTTCCAAGTATGGTGGGGAAGGATTTAATCAAAGGTGGATGGGGAAATTGATGGCAGAGTAATCTACATGCTTCACTGAGCTTGGAGACAAGCTTGACTGGTGGGGAAGACTTCCAGGAACAGTGGGAAGTAGAAAAGAGTATTGAAGCTTAAAAGGTTCTCTTATATAAGTAAAGAATCACAAAATAATAAGTTGAAATTATTTGTAAAATTAGTATATTTTTGCTTTAAAGTAAGAAAAGAGAAACTTATCCGGACATGTTTGGAAACTAAAAGTAACTTTTACATTTTTTTTAAGCTTAGCCAACAGTGCTCCTCTGGTGGGGATTGCAAAAGTCAATGAATTTGCACTTGGGACATGACAATGAAGTGGTCATTTTGGTGGATACAAATTTGATATATGGATGAAGGGAGAGGGAGCAATGATAACTGGTAAGGTGTAGGTGGTAAAATGGGACGGAATTGGTGGATTGTAGGCGTTGAGGATTTTTCCCTTTTTTCTTTCTTTTCTTTTCTTTTTTTTTTTTTTTTTTTTTTTTTTTTTTTTTTTTTTTTTTTTTTTTTTTTTTTTTTATCCAGTATACTTTCTTAGCTTGCAGTGTGACTGTTACTCAGTTCATGTCTGTGAAATATCAGAAAGTTTCTGAAATAAACATACTCTATGTTAATAATAGTATAAGTTGTACAGATTCATATTTTGGATGACCATCTTGATATCCCCTTGTTGATATCAGACGCTATCTGTGGGGAAACTAATTTGTCAAATTAGGAAGGTTGGATAAATTTGGAAAAGTTGGGGGTAGGGCTCTTGATTTATCAGCAATACGACGGGTGATCAAAATACTTCAAGCATTGTTTGGCTAAGCCTGAAAAAAAAGTAAAAGTTCTTTTCTTGAAAGTAAATGAAGTCTTTCTTTTAGAAAGCAAGTTTTTGAGCTAATTACTCCCAAAACCACCTCTAAAAAAGTTCAAACATGCTAAGCTTAAAAGTTACTTATAAGTATCTCTACTTTATCTTTAAGCTTAGCCGAACAAGCTCGAAGATATCTTGAATTTATATAGGGCACTGTAGTTCAAGATATCATTGGTTGAAAATACTGAAGGTATAGATTGATTAAACATTCAAGAACCTCAGGCTAAAAGAAGCAAGATGATAAACTAATCACAGAAGATTATCAATTTCCCTCCCATATTTGATGAAACTCTATCGTCTAGTCCTATTCAATTCTGTGTATCAAACATAGACTTAGCACGTATCTTCTCATAAAAGAAGCTGTCCTATTTTGTTGAAGCCTTGCCGTCTTTGTTAATCATTGTTGTCATGCATCACAGGTTGCTGTTGCTGTTACATGTTCATGGTTGATCTTTAGGAACCCGATTTCAGCCATGAATGCCATTGGATGTGGTATAACTCTTTGTGGATGTACGTTCTATGGGTACATAAGGCACATGCTTGCACAACAACCACCGGGGACCCCTCAAACACCCCGAGCTCCAAGGGGTAAAATGGAGTTGCTTCCTTTAGTTAATGAAAAATTAGACGATAAAGTTTAAACCAAGCTGGTCGTGCAAGAACATGAGGTCTGCTAGTTTGGGAGACCTGAACAGATGATTGATATAAAAAGAGAATAGTATTTGTTGCTGCGAAATCACCGAGCAGGTTATATCGAAAAATCTATTAATACTTCTCCCTTTTGGCCCCCTCTTTCCCGCCTGGAGACATTACTACTGTCTACTATTTAGTCATAGTTGTGGACATTTATTCTTATAACAAACTTTTGAACATTAAAAGTCCAGGATCTACTTGTAAACATGTTTGAGGAGAGTATGCTGCACTCCTCAAGATGCTATTGATTTGGCAATATCTTAATCTTAACTCCAGTTTTCATGGCCTCTGAGGATGCATGCAGTATTGGGCATATGGGAATGCCTTTATAGTATAGTAGCATATACGTTAATATAGTGTAATGCTGTTGACACTACCTTATACAGTACCAGGCCTGCCCTTTTCCACTAATGCAAAGAGTAATGTTATTCAACACCACCGATGACATCAATTTAAATGACAATTGCATGGCATTAAGAGGGTGTTTGATAGGCATTTTTATGGAAAAATGTATTTTAGAATAGTAAATTGATATGAAATGTGTGGTTGAGAAATAAGGAAAAGTTTTTTATTAACGTGTAATATTATTTTAATAAAGAATGTGTGGTTGAAAAGAAGTGAAAGAAAAATGCATTTTGAAAAAAAAGGGCTACTAAACGGGGCCTAAATGATGGATTCACTTAAATGTAATGTTACATGATTAATTTAATTGAACTTATTAAGTGTGGCCATCTAGGTTGATGTTAAATAGCATTATTCTAATGCAAATTGTGTATACGTTAATATTGTCTAATACTGTTGTCACTACCTTAAGCAATAACAAGCTGTGTCCTTTTGCACTAATGCCCTTATTTCGCTCTAGGCCTGCCCTTCACATGCATGGTCCAATATGACAAACAAACAAAAATTGAAATCAAGACCCATGGGCCTTGTATGGATTGGGCCTCGACCCTTTTTGGACCTAGCTTGTGAAATGACGGGGCCCAAAAAAGCCCAGATGGCCATTTATGCACCCAATTAGAAGGTAAGATAACAGAAAGATGTTCTTTAATGAAAAATACAGACTAATACAAATTAAGTTATTCCCTATCTTACACACACTGCATGTTTGGTGAAAGGATTCGTAAGAAGCTTTTGATCTTCAACTGTCCAGTCCTATGTACCAAACTGCACTATAAAAATTACACTAAGCCAATAGCCAAAAGTTTTTATGCCATCTGGTGCTAATAAGGTATCCACCAACTCCCTTCGACTGCTTCCGAACTCCAATTGTCAAGCACTCCAAAACATCTATGCACTCTTCCACAAATTCCTCGGTGCTGTTTTTCAGGCACAGACTGCCGGAAAAGAAAACGTATCAAAATTGTGAAACGTACCAAATGCGTGTATGATATGTCGTCGCATGGACGAACAAATACTAGGAAATAGATAATGCTATTTGTACTCACACAAACAGAGAGATAGAGACGAAAAGAAGAAATTCGATTATTCTCTCTTTCATGTTACATCATTATGTACAAATAACATTACTTGTGGAACAAAGTAGTCACCAGTTGAGTAATGTTGGATGGGAGTTGTTGAGCCCCAAGACTAGCACAGAAACCTCAAGCTTTTTCACTTGGCTCATTATTGTGTCCATCTTTGGTCCTTGGATTACAAGTGCTTCTACTTCAACCTGATTATCGCCAGGACAAAACCCACGTTTGCTTAAGCTTAAAAGTAAGTAAATGTTATTTTAAGTAACTTCTAACTTGCGACATTCTTCAGAAAACTAAGGTCATAAGCAGATAAAAGACAAAAACTCACCTCAGGCTTACATGCCTTGCAAAGGGATCCAAGTGACGTAGCAAGACAAGGAGAGGAAAACTCACAACCCTCAGATTTCCAAGGACTAACAATCTGGAGAAGAGTAAGAATATCACCCTTATTAGTTACATGTGTAAGTGCCCAAATCATTGCATGTTTGGAATGTGAAGACTGATCCACCACCACCATAACTCTCTTCTTCATTACCAACACACCAACGTTGTCACTACTGCTGTTGTACATGTTGTTAAGCCCTTCCATTTGCCTCAGATTTGGTACCAACCCACCTTCATAATCATAGCAGCTGCCATTGCTCGCACACAAACTGTTTGATGTTTGTTTCCAGTGGGATCCTTGTTTGACACTTGACATTTTTGGTTCCATCTCTTTGCCTTACTTTCACTCTAGAGATATGTATATAAATCTAAAAGTTGTTACTCCGTGTGTTTGAGAGGGGGAAGTAAGGAGAAAGTGACAGCAAGGGAGAGCAATGGATGCAGTCATGTGGAGACTGAATCACTGACGATAGAAAGCTATGATTTTTATGAGCTTTTGTGCAGGTTCCAGTCACGGGAAAGTGGGAAACTTTGGCTTATTATGGCCCTCTGGTTATCAATGGTAATAGAAAACAAATCCATGGACCCTTGTGTTTTATTGACCATGGTGATTTTTTACTATCTTAAATTAAATTTGGATGAAATATCACCTTGGAGCCTGCAAAGAATGATCGTTCGACAAAAAATGAGTCGAGTCGAGGGAAATAGGTCAATTGGCTATAGAATAAGTTGTGATCAACTAGCACAAGTCGTCTTGGGAGAATCATTTATGGGAAGGGAGGCGTCAACGGGAATGTAGTTTAAACGACCATGTCTAGTTGAGCAAGGTCAGTTAGCATTAACGAAAATACAGCTAAACACACCATTTTGTAATGGAATCGCCAAAGCTGGTGAAATTATAAGGTCTTTCTTGAAAAATAAATAAAAGTTTGTGATTTAGTGAGTCATGCATGCTAATTTGTTTTTCATTCAGTTAGCAGTGGTCAGGTTAGAAGTTAAAAATGTACAGAGTCCTGACACACAGCCAATGGCTCTGATCATGATAATGGTCATCAAAAAAATGTCCCCTCGTGAGTTGGGCTTCGTACTTCCGAATAATTGCTCCTGTTAAATTCGCTCAGTAAATTTCCTTCCTTTTTACCCTGATGATTCATTCAGTTTTTCTCTCCTTCATGGTTTCGTATATGGTTAAAAAATCAAACTTGCTACAGGTATAGTTGTTTTGACAACAATTATAACGTCCCTATCACATTCGAGAGTGGGCCCACTTTTTGTGAGAGGGCTTTAAGTATACAGCACTTAGCCATTTTCTTAAAAAATAGGGATGATTAATGATTGGCTCTCTAGTCAGTTATGAATTTCTTATCTATTTAAAAGATAGGTCTTTACTTGACAAAACTGTCAAAATGAACGTTAACATCGCACTAGACATTAACGCGACTTAAAATTGACGTAAAATACTTTGAAGATTTTTACTCTTAGATAAAGTTTTTTGTAATTCAATATCTACATTGACATTTTTCATCACGTGGGTACCTAGGACCTTACTTTAGAGTGTTAGGATCCAAACCCCACTGAAAGATTGGGGGCGGAATCCTAATTTTTTCAAAATAATATCCAAAAGGTTACCTTATTGAGGTATATTAATTTAGTCATTTATCTTTAATTTACTTCTATAAGATCATTTAATTCTATATTTTTCTTTGGACTGATTTTATTTGGCTAAAGTAGCAATGAAAATACCAAATGATATTACTCATCCTGAGTCACCCTAGTGGATCTATAATGTGATATGAGCTGAAGATTCATCATGGTGCACTTCAATTTTGAATTGCCGGGGCATCTCACATTTCGAGTCTATTAAATGTAATGCAGTTCATTGCAAACTACTTTTCAAGTTCTCTAGAATGATTAAGGACAAGTCATATGACTAATTGACAACCTAAAACAACTCGGAAAGTTCAGTGACCACTTTGAAAGTAAATAATTCAAGAAACAAAACTCGAAGTTAAATGACTTTTTGGACTCTTAAAGTTGACTCTAAGGATGATAACGGGGTGCGGTGTGATAGGACCATAGCGGCCCTTTTCGTTGAAGATTTTTCAAGGGGGATTAACATATCCACGTGTACTTATTTTTAAAATAAGATAGATACATAAAAATATTTTTTTAAAAAAATAAGTGATCGAGCAATGTTTTCCATCTCGACTCGCTTCCTAGGCGAGGCCGGGTCGGACGGAGTGGGAGAGGGATTTTATTTTTATTTATTTTTTATTTTTTATTTTTTTGTTACCATTTAACTCGTCAACTTATTGTTTTCATAACGATATTATCAATCAGCCCACGAGGAAAACATTAAATTGGACAAAAATGTCGACATTTTAAAATATAGGAGAAAACAAAAAATCTTGAGCCTCCCACCCACGCACTTCCTCGATTCTATTTGTGGATCGAAACATGGATTCTCGTGAGTCGTGAATTGTACATGAAAAAAGGGATATGTGCAAGTCCAAAGTAACACCATCCGATGATCATCTTTTTGGAGTCTTTTGCAGCTGTCTATTTTTCCGTTTCTTTGGAAGGTCGCGTCAGAGACATCTTTCATGTTTCATGTTTGATGTTTCAAAAATAATTTAATCTTAGATTATTTTTGGTTCATCTTTTTATTAAAATATACGATCAATTTTGGTTTATCCATTAAATGAGAAATCAATATTCACAAAAAAAATAATAATAATAATAATAACAACAAGAAGAAGATTAAATAACTATGTACAAAAGGATTTTAAAAAATAAGCATTTTAAAATCAAAACAATTTATTTTCAACTAAATTAAATTTAGAAAAACAAAAAAAATATAATTGAAGCAAATATAATCACCTGTATGTATTAACAAGTACAACATAAGATAAAAGGACAGAACTCAAATTATATAAAGATGGATGATTTTTAAAATTTTCGAAAGAAGACTCGATGTTTCTAGAATTACCATAAACTTCAAAGTAGGCTCCTGAAATTCACTCTAATTTTATCCAGTTTCTTTTGGACTTAAAATGAGGAACTACTCTCAAAAATTAAGAGGATAGGCTCAAAATCAAAATAAGCAAATTATTTTTTGTGATAGTAAGTTAAAAATTAATTGTTTCTACTTCAAAAGAAAATAAAAACGTGTCAAAACATTTTGATTACTTAAAATCAACTTTTACTTTTTTTTTTTTTTTTTTTTTTTTTTTATAAAGTAGCAAGAGATGCTCACCAATTGACACCAAGAACCTAATGGTCCAGATCCATAGGCATAAATAAAACGAAATGTTGAGTTCAGTTCAGTGCAGTGCAGTGCAGAAAATTTAACAAAATGGAACCAAAAACTGAACGTTGGAATAAGATGATTAACGTCCTATACATGCTAATTATGGACAACATATCTTAGAAACAAATTCATACCCTATCCAAAAATAAAGGGAATACCAGAGTTAACTTAACGTGGCAAATAGTAAAGCCATCCAGTTCAAAACATAACATTCCTTGTTTCTCTCGTCTCCCCATCTACAACAAAAGTAAATTCTCCCACGTATATTTCGTTAGTTACATTTCACGAGTTTCCCGTCAGGGATAATACCATTCGAACAATTATTGATTTCCTCAACTGATATTTGTGTCTCGAGCTGAGCATCACTTGTGGAGGTTTTTGAATTTACGGTAACATGGTCAAGACACTTTTCATTTTCATCGCTAGGCGATTCTTCAACCATCCCAGTTTTATTATTGAATGCATAATTGGAGCAATCAGGTACGCTGGCATGATATTCAATAGCAGCAGGTTCGTTGAGATTCAGGATTCCGACCTCTGAGGAAATGGGATTGGGTGCAGAAGCTACACCACCAATATCATCATAAGGCTCTTGCATATTTTGATGCTCAGTTTGAGCTTTAGTTGACTCCTCGTCTAAAACGAAGAGAAGGAACTAAGAACAATGATATGCAGATAATTTGAACTCTACATGCATGTTTGGAAACGAGAATTAGATAGCTTTGGATCATGGTAAATGAAAAAATAAAAAAATCTTGTTCATTATATCATTCAATCGTGTCCTATAATGCATATCAAACATGTAATGCGCATTAATATATGCAAAATACCTGTAGCAGTCCTTTGCCCTTCAGCCAACGGATGCTTCAGTAGAGGCTTCTGTAACATATCAGTCCCCGGGAACACCAACATACTCATGGTCCTCATCTCTCGTCTCTTTGATTCTTCTAAGGGTGCAAAGTGAAAATTTTTTGTCCATGTTTCATTTAGTTCGGATATTGCAGGTATTACCATTTTCTTAACGTTCAGATCACGCAGAACCTGATGAGAAATTTGGAACGCAATGAAGCATAAAAATGCTTGAAACAACTAAAGGCCAGATGCAAACCAGAACAAGAATTCAATTATCACTCCCAAAATAACACCAGGACAGACAGAAAAGGATGCCATATGAAAGTACCTTGATAGACTAGCCTCATTGCACGGTATTGATCATTTATTTCTATCTATTTATTATTTAAACCTTTTATAAACACTTCCCAAACAAGTTTAAAGATTCAAAGCAACTAGATTCTAAAAAAAAAAAAAAAAAGAGACCCTTTTACGTGTCACTCTTATGAAACACAAGTCTCATTGGATAACAGAAAAAATGTCCCAACAAGCTAAGGTTTCCTTCTCTAATTTCTCACCAATCAGTGTTATCTCCACTAATTCTTTTTCTTATCTTGTTTATTCTTGCACAATAAAATATCAATCGTACAATCCTAGCTTCCATTACATTCATCTTCTGAACATTGTCTTTAAACGAATGATGGCTATGAACAGAGAC
>NC_036246.1:36176805-36246806 GCF_002742605.1 Olea europaea var. sylvestris | reverse complement strand
AACCATTCACTAATATCCACTCTTTTGTTTACAAAATATGCTTTGTCAACATATTTACATTTTGATACCTTGAAGAAATAGCAATTATAATAGTAAGAAATTAAATTATGAAGGGGACACATAAATTGCACTATCTAATAAAGAACAATGTCAACTGTTTTATCTGTCTTGGCAAATGAAGTATTAGTAGATACTCTTCAGGCAATACAGGTATAAAAATCAATTATAGTTAACCTTATAGAAGCCGCTGCGACAAGCTCGTCGTCCTTCTCCAAAATAATGGTATAAAAGCCTCCAAAGTTCAGCCGTCTAATGTTTGACCTGAGAATATGTAAAACATATGAAAGATCTATTACACTTGGTCTGCAATAAAAATACATTTATTTAGACTGTCTGTAATAAAATTCATACATACAGATTACTCTTTTTTCCTTGGAAAGTATAACAAATACAATTGCCATAGCTGTTCAGTGCATATGACACTTTTATCCCTCTGCATAACAAGAAATCCTCTCCTCTCCTCTATCTCTCTTCAAGCCCCCCCCCCCCCCCCCCCCTCAACTCTTCCTCCACAACTACTTCCTTCTCGAAGACCTGCTTTTCAGCATTGTTCAAAGCCATCGTCGTTGACCTCAAAACCCTCCCCACCATCATGGTGACGCGATTTAACCCATCAAAAGACTCCTCGTTTTCATTACCAGGTGAATTATTCTCTACCCTTTTTCTTTTTTTCTCAATGGGTTCTTTATTTAGATCAAGTAAATCATCATCCTCCATTGCTCCTTCTACAGATACCTCACTTAAACTCAAATCATCTTCCATCTCGCCCATAAACTATTAACCTGCCCAAAAGGAGGAAAAAAGCACTCATGAAATTACATTAAAAATTTAAAATCACAAAGAAGATGAACAAAAAGGTCTGAAAAATAACGAAAATATCTTACCAGCTACGTATCGCAAAAATTGAAGCCGGTGATCCGAACAGGACAGCTGTCTCTATAGATTTTGGGGGTTTGCGCCTGAGTGGGAGAAAGAGGTGAAGAAAGAGAAACTCTCCATTAGTTGTAAGGATTGGGAGAGGGCTTTATTTTGTACAGTGTGCGATTGACTTGCTTGGTTCGTAATTTAGAAGGGCAGACGTTCAAGGGTAAAACTGTGAATTCACAATCGTTTGTTTTAGCTAAATTTTTTCCCTCCATTACTTGAGTGTTTATTTTATTAAGAAATTTGAATTTTAGAAGATGGTATTTGAGAATACAAGTATTTTCGCAAAGTATTTGTTTCATAACCGGTCAATTTTTCAGAGTACACGAAGGTGTCTAGTCGAATCTTTTATCAAGCAAGTCTAGCAAGTTCGAACCTACTCATTCAAATTGACGATTCTAACATCTTAAATGTTTGAATTTGGAGAAAGTAATATATAAGTACAACTTATGGAAAGTAAAACTAACAATTAAACTTGAGTTCGACGTAAAATTATCTTCTCTTTTCTTCTCTTGGATGAATAAGATATTCGTATGAAGAAATCCCACAAGTCTTTCGAATTTTCATTGTGCTATATGGTTTGCTCATACATATAAAGATAAGCTTTCACGTATATTGTCGATTGTTTTAAAACATAACTCAAAAGCGAAGAACGAATTATGAACAGTGGATATTGATTTGCTTCCATTGTTTCCAAAAGATGAACATCATCTTAGAAAGCAAAGAGGTTAAATAAACATATTTTCGCATCATGTTAAATAATCCACCATATCCAACAATTTAAATGACGCATGGGCTTTGCGTTTAGAGAGGTACGCGTGGCAATTTCATTCTCAATTTCTATGGTACAAGGAACGTCCACGAGTCAAATGACTTGGAGCATATCCATGACATTTTTATAGTAGTCATATGGGGTCTTCAAGTACAAAGTGAACTTGAGTGCTAAACAAACGGTCGTGCTTGATTGTCTCACAGGCCCTCCACCGATAGAGGGTGCCACTGGATGGCCAGGCCATCTATCTTTATCCCTAATCAAATAATCCTTACCTATTCTCGCAATTGATAAATGACCATTATCGTAATGAAGTTTTTATTAAATTCGTATAACACGATATTTTTTTCGACGGGGATGATCATACCAATGATCTTTAATACTTTATGTATGATCGAGTTATTTAATAGTGCTTTTCATGTGTTACCACGTTAAAATATTGAAGCAATATATGATATATATGCATTTTCATATATTGTTAATGATGAAATATGTATACAATTAGAATATTGACATACTCAGATTAGAATAATTCTAAATATGCTTGCAATGGTAGTTAATTTTCCATAGGCTTGTGAATTGTGATGGTAATTAATTTGTTTTATTTCTTCAGCGAGTATGTAAAATTAGGATTATGTCATTTGTTCATAAAAGAATATCTAGAAAGTGTGCCGAAAAATGATGTGTAGTGAAATGACTGGATGAAAAAATTGATCGTATTTAAATTAGGGAAGTATTACATATACTTAATTGTCTACATAATGATGTCCATAATTACATGTGGCACTGGATTCAACTTTTAATTCAAATCTCACACTTTCACATCAACAACCGGATGATTGTCACATCACATTATAAAAAACATTACGTGTAATAATTATATACATGTAAACTTTTCCTTTAAACTATTCAATGATAGAGAGTCTCAAAGTCATGTGACATTATGTAATTCATTAGGTGAGATACATGTAGCATGGTCCATAAAATTAAGATTGTTTATATTTCCACCCCCATTTTTATTCAATACACCATATTTTATTCATAGTCAAGCTCCTCAATCTTTGCTCATTATATCAATTATTTTCTTAACTTTTTTTTTTACTGAATTCTTATAATAAACTTTTCATTAATTAATACGTATCACTTTTTATGATAATTTATAAAAATATTTTATTTTCATGATTTGAAATGAGGAAAAAATATTTTTGCACTTTTCATTTTTTTTCCCTTAAAAATGATGAAAAAAATAAGTTATTTTACACCATTTCAACTCATTTTTGGATATAAAATTGTTATAAAGGACAAAATATGTTATCTAATGAAAAGTTTGAAGATAAGAATGACATAAAAATCGTTAAGGACATACTATTATAATAAGAAAAGATTAAGAATTTTAAGTAAAATTAAAATGTAGTATAAAAAATAAAATTTGTGGTGTGAATATAATTACCCTAAAATTAATAGTAAGTAATTTATTCTTTTGTGGAGATGCAGAAATATTGCAATTCAATTGTATTTCGGCCATTGATAAGGGTTTAAATTTACGAGATACCCAAATTATCATGAACATTTAAGTTAAAATGTGTAAATTTATAAATGTTCAATATTCTATAATTTCAATGGTATCCATAAATTTAGAGAGTAAAAAATTTTAAATAATCCCTTGGGCTCTTGATATTTAACACTTAATTTCACTACTCTAAAAAACTGCTTATTGTTTTCCTTATCTTTTATTTTCAATAGCTTCATTTAAATTATTATATTAATTTCTTCTATTGAAAATTGAAATACTTTGAATGCATTTAATTATTGGAGAGTCAAACTCACTGTCTAAATTATTATGTTAATTTAAAAAGTCTACTAGAGCACAGTTTTAGGAGTTGATTCTTAAAGATAGAGAATATCTTATGTTTAGTGCATGTTTGGTTCTAATTTTTCATTAAAAAAAATCAATTTTTTGACCGTTACTTCCTTAAGTCAGTTGTCATTTTTGACTTATTCTCTCACGGGTAAGACTCAATTTTCTCTCTAATGGTCAAAAAATCAATTCTTATAATTACTACCGAACAAACCCTTAGTCTATTGAAGATGCTACGATAAGCACCGATTCCCATCTTATGTTAAGCATCGCTGACATATCATATAAATTCATTAGTAGATAAGCTTATGGTGGATATTAACATTTGAATTAACTTTAAAATTTATTAATAGATTTATATGACACGTTACCAGTGCTTAACTTAAGATGAGTATCGGTGTTCATTATATCATTTCTGTAAAAATGTAAATAGTCCAAATATCACACTAGGGTGAAAGAGAAACTAAACAATGCAATGGTCCTCAAGTTATTGCATGAGATGCAAGTTGGTCCACAATCCACTAAATTTGATCACCAATTGTTGTAATTTAATTTCACCATTAGTCCAATAGATAATTTCGGTCAAAATTTGCTATAAGTCAAAATTATATTTTCAAGTATAGTTATGCCCTTGTCGAGCATGAGGACAATAATAACAAAAAGTTTAAACTAGACCTAAGTCGAGAGGTTTTTGAGAAGATAACTGTTGACCATATAAATATCGATCCAATGAAGAGCACGCGAATTAAGAATTTAAGATGGTGTGTCCAGTAAAAAGTAAAGAAGAAACTAACTCAAGCAATGAGGATCAAATCTTTCAAATAATTATATGTGATGCCACATGTGTGACTTTCAAGTTAGACTGTTTTACTAATGCGACTCAATTAGTCAATTAGCAGAATATTTGGGAGGCACTTCTCTTGCCATTACTTTCTAACATTTTTTTTTCTTGAATATAAAGAAAAGTAATTCGTTCCACGACGTGAATTTCAATATATTCACACAAAACACCCGGCAACATAAATCATAAACTGGTAGTATGAATGATTTATTTTCATATATTTAAATTCTAACTTACAAAAACACCTCGCAACATAAATCATCGACTGATCATATGAATGATACCTATTCTTATATATTGAAATTATAACTTCGAATTAAATTGAATTGTCACATTGAAGATTGTTGATTGTCAGCGGGAGTCCTTCCACAGTCAAATGAGGCAATAATAGCAACAAGACAAAAGTAAATGCGGTGTCTTTTGTAGGGGCTGAGCTAATCTTTTACTTTGGACCATTTTAAAAGTTCAAATATATTAATAATTATAATGCAACGTCATTCATTGAAGCATCAAAACTCAAGTAAAGTGTCGTATCTGGTAGCCACCATTAAATTAGATAAACAAAGAGAAGTATTTGCTTTGTGTAGACCATAGGGAGTTCTAATTGTGCATGATATTGGAGCAAACAAGTTCGAAATTAGAGTAAAAAAAAAGTGTTACAATAAAAAAAAATCATAAAAAAGGTTTGTAAACTTTAAATTATTAAGTCATCTCCAGTGCTGCATCAAAATTTGCACCAAATCAAAATTATTCTCCAACCATTACATCAAAATTTACGCCAAATAAACAATGCTTTATTATTTTTTATTCATTCTTTCAATTTTTGTCAATGTATTTATTTAAAAATATATTTATTTATTTTATAACTATATAAATTACTAAATCATAATTTCGTTAAATTAACAAATATATTGATTACTAAATTATTTACGTGTTTTATATATTATGTTAAATTGAGAAAAATAATTTATTATACTATTAATTTATGATAAACAATTACTTTAAATTTACAAAAATAATAAACTTTAATAATATAAACTTTACGTTAAATTAAACTTTAAACGTAAACTTTACGAATTAAACTTTACATTAAATTAATAATTAGGGTAATTGACACAAAACGTCCCTACCTCTCAAGCTTATTGTGGAAAACATTCTTACCTTTCATTTTTTGATATTTTTGCTCCTATTTTCACATTTCATTGCGGAGAAGGTCATTTTCGTCATTTTTTCCAATAAAATGACAATTTTACCCCTGATTCAAATATAAAAAAATCAATAGAGGAGAATGAGCCCTAAGGGTTAAATATCCTTTAATGGGATTTTTTTGGCTGGAAAAATCGAACTATTTGGAAGAGTTGGAGTTGGTAAAACGGTACTCATTATGGAATTGATTAACAATATTGCTAATGGCGAAATTGGTAGATGCTACGGGCTTAATTGGATTTATTGATTTTTTCGTTTTATTTTTATTTTATTTGAATTGGGGGTAAAATTATCATTTTATTGGAAAAAAGGACAAAAAGGACCTTCTCCGCAATGAAAGGTAGAAATAGGAGCAAAATGTCAAAAAATGAAAGGTATGGACGTTTTCCACAATAAACTTGAAAGATAGGGACGCTTTGTGCCAATTACCCTTAATAATTACGTTAATTATTATTGATTATATTATAAAATTAATAAACTTTAATAATATAATTAATAGTGTAATAAATCATCATCATCATCATTATCATCATAGAACGAAAATGACACAAATACCATTAACCATTATCTTTGAAAAATGAATAATAAGAGCAAAACAAATTGCATCATTTGGTGCAAAAAATGTGTAAATGGTGCAACACTATTCATTACACCTTTTTTTGCACCAAAATTGTGCAAAGTTTGGTGTTGCATTGGAGCAACTTTACACCAAAAAATGGTGCAATGGTGTTAGCATTGGAGTTGCCCTTAAGCATCAACAAATACTAAATAAAAACCTCTCTATAAAGCATGTGTTGGTAGGGGCAGTGTTGTCGCTTCCACGATTGGCAAGTCATAGGTGCTAGTTGATTGCACAATGCTGAAATTGGAGAAACAAACATTGACAGATCATAGAATCAACAAAAAGGTATAGAAATATAAATATTAACACAATTTTTAGAAGTTGAAATTTTTTGAAAAATACTTATTGTACATCACTGTTTATATAATATTACAGATTGATGAGTTGTTAAAGAGATAATGAATAAGTTTTTTTTTATTTAGTTGTTGAAATTTTGACTCAATTAAATATCGTCACATCATATGTTGATAAATAAATCTGTAAGTTATGATATATATGTAGCACAACCGAAAAAATTTATATCACATTAGCAAAAAGTTGACCGAAATCCATTCAAACTAAGATATGAAATATAATTTGTTGAAATATTATTTGGCAATTCTATTCACTTTTATTAAAAAAATTCCGTCTTTTTTAAAATCGTTAAAAAGTTGGACATCCAAAAAAAAAAGAAGAGTGACCAATATATGGCTAATAATTTGGAAATTAAATTTGGGCAAATGAATAGAGGTGGGGCATGGGTCAGTGGAATTATAAATTGACTATAGGTTGTGTTGAAAGGTTTTTCAAAATCAATAAAGGAATGTGAAATAAAAATTGGAATCGAAGGTCAAAACATTGTACTATGTGACCGCATAGACCACAATGGCATGCAGTCGCATAGTCATATAAGAAGGCCCTGCCATTGAATGAACTATGCAGTCTCATAGATTGGCCCATGCGACCACATAGAACTACAAACTAGTCGTTAGATGACCGTTTTAGTTTGAATTTTGGTGGCTTTTCATTTTGTTTTGGTGTCAATTCATGGAGCCACATTTAGGCCTATATATAGGTGATTGATATTCATTACAGTGCAAAACATATTTTGATTGAAAAATCATTTCACAAAAAGAATCAAAGTTCCATCATATTCATATTCTTTGTATTTTCAAAATTTGGAGGATTACACTAAGAGCCTATTTGATAGGCTTGTTTTTCCATGGAAATTGAAAAAAAAATTCCATTTCCACCCAAAAATATATTTTTGATGGCCAAAAAATTTTCATGGAATTGGTTTTCTAATTACTCTCCACCTGACCGCATTTTCTTGGTTTTTAAGGAATTCAATTTCCTTTGGATTTGGTATGAATTGGGTTTTCTAGCTTTTTTTTATTTTCTTTGGACAATAAAAATAAATTATATCCATAATTGTAACAAATTCTATCCATTTAAATTTTAATTAACAATTTGCATGAAAAACAAAGTCAAACGAATACCAAAAGATCCAATTTTCAACATTTTTCAAGTGAAAAATTATATCAATCAAATATATTTAATTGACAATTCCCAATAAAACAAGTTCTAGGTAATTCAATTCTTTAGAATTTGTTTTCTTTCCATCCAAATTTCATTATTGCAATCAAAAAGGCCCTAAGTGATTAAGCGTTGAATCTTTGACAAGGTTTGATTGCTTCTACATACTATTTGCTGAAAACCTTACAATCACCAAATTTCAATTCAAGAGGAGCGAGTATCGTTTGAGGACAATGATAACGTGTTCTAACCTTCAATTTCTATATTCATATTTTCTCGTTTTGATTTTGTTTCTTCTCCATACCTCTTATTACGAAGATAAATTTCCATCACGTTGAGGTTTACCATGACTTATGTAATAACTCGATTTTGCATTAAAACCAAATTTGCTCATTAGAAGTATGCACTAATTGAGGGAATATGGTATGCAAATAGCAGATTGCCTTCTTAGAATGATCGTAGGGATATGTCTCAGAATTATGCACTTACAAAACTGACTTGTTACAATGGATGCAAGAATATGCACTTATAGATAAAGTACGCACTTCTAAGACTGCCTTCCTGGAAGTATGCACTAAACATTAATTTAAGCCTCTGGATTGTTCGAAAAAGCGTTGATGCCCGTGGTGTGGACATTGTTTCATGGAATGTTTCGAGGTGGAGAAGGAAACCGTTAACAAAGGAAGGTTATTCAATTGTTGCAGTGGTAAATGTGGATATTTCTGAGTGGTTCGGAGAAGGAGAATCAAGTGGTGAATCCAGTAGTGTTAATTTGCTAAACCTGCGGCCAATGATGCTCGCATATTCCAGCGTCTAGCTCGGATATCTAACGAAGAAAATATCGAAATTTTAGTCAACGTGACAATCTGCAAGGAAGAAGGAAGTGCGAAAGGCATTACGAAAAGAAATGGCCCTGCATGACACGTGTAGGAAATTGAACTTGATATCTGAGTTATGTTTGTATCTATTGAATAATCCGATTGAAGAAATTATTAGGTTCTTTTATGTAGTACAGCCTGATTTCTTCTGGGAAAAGATTTTGCTTTTAAGAAATAGAAAAACGACTCCCTTATGCACATTACTAGTCTGAATTGAGCTTTCCACTAGATGAACTCATTCCCATGAACACTTTTCCATTTCTCCAAATTTTACCCAAATCAATACGGTACACTAACAGAGGTAAATACTACTGGAAAATGCGGTTATATGAAACTCAGCAGCTCAATGAATGCACCACCAATTGTAACCCGTCACATTACAGCCGATTCAATTATGTATCGTGAAACAGGCATATCCTATGGAAGACCCCAACAAAAGAATTCCCAGAATTCAACAACATGCATGGAATTGAACAAGGTTATTCACACCAATACTTCCTAGCAGAAAGTGATTTCACCAACCCATTACAATCCCGTGCCATCTTGGTATGGCATATATGAATTGTAGTACAGCATTGCATTACCTAATGTAAAAATAGGAAGGGAGATTTACATAAATGTCACTAAATTTGAAAATGTATAAAAAAATTTGTCTTGCACAATTTTTTTTCAAAAATGTCACTTTTTCCCTACAAAATGTCCATCTTACCCTTTGACACCTTTTTAGGAGCAATAAATGCTTGATGTGAATGCAATTAATGGTGTTATGTGATTATTTATTTTTCTTTATTGTTAACATTGAAGAAATGAATATTATATTGTATAATATGATTTTTGATTAAAAAAAGGGGTGGAAAAAGAACACACACACGTAGGACTTGAAATAGCTTCTTCTTCTTCATCATCCCCCTTCCATTATCAACAAGGCATGAAAGAAAGTCATTGATCAATCTCAAATGTGAGGTAGTAGGAAAGAAATCTTTTCATGCCATACTTAACTACTTTAAATGTTCAATAGAACATGGTCATAATTAATTATCCATATATCATCTCTTATTTATTGATGTGTTTTATTTTTAGTAGATTTTAGAAAGGGAAAAAATACGAATATTCTCAACAAAATGTGAAGGATTTCATATTTAATGAAGCATTGAGTTATACTTTCTTTATGCGTGGGAAGATCAGTTGATGTTGTAATTGAGAATTGATTATGACCATTAATGTTTTGCAATAAATTCTTAAAACAGTCAAACACATGATTTTTAGCTTCCCCGAAACTTATGGTAGTTCAACTGTTGAGCAGTTTCATAGAATCCGTCGGGTTAGACATTTTAATTGTTGAAATCGACATTTAGTAACTATCGAGATGGGCAGAGAATTCAATTGTCGATTTCGACACTTGAAAAGCTCTCTCTTTTTGGTACTACATGGATCAAAGTATTGTAATGCGCCAATTTGACTATATTCAATCCTTGGACATATGAATGTCCAGAATTCTAACTTTTGTAGTCCCAACATTTCAGGTATGGCTCAAGATTTGAGATTCATCGTGTTGCGTGTGGGGAACTTCGTTCACGTGAATGACAAATGGAAGTGAAGAGGGGACAAAATGACTTCCATTTTAGCACCGAGAAGCATTACCATAGCAGGACTCGTGTTCGATTGAAGGACAAACTTGGTATTGTTGAAGCCCGCAATGAAATTGAATTGAAGTTCAAAGTCCCGAATTTGAATATATCTCCGACAGAGATACATGCCGATGAGGACCTAAATTGGTACATATCTATTCATAAGGAGACTGCACTCTGCGTCACTATTATGGAAACCGAGGTTCCAAGTGTTGATATGGCGAGGGAAGCAAACTGTGCAGGGCACTTGCTCGACCGAACGGAATTTCCCTATAATTTACAACATGGTGAGCTCAATCATCAGCACAGTAGGTCAAACAACGAAGCACCCGCACCTTCAATTGACCATATCGTGGCTGCAGCATCCTTTGAACACTTAGATAACCTGTTACATGGTACGAATGATGCTATTATTGCTGACATTGACCAGCCAATGTCATCACATTCCATGAGTTTAGGCACGGATGAATGGATTACAGTCATCGTTCTCGCCGAAAAGCAAATATTCTTTAGCAAGAAACAATTGTACTCGAATATTCATGTACTTGCTTTGCAAGAGAAGTTCCAATTTCGGGTGAGCAGGTTAAGCATGAAAATGTTAACTGTTGTATGTATGGGCGATAATTGCAAGTGGATGCTACGTGCTTCTACTGTCAAGTAATCTGCGATCTTCATGATCCGTAAATCCATTAACATGCATACATGTTCCCTTGATTTTCGTCGTAACGCACATCGACATGCCACTAGTTCTGTAATTGTCGAGCACATTTTGGGAAAACTGGATACTCCATATCGATCGTATGACCCTACCGCTATTGCACGTGATATGGAACGTGAGTTCGTTGTAAAAATCAGTTACAACAAAGCTCGTAGAGGAAAGCTTCATGCCTTAACTATGCTACATTGTACACCGGAAGCCAGTTTTCAGAAATTATCTTCATACTGCCACATCGTACGAGAGAGTAACTCGGGGACAGTAACCCACATAGAACTTGATTCTTAAAATTGGTTTCATTACTTCTTCCTAGCTTTCGGCGCAAGCATTCGTGGTTACATGCAGTACTTAAGACCCGTTATTTGTGTTGACGACAGTCATTTGAAAGGTCCATACAAAGGAACACTTCTACTGACAACTGTCTAAGATGGTAACAAACAGATATATCCGTTAACATGGGGGATCGTGGTTGCTGAAATCAATAAATCCTGGAAGTGGTTTATGTCCAACTTGAAAGAGCTTATAGGGGACTCCGACAACCTCGTATTTGTTTCAAACGGGAAAAAGAGCATTGACAAAGCTATTACTCAGTTGTTTCCATTGTCTCACCATGGTTGTTGTATCTGGCATCTCGAAAAGAACCTAATACAGCGGTACAGCAACGCAAGTGCAATACTTCTATTCAAACGAGCTGCTACGACCTATCGTGTCGAGGACTTTGAAAGACTCATGGGACAAATTCTTAGGGTGAGCGCAAGAGCGCACGGGTACTTAGAGCGTGCAGATTATTCATTTTGGTCCCGAGCACTATTTATTGGCCACCGTTACAACATTATGTCGAACAACAACGTAGAGTCTTTGAACTCCATGTTGAAAGAAGCCGGTTCTTTATCGATAACCTGCTTGGTCGAACACATTTGGAGTACTATGCAGAAGTGGTTTTATGAACGTAAAAAAAATGCGATCGAATGCAGTACCGTATTGACGCCGAGGATGGAAAACGAGTTACGGATGACATTCGAAAGTGGAACTAGGCTTCGAGCCCATTTATTGACAAACAACTTAACTCAGGTTGGAATATCCAACAATGTGGATATAGTTGACTTTTTCGAAGATACCTGTACATGTCGTGAGTTCCAACTAAATCGTATGTCATGTGTTCATGCAACTCGTGCTGCTTACTTTAGAGAAAAGTCTATGTATGACCTCTTTGCTCCCCTTATTACACATCTGAATATTAGAGGGGTGTCTATAGCGAAGCTATATATCCTGTTGGACATGAAGTGGACTGAGTTGTTCCGAGTTTAATTACATTTACTCCTATTTTGTCACCACTCGTACGTTATCCTCCAGGTAGACGACTGACTCAACGTAAGCGTTCAAGACACGAGTCTGCATGGTCGAGCAGGAAATGCACTCGTTGTGCTCGACTTGATCATAATCGGAGCACATGTTCAAATCCCAATATATCACAAGTTCCTTAAAAGTTTTTAGTGTAATCGACGTTGTATGTTCAATGTTCCGTAGTGTATTGTACCTTATGAAGTTATGTTATAAAGATTGTGATAATTACCGTTTCTGGATGTTCGACATCCTTCTGTGCACATACGAATTTCATACTTGACTGTTCTGTTCAGCACGTACGCAACATCCCGACATGTAAAATGTCTATCCCGGTAGATGTGTTCTGGATTCCCGACAGTTGACGAAAGTGTGCACAACACTGAAGATCAGTTTCACGTACATGGTTAATTGTAGATTCTGTGAACAGGAAACAACATAATTGTAACATGTTCGACACAATGTCTTTAAACACGTACAGTTAACCCTCCAAGTGTACGGTCATTCAAAATACTTGAAGGTAGTAGGCAAAACCTTGTACGAATCACACAGTATTCAATATGCGATTTTCAATCCCAAACCAAATAAATTGTAAATTGCAACGTTGTAATTTTGTCGTTGCACTACGAGCATGATGAACCCCATTTAAAAAAGTTATCTTCGATAACCCATGAAATTTATTATAATTTGTAACATTGTCATCCGTGGAGATAATTCAGCTCATGATAAACAACATTTCATAACAGCCACTAAACGTGGTGGAAAATATAGATGTAGGTTAATTTGTCGTTCTTGACAGATAGAAATCTGTAATTCTCGACAGTTCAGCCGGATCGGACTATACACAAAATACATTACTCGGATTATAGCTTAGGGACATGTTCATGTAGACATTTTGGTTCTGTGTTAACCAAATTCATCCCTACAAAAGACTGGACTGTACACTACTTATTCACTACACTCCACGACTGGCATTTCACTCGTCGTCGACTACTGAACTTTCTCCCCCACTGTCTTCACCTGACTCGTCAGACGAGATGATAATGACCTCGTTTTGTGGGACGTACGCCAGCCCATCGTCCTGTGTCGACTCCCATTTCAATTGGAGTGGGCAATGGGTCTGTGCCTCGTCCATGTATGTCTACATCCCAATTGTAACATGAAACAAGATGTTCAAAACAGGTACGTTGGGCACGGTCGGACCGTCGTTAAGTTCAGAAAATAAAACAAAAGAGCACATGTCAGATTCATACCTTATGGTGAACAACCTGAAAGACCAGGTTGGACAATGGCGCCCGTTAAGCACGGAGCAGTGGTAGGGGGAGGTGGAGCCACTAGGGCAGCAATGAACTCACGGAGTCTTGTACATTCAAATGTCACATGCTGTTCAATTTCAAGTTTCACAGTCCAGAGTCGCATCTCAAAGAGGATTCTTTGGTCTAGTAACAGCTCATCCATTTCCCCTCTGGTCAAGCTGGAAGCAGATGTTCCAACTGGCCGTGTGTATGTCGTAGGCCCTCGCATTGGAGAAGGAACCTGTGCCGCCGGAGGAGTGGAAGACTCACCAGTATCCTCACTGTCGTCACCATCGCGATCACTTCCTGACTGCCCATCACTATCATCATCTCTGGATGTCTCACCGTTACCACTTCATCCACTACGGACTCTGTCGTCCAAATCTTGCCTTCCCGACTGTCCACCAATTCCACTATCGGCGTGCAACGAATGAAACTGTGGTGCAAGAACAGTCCTCACGATGTCATCAAGCACGGGCACCGGGGGATCGTCGTACGGCACGAGAATGTACAAATATGGCTGCTCAGTCTCTACATCGGTGGGGCGAAGTATGGCGCAGACATGCAGCTGCGAAATGAGGTTATGATAATCACATGAGAACGTAGCATATTGTCACGAGATGGTAAAGGGAAACGAACACATGTTGTAATTATACCTGTACATTCTTGAAAAATGCATCGTATGTACGGTGTTGTGGCTGTTTCTGTGCGAACCAGCGAAGAAGTCGTGGCATTCGTTCACTGACTCACTGACTGAAGCGTTCCCCAATCTCCGAAATTGCCTCGTACGCCCAAACCTGTTGCAACAATAGAAACACATTCAAATTACCGAGATTATAGGTACAATGCTATCGGAGGAGTAAATCATGCATGCTATGATAATGTTACGAATTGTGTGTACCTGTATGGCAATGGAAAAGTCGTGCACTGTGCATGTAATCTCTTTCTCCTTCCTCCTTTTGACCTGTTGGAATTTTCTTGCAAAGTTACCTCGAAACCCGTGCAACAATCGCCTATATCTAATTCTACCCCAAGGGTAGAAAAAAAGAAGTCCAGGTCGTTGACCATTGATAGTGTCGGCAAATGGATACCGACATTATTATCCGGAGCATTGAAATCTCCCTCGACAATTAAAACCAGCCCAAGCTTGTAGTGATCATCACGGGTCGTCGACGGTCGGGCAACAGTAGACTGTAGTTGTGTCAATGATATCTTCTCATTAGACTTAAAGTACCTCTCTTTCAACATTTTCGTCTCAATCAATCGATCGAAATCATCCCCCTCTGGGAATAGACCACATCTTAACCTCGTCACAGCAGCGTACTCTTCTAGATCGAATCTCATCAAGTGGTCTTGTACATTAAACCAAAGCTCGTTCATCTTTTCTGTGCGGACTGTTCTAAACACTAGCTGTGGGATTAGTTGGGCAGAGAATTGAATGTCTGGAACATCAGTCAGATACCCGAGGGGGGAGTTGCAAAAGTCCTCGCGTTGCCGCTCGTCAAAATGGTCCATCACGATCTTAATATACTTGAGGTTGCTGCGTTGGGAAATGTGGGCCCGCAACTGTGCATCTTCTGGAATCAGGAATTCAAAGTCCATCTGCCCTACAAGGTGCGTTGACAAAATCCATGGAATTAGATTATAAACATAAACAATGTTGTATAATGTCTAACGGTATAATGAAGCGACATCATGCATGGAAACGGTGATCTGTCGAGAAGTATAGAGATCAATCGTCGGTATCGACAGACTGTCTGTGGACATCTGTCGATACCGATGGTTGATATCCAAATAGGGATGATAGGGTAACTGTCGAGAAAAACAAAAGGTCAAGTGTTGGGGTCGACAGTTCACTGGGAGTTGCTATGCGTGCTAAGGGGTGCAAGTTCAACATATTAGGTAATGCCACATACAAGTATGTTTGAGAAGTAATAATGGAAGATGTGTGAATGCACACATGCATGCTAGAAACTGGAAAGATAGCCAATCGTATTTATGTATATGTTACCATACAAGCATAGGTTTTAACGTAAGTTACATATAAAAATACCCCATATGTCTAACCTACTTGAAAATGAAAGTAAGTGTTACGAATCCTCACCTGGTATATACAAATGGGAGGCTTGGAATAGAACAGCTATGAATGTGTCCGGAATATGACCACACCACCGAAGTTAGAAACACACGTCGATAATTATTCCCCTAAACAAAAGATCTGACATGAAAGAGTGTTGAGAAATGTCAGCAACACTATGATGATTATTACTGACATAGAAGTAGAGGATACGGAAAAAAATAAAAAGGACCTACGAATTCGTAGCCATTCAAGTTACCGTACTTATTATCAAAAATAAGAAACAAATTAAATGTAGTAAGCATAAATGGATACTCAATACGAGACAGTGAAGGACATGTATGCAAGTGATTTCAACGAAACAATTTTAGAGGTCAAAGTGGTAGGAAACAATATCATACATCTCAACTATTTGATGAATACTTAAGACAATCAATTACACCATTTTGGACATGTCAACATGGTCTACAGTAATTGAGATAATCAATAAAATGAAAGAAAATAACTATTTATCCATCCCAGGCATCCCATCAAATTGAGCAACCAAATCCTAGCATGAGATAGTTTTTCCCTAAACCAAATGAAATCACCGAAAACCAAATCTTCTTTACAACGTGTATTACATTAATTGACTTTTGCAGTCGCGGGAGTTGGCTGTACCAAATATTCCCATGTATGTATGAAGTTATACATCGACATTCCATGGAAATTAAATTTAATTAAAGGGATACAAAATCCCACAAGCACAAGATGTTTCGATGTTCGTGTCTTCTGTCCAATACAAACAAAAGTCCAGCTACAATAACCACTAATATTTTTTTATAAGTGATGAGTATAGTAGAAGTAGGTGGTACATATAAATCACACGAAATATACCGATAAAAATTGATTTAATGTTTTTAAATACTTTATATAGATGTAAGTATAAAGTTAATATTCATAGATTGTATAAATCAAAGTAAGTGGACTTATAAATTGAATAAATTGGAATAATTTTTAATTTTTAACTTATCAGTTATGAGATCCACGATTACATGGATTTTGACGATATGTATGTCAGCCCCAACTAATAAGTTGACAATTTAGAGTTTTTTCCGAATAAAATCTTTGACGGACCAGTCAGCACAGGTAATCTATTATTAAAAATAATTTACAATTCAAAGTAAACCCCACACGCAACCTCAGACTGGGAACAACCTGCTCCTCTCCACAACGCTCTTCTCACAATTCAAGGACTCGTCTCTCTCTCTTTCTCTCTCTCTCTCTCTTCCCCTCTCCGTAAGCAAGCTGTCCCTCTTTGTACTTGTGTTCGATGTGCGAAATATAAATGAGTGAAGCCTCTTATATATCGAAATAAAGAATCAGAAAAAATAAATTTAAAACGAAAATTTCACATTTGCAAGACTTTAGCATTTGAGCTGTGTGCAGGCATAATCTTCGTGGTAAACCATTGTCTAATAAAATGAATTTCAGGTGAAAAATACTTCATATTGTCCCCAAATGAATAAATGTGAACTGAAAAGGAAGCTAAGGGATGATTTCCAAGATTGTTTACGAGAATTTTACTTTAAATCAAATAAATGAGATCACACTATTTCGAGCTTTAAATGCAGTTCTAACCTGAAATTTCTAAGTGAACAGATAAGTGCCCATCAGTGAAAAAAGTTAACAAAATAATAATCATGTACAAAAACATATCTTCAGTCCGGGCCAAAAAACCAGAGATCACGTAAATTTTCTTTTTTAAACAAGGTTAAGCTCCGAAAAATGTAATGCTGCAAAATGTTTCGCGTCTCTCTCCGTCAATCCCCCAAATAAAATAGGAAAACATACCCCATAGACCAAACCCCAACTTAGTCCATGAGATTTTCAACTCATCTTATTCCCTAAAAATAATAATAATAACACAACACTAAATGTTTGGAAATGGAAAGACAGATAATAACAAATGTGAAGGGGGTTTAATCACTTAACCTAAAAAGTCATAAGTGGATCAGTGACAAGACAATTAATCACTTAAACACCAATTCATCAACCATGAATAACCTGTTAATAAGATTATGAAACCCGACAAGTGCACTACAAAAGCATAAGCAAATGGAATAGTAACTTAATAATTCACATGAATTACAAAAATTTAGCAATAATCCTTCAAACATATTGATTTCCAAGTTTTGACAATAACATTTTATCACAAGGCAAGACTTCTATCGTTTTCTTTTTATTTTCCACAAAACATAATAAAGTGCAAACCTGTACTTAAAGTTGGTGCTGCTTGAGGTACTCAATTGCTTCATCCAGTATTGAAGCCTTGTTCGTCTAACACAATTGCAAAAGATAAACATTTGGAAATGACAAAGTAAACCCCATTAGATTTAATGAAATCAACACTACAACTATCCACTAAAGCGAAAAATAAAAAAATTTGTGGTTTCTAACTTGTTTGAATTTGGGATTAGATTTTGCAATGACTTTGTTTTGTCATTAATCTTGCTCCTCCTCCTTTGCCAAATGCATCTCATCATTTCCAAACACAAGTCTCAGGTTGGAATATATACATACAAACTTCAAAATGAAACATAAAAGGAGAAAAAAAAGAAAGTAAAACTACAATTTTCTATCTATAAAAAAGAACCTTTTTCAGACAAATTATGCACATCAGCTGCTCGGGTTATCTTCGATGAGTTCCGACGTGGTGTTGGCTTTGGCAGTGCCTCTTCTACCAAGGCTTCAATAGCATCCTACATATGATAACTATGAAATTAAACTCCACAGAGAAAAAATATATAAAGGTACATGAAAACATAAATGGATGCAGAAATTTATGCTAACAAAAGTAATTGTAACAATGTACCAACTCTCACAACCCACAAGATCTCGGAAAGTCGTTATCCAAATCATTCGCTAGAAAAGTAAGTTTCAACGGAAAAATTTTTAACCTATAACATTAATTATGGAAAATAAATTTAAATTAAATGTGACGATTTATTAAATACATTTCGCACCTGCAAATTATGTCAAACATCTTTAAATTGCATCACTACAATATCTAAAATTCCTATATTTCTTACAATTGAGATGTGTACCAGTAAACTGTAAACCTCCAATGAGATATGAGTGACGTTTCTTTCTGCCATTATACTAAATTACTAATCTTAATCTCAAAGTAAAGAATTGTTATAAATAAATAATACATATATGTTCAAGTTTTATCTACAGTATCAACAATAAATTTTCAAAAAGCCCCCTTTGCTTTGAGTTTGAATTACAATACTTGATTGAAAAGTGGAAAAAAATCAAAATCCAATTCATTGAATCCATAAAATACATAATATTGATTTCATACAAGTAAGTTTGTCCAATTGCCATAGACATTCTCCAATTATTATGTCATTCTGTAATCTGTGTCAATAACAAAAATTAAAAATCCTCAACCTAAATGACAGTTACAAAACTCCAATTCCAATTAATGCTAATGGTATTGTAAAAGTGCATCCTCTTCTCTATAGAAAGCAGAATCCTTGATGTCAAATGAAAAGGCATAACCTCAAAATACTCTATCTTCCCAGGAAAATGTTTAAAAGAAAAACAAAATCACGTTATGAAATAGAGTTTCTATGTATTTCGAAAAGAACCTTTAAGATCCAAACAAGACAAGACTCTTACTTTCTTCCTGAAATTACAGAACTTGCAAAACTTGGACTGATAATGACCTCATCAGATTCATATAATGGCTTCAAAAGGAAAATAAATGGAGTCATTACATCACATTCTAGCCTTTCCACGAAAATTTCAAGTTAAATCTTCACGACTTATCTCCTATTTCTAATTTCCCCCATTGAATTGAAACTACAGAAGAACACCCAAGTAAAAAAATAAAATAAAAATAATATTCGTCGTCCTGCAGTTTCTTTATAGAACTGGAAATTTGATACTGCATTTTCATTACAATCTTCATAATGATTTTCGAAACTTCAATAAAATAGCCCCAATTTAACTCACTTCACTTAACAAATTGTTGGATGTAAAATAAAAAAAGAGAAAGAATATTGAAATCTAAACGCATATTACATACAAATTATATTTGATACCGGTACGGCAGGGCTACGCAGGCAGCGGCGTGGATGGCGAGTCAATGATGGCAGGCTTAGACTTGAAAGAGATGTGGACTTTCGACCTTCTTGGATCTTTCGAATGCACCGGCCACAGAGAGAGGAAGAGTATGAACGAGGATATAAAAATTGGGGCTGATTTTTGTACAACTTTTTTCCATTGGTATTGGTATTGGTATTGGGTCTAATTTTTTCCCTTTTTCTTCAAATTCATACGATAGGTTTCTGTACAATTTCTGCACATGGGTTAAATCTCATTTAATTTTAGTACAATTTCTTCCACTGGTCATTTCTCATTTCATTAGGACATTTCTGGTATTTGAGATTCTCTAGAGGGGCAAATATGTCTAAAATTGACATTCTTGCAATGTAAAAAAAAAAAAAAAAGTGACATATTTATAAATGCAAAGTTAAAAATTGACCATTTATGTAAATTCCCCAAATAAGGAATATTAATATGCATATAATAAATAGATTTTATCATTTTCTTACCTTAGCATTGAATACAATTATTTTCCTGAAGAATTCGGATAATTTAATGAGAAAATAGATACATATTTTGACTACTACTTACTAATATAAAATTAAGCCCCCATTTGATCACCATTTTTAACCCAAAGAATTCATTTTTTATCGTTGAAATGAACCCACTTTCTGCCAAAAAAAGTCACCCACAACATTTGACCATTCCAATGTGATTTGATTTTGTCAATTACCATTTATATCCTTCATTTTTGTATATGTATAGAAACATGGTGCGACAATTTCATTATTTTCACGCCCATATTAATTGCCAATTCAAATGGTCACTGATATGTGTCAATAATGACAGCGACCAAGGGATCCACCGCCGAGCCAACAGATGAAATTTTTGTCATAATGGGGTCATAATGCCTCCCAAACTGAGGCTAAGTTTCTAAGCCGAGCCACATTATTTTTAAAAAGAACGTATTTTTTAACAGTATATTAATGAAAAATACGTGATAAAAAAATAAGAAAAAATTTTGAAATTGAAAAATTTGTGATTAAAATAATGTCAAATCATCATTCAAAAATATATTTTCTTAAAAGAATGTGAGTCTATCAGGACCTAAGTCTTTATTTTGACTTCCCAAAATTTATGTCAAATTGATATGAATACCTTTATACTTAGTGCTTGTTTGATGAGATTTTATTAATTGATTTTTTGATCGTTAGAGATAAAGTAGATTCTATCTGTGAGAGAAGAATTAAAAAATGATTGTCGAAATAGTAAAATAACAATTAAAAAATTAATTTTTATTAAATTAAAATTTTTACCAAACATGCTCTTAAACTTTACCTTTGAGGATTTCATCTATTCCATCTCCAGACGAACCCAATATTAACCAGAAAATTGAAATCGACAATAAATGGCCGTCAAAAAATCATTTTTACCCCTAGATCGCCTGACTTTGGTAATTATTCTATTGATTATTTTTTCCAAAATCCAAAATCATCCGTAATACACATTAGGCGGTTACACACAAGAAACAATCGTCAGACGTTAAGATAATGCCGAATCACGCGTCCATGAAGGTGGCGAAGACGGTGATGGAGGTGGCTGATGTGGCCTGGACCGCCATAGAAACCCAACGGCGCCACAACCACCATCACAACCGAGAAACGCCTCTTTTAGTGCCATCGCCGCCGGGCAAAGAAGATTTGGAATTAGAATCCTTACGCTCCGAAAATCAACGCCTCCGGAATTTACTTCAACAAAATCTGACCCTTTTTCAAAGCATGTCCAGGGAGCCTTCTCTATTACAGAATTGCCCTCTTGATGTACGGTATTTTGCAGTTTTACCCTCTTCTCTTGTGCTTTCTGTTTATTTACAATTCTGGGGAAAAGCTGATAAGGACGTTGTTGGTTTTTTTTTTTTGTTCTTTTTTTTTTTTTTTTTTAATTTTAAAATTTCTATCGAGTTAATTGCAGTTGCACGAGCGTCTTTTAGCTGTTGTGAATTCTGGAAGCTTCCTGGATCAACTAGAAAATCTCCGGCAGAAATCTGTGGAGGGTGCTGCATGCAAATTTCCATTCAACGAGCCCTCAGGTTGTTAATTTCTTTATTTTTATCTTCCAAAATTTCATATATGCGGGCTAGTTTGATTGATATGTTTATATATGATAATAAATAATACCAGAACAATGTACAATTGCAGAAGCAAAATAATTTTCCAAAATGATGTCTATTATTGGAAATAGACTGATGATTTTCCTGTTATTTTTTCATTGAGTGTTGTGCACTTGGCTGCCATAAACTTTTCAAACTGTATGTAGCTATATACATATACTCATTGTGAAAATGTTTGGAGGTTAAAAATTAATATTTGATGTTTCTGCTTGTCTTTTGGTAAATGTGATCAGATGAAGATTTGAAGAAAATGGAGATTTTGATTAATGTTGGTAAAGAAGAGCCTAGTTGGTGGGTTTGGGTCACCGAGGACATGGTTCCGAGCAATGCTGAAGAGCGGAGTGGAATTGATAATGAAAATTATGTAGTTGTGAGCAAGGAGCAAGTAGTGGATGGTGTGGCCAATTTCATGGCTAGATGCTTGGTGGCCAACCCGAAAGCTCAGGTTATAGAGTAACAATGAAGCTTATATTTGTTCTGATGCTAATTCTCAATGACTAATTATCTTGCACGTCTAATAATGCAGAAATTGACTCCTGAGCAGCTGCAGAAAGGTATGCTATCCAGTTCTCTCTCTTTCTTTACTAGTTTTACCAGACATTCCTGACGCCATCATGGAATTCTTCATTCTTGAAGCCTGTACGTATCAGGTGAAAAGAAATTTCTCCTCCTACGCATCTCATCTTTGCTTCTGATGGCTGAGCAATCAATCCCTTTTCTTTTCGTTTCTCTATATTTATGCCATAACAATATCCTTTTGACCAATATTGGTTAGATGATATGGACTTTCAAAGATAACGGCTACTCAGGAACGAAAATGGATCCATCGATATGCATATCCTGCATTACTGAGGACACTTATATGACCTGGTGGATGGTCATTTATTTTGTTATGCCAGACTATGAACAATCCGTTTGCCCTAGGTTTTGGACAGAAAAAGGGTATATGTATTCCACAATATGTGAAATATAAAATGAAGCGAAGTTTTTGAACGAGGAATTGAGGAGATGGAACATGTCAAAATGGCAAAAGATGATATAATTTTCCTTGTGATGTGAAAAACCTTGTTGCTGATTTATTGATCCCAGAATCTTATTGTGTACGGTGTATCTAAAACCATTCTAATGATTGTCGTGAGGCAACACAATGCTGATCTAGAAAAATGATGATACAATGAAATACTAAAGGATTTTGAAATTTACATGACACTGGACTAATGATATCCAATTTGAGATAACTGAATTGAAGATTTGGTTGGATAACCATACTTCTCAAAAGTTGTCCAATTGGTACGGGGATTCAACTTAAGTCTGGGCGACACGACAGAAAGCCATGAGGGATAAAGGGGAAGATTCCCTTCCAAAATGGCAGTTGTTAGAGAACGGTTGGGCATGAGGCTCTGGTCATTACAGGTGCCTTGTATAGTTTTTGTGAAGGGTTTTATTTTATATGTTTTAAAGTGTTTATTATTTCTTTAGTTGTTTCCCTACTTTTATTTGGAACCTTATATAAAGAGGGTTTAAACATTATAATTGTTAGACCTGATTACTGAATTCTCTTGATTCTCTCCCCTCCTTCTCTTGCTTGCTTTCTTCTCAAGTCTTATATCCTACGTCAATTGCATGTGCTTTTTAAAAGCAGACTTGAACCCTTTGAAAGTCTAGTTTTGGTTTTAGTTTTTATTAGTTGTTAGATTTTTATCTTTGAATATGTCTTGTCTAGAGCATTGGGTTCCTGAAAGAACAAAGATCAAGGAATTAAGTAGAAGATTTTAAAGTTTACCCTTTTTCATTTTTATATCTATCTTGAATGATGCTCCAATTTAAGAGAAGAGTGCAACAACTTGCAAGTTCTTACCTGACAAAGCACGAACTCAACTGGAGTAATTATATATGTTCTTGTGCTACTACATATTTGTGCTGTAACAATATCTTCTCAATTAAGAGGGATGAATTGATGTGGACTTTTAAGGATGGCATCTACTCAAGAAGAAATGTGCCTATTCAAAAAAGTATCCTATGTTACCAGAACACTTTGATGACCTGATGAGGGTAATTTACTTTGGGACCTTTATACATATACATCAAATTTTACGTAATGAGTTGCATAATGTTACATATCGCTCTATCATTTGCCAGTTTAAAACATGGTCAATTTTTTTATTCAATCTTTTCCCCTCCACGTCATTTTATGTAATTCCTTGTGTACCATTTTTATGTACAATTAGCATAATCCTTTATTTTGATCCATCACACAATATGAATGACCTATTTGCTCCAGGTTTTGGAAAGAAAAACAGTATACCTCAAATTTGAAATATAAATTGATGATAAGTTTTTGAATGAGGATTTTGAGGAGATGGAACATGTGAAAATGGGACAGATGATATAATTGTCCCTTGATGAGAAAACCTTGTTGCTTATTTAGCCTCGTTTTGGCAAAATTTATAATAATTTATGAATGATCTAATTTCATTTTCAACCACCCATTCCAATAATCCTGTAAGTATTACCCACTTATCTATCACTCGTATCTATCTATTTATAAATTCTTCCTAAACATATGCTTATGTATCCCCACATCTTATTGTATACATAATGCTATTTAAGCCCTTGCTACATACATTAAATCAAATTTTTTTTCTCAAACTCATTTTCAACAACACATTCACGCAATAACATATTTTATATATGAATTCAAAACTTTTTCCTACTTTTAAACCACGCATTCTCCAAAAAAAATAAAAAATAAAAATAATAATAAATAAAGAAAAAAGTCACTATTTGAAAATTCATTTTTCCCAAAAAACTCATTAAAATGGATGTTAAACAGGGGCTAAATGATTGTAATGACTGAGTACTGTGCTATGTATAAAAATGAGGATATGATGATAGCGAAGGATGTTGAAATTTATTTGACACTGAAATAATGATGGCAAATATGATATAGATGAATTGACTATTTGCTATGTATAAAAAGGAGGATATGATGAATTAGCAAAGGATTTTGAAATTTATGTGATGCTGAAATAATGATAGCGAATATGATAGAGATGAACTGAATTTTTGGTGGGATAACTATTCTTATCAAAAGGCTGTGTTCGTGTAACTTCTATAAAAGGGTTAGCGAACACATTCTTATTCTTTTCAGAAGTAGTCTGTGATGCTTAGATTGTGGTTTTCACTAGTTATATTTTGTTATCTTCGATTATGTCTCATGAACAACATGGTGAAACACAGGAAGGATAAAATTATGGGGTCCCGAAAGACCAAAGATCAAGAAATTAAGTGACAGATTGTAAAGTTCAGTCTTTTGCTCTGTCAAATCTATTCCAGATAATGCACCAGGTTAAAAGACGAAGGATTACTACTCAGAAGTCCTAACCTGATAAAACATGAACTCGACTAGAGTACCATATATGTACTCTAATACTACGACGATTTTTCCTGAATTTTCTGTTATATGATTTTAAACATGCTACAGTTTTATACATCGAACTTTTAATCCCAAGCTAGCAGACTATTGATTCTTTGCTGTGAAGAGGGGATTCAGGTAAATTATAGTGAGGATTCTTCATCAGAGAAGTTGCAGAGTATTTGCCAATTGTAGAAAGAAAATTACATTTCCTGGCTTAGAGAGTTTTGGTGCAGCAGGCTGCAGGAAGATCTATTCAAAATCAATGTCTCAGTGACTTGTAAAACAAATTAAAATGTTTCTGTTTAAAGTTTTTGCGTTTCTTTATCTGACATGCATAAATAAACAAATGGACAAAAGTATGCTTTGCTTAAATTAATCAGATACATTGTTATGTATCTCTTGGATACGTGAGATGATAAAAGGCATGTTTGGGATGTGTTAATAAACGGTTTTCTTTATAAATAGATAGAAATGACCGGTGAATAGGTGGCTAGTAATGTGGGTGTCACGAAATATGTGGATATGAAGTGGTTTCAATGTTTATAAACATGAGCCAAACATAGGCAAAGTCTGTTTACTGGTTTGCCCTCAGAAATTAAGTAGAAAGCCCAACCCTCACACATGGAAACCCACAGCCCAACCCAAATTGGGAACTTCTTTTCCTTCAAGCTAGTTTTTCCTTGAATCGACTGTTTCATCTGTTTTGTGTGATTTGTATTCAATCAACTAGTTCCAATCTCACCTGAATAATGTACTTGCAGCCCTGACAAAAGCATTGGGAGGCATGAATAAAGTGGAGAAGGCATTAAACATTTGGCACGCTGGGATGATGTTTTACACCCTGGGCATGTGGGGACTTGCTCTAACGGGGTAAGTTCTCGACTATAATAAACCTGTTTAGTTGTCAAGGTTAAAATGTCATAAATTTAGGCTGCTGCACTGAAAACTAACTTGAATCAATAGAACTTACTCGTCTAGGCACAAGAGCGCCAACAGTTATTAAACACGAAATCTTTAACTGTTAATACTCTAAGCAATGCTAATAGCCTAATATCACAGCTTTTTGGATATCAATCACCATTAAACGTGTCATGCAGAAACAAAATATAAAAACTTGCTTTGGTAGAGGTCATTAAAGAGCTACACATTGAGATAACACTTAATGAAGAAAATCCAAAGATGAAAAATGATGAAGAAGAAAGAAACACGCATGGAGTAACTTTTGCACGGAACGATGTCCTGACTAAAAAATGAGATCCGTCTGTGACTCATTAGTTTGAATTTTACACCTTCAGGTTTACATTCTGAAATTTTGTTACCCTTAGTAATTCATTTTAGTATCAAGCTGTTCGTTCTTGGTTATCAAATCTGACATTTAAGTGCTGTTAAATTTTGATCATTTGAGTTTTGATGTGACTGGAATTGATATGAAAATCGAGACAAGATACCTTACAGGAATCCTAGTTTTCCAGCTTCGTGACGTACGATGCTTTCATATGATGTGCTCACCTGATCTTCCTCCTTGTAGTTTGTACAAGAGTCGAGCTGCTCTGAGACTTGCTGCAATGGGGGTGCATACTTCGAGCAAAGCAGTTCTGAAGGTCCTCTGAATCTAGCTCTTTTCTTTTCTCTGCAACACAAACGCTTGTTGAACACAACCATTTAGACCAAAGAAACTTGCCACTGCCTTTGTGCCGCTTATTTTTTATAATTGTTAATAGAAAATTGGGTGTGAAATTGTCTAGTGGAGTTTCTTATGTTCTTGCAACGTGTGACTGCTACTTGTAAGACTACATTGTTTGATCAAATACTGGTAATTGTTTGTTTTACTTTTGGATGTGAAAGAAAACAGTGTACAGCCGAGGGCACATTCTAAATTGATTTTCAAGTGTAATGCGAAAGTTACCAGAGTCATGTCGAGTGCGTTAGTGCATTCAAGGAAACAAGTAACTAACAACATTAGAGATGTACCACAATTCATTGAGTCTTATAAAGTCCTAATTCTAAAATATTCTTCGAGCCAAATTCCTCGTTCTTGCCCTGCCTGGAATAGTAAACGGGGTGGTGGTGGACCGGTGGTGGGGACATGATTCCGCACAATATTTCTGAATTCAGCTCTTAATTTATTATTATTATTTTTATATTTTCAGTTTAAGTACATTTGAAAAATAAATAACAATTAAATGGGGTGGTACATGATAATTTTTTAATCTTGTTTGCCCTGTCCGCACCCTGCATCTCAAAAGTTCAGCAAAAATGGGATTTTGGGGTGGGGCTGGGGGTAACAAATTTTTATGGCCATTGAACTTTGTTTTATGTTTTTCACTAGTAATTAAATTTTAAAATTTTTTTGGATGGTCAAGTGACTTTCTTATCGATTAGGTATCTTATTAATCATTAAATTTTAATTTTTTTTGGAATGATCATTGAACTTATCAAATTGTTATTCCATTCAGTACTTACTCATCATTAGAAAAATTGACGGACTCGCTTGACAAATAAAAACGATAATATTATACATAATTGGTGTTACTTGTTAGCTGACGAAAAATTAGCCAAAAACAAAAAATTCTTATAAAAATGAATTTAACTAGAAAAAAGAAATAAAAAATCATACTAATAAAATTACATATAAACAAAACAAAACAATCAAAGATTAAAATTCAATCGTATTTTATAAGCGACTTCAATAAATGGAAGCACATTTTTGGCTGATTTTCCTTTGTAAATTTAGAATTTGTGGCCACTTATTATCCTATAATCAAACCACTTGTCATTTATCATTATCAAACACTCATGCACTAAGCTAAAAACGTGTTGAAGCAAGAAAAAATAAGAAAAAAAAAAGAAAAAAAAAAGGAAGTTAGCAAAAGTGAGGTGGTGGGATCAAATTCAATCCATTATCCTTATTATACATATCCATTGCCATAGCATAATTACTTTCACTTTGCAAAACACTTGCACACACAAATAGAGAGAAAATCGACAGGAAAAAAAAAGGGAAAGGAAGAAAAAGGAAGCAAAGCCTAGCATTCTCAATTCATCTCTCAATCGAAATTTCTTCAAGTTTTACTGTAAGATACTTTCTATGCTTAAGTGGTATGATTTCATGGTAATATTTATGCTTAAGCTATGCATGAAAATCCATAATATGAATGTGGTGGACAAGTCCACAAAGTTATATATCTATTTATACCTTAGGACAAGTCCGAAGGGCACCGGCAAGTCGGAATGTGCAAATATGTGTTTGATTGCATTCTTTTGTGTAGTATTAACATGCTAAAATCCAAGTATGGTATCTTACTAATTATTCCTTATTCTCATAGTATTCTATACTAAATTTTCAAATCCATAATTGCGAAGTTGGTGGAAGTCAGTCGGCATAATTGATGATGGGTTAGAGACAAGGTTTTTTTGCATCGAAGTTTTATTTTTGCATGTTTTGTTCGACTACTTTCCATATGTTTTCTCATGGTATTGTATAAAAACATGTATAAGACATGATGTAATATGGTACTGGAAGTAAATTATGCAATTATATCTTCTATGTTGTGTTAAGAGACTTTTTTTAAAAAACTTCTCCTTGCAAGTGACAAAAGGCAGAAACGGAATAGTTTTTGGGTCAACTTTAAAATGATATTTCCAACTCTATAAACATCCATTTGAGACTCTAAAAATATTTTTGCGTTCCTCTTTGAGTTGTCTAAATATGGGCGCAAGAATCACTCAATTTGAATATTTACGGCCTGAGATATAAATTTTAAAACGTCGAGGGGTCAATCTGGATTTCCTGTGCAATATTTCACTGTTTTCAGTAAAACGCCCATATCATATGATCTTGGAAAATTTTCATATTTTAACCTAGAAAACTACTTGAAATTATCTTTCTAATGCAGCAAATTTCATAGAAAACGGAGTTGGGATGAATTTTATAAAAATAGTTGAACTTGCTGCCCCAACTAACCGTGGCAGTGCCGAGTCCGTATATGTAAAGTATAATTTCATGTCGACATGCACTTCTACCGGCCATTAAATTTTATGAGGGATATTTTACCAAATTGAAAATAAGTTTCTAACATGTAATACTTCTATTTACGAGTATTTACATGTACCAAAGGCAGAAGATATTATGTTTAGTACGTGACCCTCGAAACTTAAATTCGGGGCGTCACATCGTGGTATCAGAGCAGTTATACTTTTCTGTAGACTTTTTTTTTTTAAAGAAAGTTACTGTCCTTCATCATCGAGCAAGCTAGCAACTGACTTTCAACCGACAATCAAGGTAAAAACTTTTTTTAAAGTTTATGAGTTTTCTTATGCAATGAATTGCTATATCTATGGCTGGATATAGGAATATTTTGAATCAAGTCATGATTGAGATTATGAAGTCATAAACACTTATATCTAAATATTTATTAGAGCCTTGTAGAGTAACATAATCAATTTTTGTCCTAGTTATGACACGAATGGTAAGAACCCCCACAAGGACAGAAGCTTGTGATTTTGTAAAGAAGCGGGACATATTATTGGCATTTTACTATAATTATTGTATGCATCCGCTCCATAGCCTCGAACAACGTCTTGATCTGCTAAACTGTATTATTGAGATGTTATGGGAGATACACCATAGCTTAAGGGATAAGGTGAAGATACGGAGGTTATATGAAACAGTTCCAGAACTTTGGGCCTCAGTCATAAATGAGATTGTGCTATGGTCTGATGATGACCTTTCATATGAGGACCTTACATATTTACTTCAAGAAAGTTATGAAAGTAGCCGCGATTTACAACGAAACTTTAAGAAGACTATAACCTTATCCATGAATACTAGTTTACGAGCTACCAATTCTAGGCTAGATAAGGGACCGTTGGCTAAGTGCTTTTCGAGAGTTCTAGATGAAAGTTTTCTCGTACCATTACCAGATAGTTCGGAGCAAAGCATGTTAGAGGAAGACCCAGAGGAAGACCCCGATGAGGATCCAGAAGAAATAGAAGATTAGACACCTTCTTATCTAGCTTTCTTTGTTTTTGGAATAGAATAGGATGTAATACGTACATCTACTTTTGAATGTATGTACCGTACCTCAATTTGACTTTTGTTTGTGAAAAGTAATAATGTATATATATGAAGGAAAGTTGCCTTGACCTTTGGATTTTTTCTAAAGTTAGTATTACGTTCTGAAGTAATTCTAACTAGATGAATATTTTTCATTCAAAGGAAATGCCTCCAAAGCGCAACCACGGCAGTGCACCAAATTCCAATATGAACTTAGGCGGTGGCAATGCTAATGCTAGTTCTAGTGGTGGCGAAGTTAATGTAGCAAACTTTGCACGAGAACTGCTTGCCGTAATGCGGGAGTTGGGACAGCAACAACAGGCACCACCTTTGACTGGGCAACGGACCCTAAATCAACAAGTACCA
The DNA here is from genome assembly GCF_002742605.1 of Olea europaea var. sylvestris. Taxonomy (NCBI): domain Eukaryota; kingdom Viridiplantae; phylum Streptophyta; class Magnoliopsida; order Lamiales; family Oleaceae; genus Olea; species Olea europaea. Next base: position 36,215,969 of record NC_036246.1, on the reverse strand, counting down.
GTTGATCATCAGGAGCCCAACCAACCAGCTATTCAACCTCAAATAGTACCTAACTCGAGGGATCGAACTGCAATGATAGAGCAGTTTCGTAAAATGAACCCTCCATCGTTCGAAGGGAGTATGGATCCCTTAGCAGTTGAGGATTGGTTACGAGAACTAGAACGTATCTTTAAATTTATAAGATGCGAAGATGCTGAAAGGGTAACATTTTCAGTGTTTATGTTAAAAAAGGGGGCTAGCCATTGGTGGGACATGACTACGTGGTCATTAACACCTGCTGAAGAACAGGCTATAACTTGGGTGAGGTTTAAGGAACTCGTAGAAGAAAAATTCTTCCCGGCAGCTGTGAAAGATCAAAAGGAGATGGAGTTCCTCAGATTCCAGTAGGGAACCATGACCCTCGTGGAATATGAACGCAAATTTGAGGAATTATCAAGGTTTGCTCCACATCTAGTGGATACGGAGGAAAAGTGGGCTAGAAGATTTGAACGTGGGCTTCAACCTTATATTCGTGACACAGTGTCAGTTCTCGAGCTGAGCACTTATCGAAAAGTTCTGAAGCGAGCCCAGGCTATTTCTTATCAAAGAACTCAAAACGTTGGAAATTCTTACCAAGTTCAAAATTTCTCAGGTAAGAGGAAGTAGAACTTTGATAGACAGAGTAACGGTAAAGGAAAAGGAAATAATGCACCAAAGAAAGGAAAGACGGAGATAGTAGGAATTGGTGGTGATAAGCGTTGTCCTAAGTGCGATAGACCTCACAAAGGAGAATGTCTATTGGGAAAAAATGTTTGTTTCAAGTGTGGGAAATCAGGACATTTCGCTAAAGAATGTCCCCAGAATCAAACACAGAAGGCTGGAGATGACATGAAAGGAAAAGCAAGAGTTTTCTCCTTATCCAGGCAAGAAGCAGAACGAGACCCTAATGTCCTTGCAGGTATCATCTCTATTTCCAATATGCCTGCATTTGTACTTAAACCTCACCCAAGTTATAGCCTGTTCTTCAGCAGGTGTTAATGACCTGGTAGTCATTTCCCACCAATGGCTAGCCCCCTTCTTTAACATAAACATTGAAAATGTTACCCTTTCAGCATCTTCGCATCTTATAAATTTAAAGACACGTTCTAGTTCTCGTAACCAATCCTCAACTGCTAAGGGATCCATACTCCCTTCGAACGATGGAGGGTTCATTTTATGAAACTGCTCTATCATTGCAGTTCGATCCCTCGAGTTAGGTGCTATTTGAGGTTGAATAGCTGGTTGGTTGAACTCCTGATGATCAACTGATACTTGTTGATTTAGGGTTCGTTGCCCAGTCAAAGGTGGTGCCTGTTGTTGCTGTCTCAACTCCCGCATTACGGTAAGCAGTTCTCGTGCAAAGTTTGCTACATTAACTTCACCACCACTAGAACTAGCATTAGCATTGCCGCCGCCTAAGTTCATATTGGAATTTGGTGCACTGCCGTGGTTGCGCTTTGGAGGCATTTCCTTTGAATGAAAAATATTTATCCAGTTAGAATTACTTCAGAACGTAATACTAACTTTAGAAAAAATCCAAAGGTCAAGGCAACTTTCCTTCATATATATACATTATTACTTTTCACAAACAAAAGTCAGATTGAGGTACAGTACATACATTCAAAAGTAGATGTACGTATTACATCCTATTCTATTCCAAAAACAAAGAAAGCTAGATAAGAAGGTGTCTAATCTTCTATTTCTTCTGGATCCTCATCGGGGTCTTCCTCTGGGTCTTCCTCTAACATGCTTTGCTCCGAACTATCTGGTAATGGTATGGGAAAACTTTCATCTAGAACTCTCGAAAAGCACTTAGCCAACGGTCCCTTATCTAGCCTAGAATTGGTAGCTCGTAAACTAGTATTCATGGATAAGGTTATAGTCTTCTTAAAGTTTCGTTGTAAATCGCGGCTACTTTCATAACTTTCTTGAAGTAAATATGTAAGGTCCTCATATGAAAGGTCATCATCAGACCATAGCACAATCTCATTTATGACTGAGGCCCAAAGTTCTGGAACTGTTTCATATAACCTCCGTATCTTCACCTTATCCCTTAAGCTATGGTGTATCTCCCATAACATCTCAATAATACAGTCTAGCATATCAAGACGTTGTTCGAGGCTATGGAGCGGATGCATACAATAATTATAGTAAAATGCCAATAATATGTCCCGCTTCTTCGCAAAATCACAAGCTTCTGTCCTTCTGGGGGTTCTTACCGTTCGTGCCATAATTAGGACAAAAATTGATTATGTTACTCTACAAGCCTCTAATAAATATTTAGATATAAGTGTTTATGATTTTATAATCTCAACCATGACTTGATTCAAAATATTCCTATATCCAGCCATAGATATAGCAATTCATTGCATAAGAAAACTCATAAACTTTAAAAAAAGTTTTTACCTTGATTGTCGGTTGAAAGTCAGTTGCTAGCTTGCTCGATGATGAAGGACAATAACTTTCTTTAAAAAAAAAGTCTACAGGAAAGTATAACTGCTCTGATACCACACTGTGACGCCCCAAACTTAAGTTTCGAGGGTCACGTATTAAACATAATAGCTTCTACCTTTGGTACATGTAAATACTCTTAAATAGAAGTATTACATGTTAGAAACTTATTTTCAATTTGGTAAAATATATCTCATAAAATTTAATGGCTGGTAGAAGTGCATGTCGACATGAAATTATATTTTACATATACGGACTCGGCACTGCCACGGTTAGTTGGGGCAGAAAAGTTCGACTATTTTTATAAAATTCATCCCAACTCCGTTTTCTATGAAATTTGCTGCATTAGAAATATAATTTCAAGTAGTTTTCTAGGTTAAAATATGAAAATTTTCCAAGATCATATGATATGAGCGTTTTACTGAAAACAGTGAAGTATTGTACAGGAAATCCAGATTGACCCCTCGACGTTTAAAAATTTATATCTCAGGCCGTAGATATCAAAATTGAGTGATTCCTGCGCCCATATTTAGAGAACTCAAAGAGGAACTCACAAATATTTTTAAAGTCTCAAATGGATGTTTATAAAGTTGGAAATATCATTTTGAAGTTGACCCAAAAACTGTTCCGTTTCTGCCTTTTGTCACTTGCAAGGAGAAGTTTTTTAAAAAAATATCTCTTAACACAACATAGAAGATATAATTGCATAATTTACTTCCGGTACCATATTACATAATGTCTTATACATGTTTTTATACAATACCATGAGAAAACATATGGAAAGCAGTCGAACAAAACATGCAAAAATAAAACTTCGATGCAAAACAACCTTGTCCATAACCCATCATCGATTATGCCGACTGACTTCCACCAACTTCGCAATTATGGATCTGAAAATTTAGTATAAAATACTATGAGTATAAGGAATACTCAGTAAGATACCATGCTTGGATTTTAACATGTTAATACTACACAAAAGAATGCAATCAAACACATACTTGCACCTTCCGGCTTGTCGATGCCCTTTGGACTTGTCCTAAGGCATAAATAGATATCTAACTTTGTAGACTTGTTCACCATATGCGTATTATGGCTTTTCATGCATAACTTAAGCATAAATATTACCATGAAAATAATACCCCTTAAGCATGAAAAATATCTTACCGTAAAATTTGAAGAAACTTCGATTGAGATATGAATTGAAAGTGCTAGGCTTACTTCCTTTTCCTTTCCTTCTTATTTTCGGTTTTCCTCTCTATTTGTGTGTGCAAATATTTTGCAAAGTGAAGAAATTTTTCTCTATGACAATATATATATATATATGTATATATATATATNTCTTGCTTCAACACGTTTTTAGCTTAGTGCATGAGTGTTTGATAATGATAAATGACAAGTGATTTGATTATAGGATAATAAGTTGCCACAAATTCTAGATTTACAAAGGAAGTCTCTCATTTTTCAAATAATATAACCTAATCCCTCTAACTTTTATTATTAGCAAAGTGTATCCCAAAATTAAATTTGTATCCAACTTACATATTCAAATATTGTAGATTATAAAATAAACCCCAACAAAATAATTTAATAATTCGGTTAATTGAAATCCTAATAAAATAATCTACTTCATTTAAATCCAAATTTGACTTAGACTTAGACTTTGACTAACTAATAATCACTTCATGCATACACAACATTTAGCACTTCATGCATGCATTCATTAACTACCTCTAGCATTAATCACTACAAAGGTGGCGCCCCCCTTTTCTTTTGGCCAATAGAATATTGAAAGTTAAATTGCTATCCTAAAAATTTAAACGAGCAAAATAAACGAGCATAAAATTTCGGCGTATTACATCCCCACATTCCAGCTTGCCGGTGCCCTTCGGACTTGTCCTAAGGCATAAATAGATATCTAACTTTGTGGACTTGTCCACCACATTCATATTATGATTTTTCATGCATAGCTTAAGCATAAATATTACCATGAAATCATACCACTTAAGCATAGAAAGTATCTTACAGTAAAACTTGAAGAAATTTCGGTTGAGAGATGAATTGAGAATGCTAGGCTTTGCTTCCTTTTTCTTCCTCTCCCTTTTCTTTTTTTTTTCCTTCCTGTCGATTTTTTCTCTATTTGTGTGTGCAAGTGTTTTGCAAAGTGAAAGTAATTATGCTATGGCAGTGGACAATAATTTGTAATATCAATGTTTTCATTTTTCACGTCTTTCTAGATTTGTGAGTCTGTAAAGTTTTCTAACAGTGAGTTATTAAGTGATAGATGAGATAATAATTTGATAAGTTGACCATTCGAAATAACTTTTAGAGGTCAATGACCAATTCGTCGACCATTCAAATTTTTTTAAAGTTTAATAACTAATGAACACAACAATTAGATAAGTTCGACAACCATCTAAAAAACTTTTAAAGTTTAATGGCTAGTGAAAATCATTTTACAAGGTCCAATGGCCTTTTGAATTTTTAACCCCAAGGATGGTAATAGCCGCCATAAACTCGTCCCATCCTGTTGTCATCCTTATGTGTAATTCATTAGAATAATGTTATATGTACATCAATCATTACAACTTGGTTGACATTTCCTGTATGTGGAGGAAATTCGTGCAATGATGTGATGGATGAGTTTAAAATCAAGAGTGTAAATATTGCCATATAGAAGGGTTCTGCTTAGTGCTGTACACTTATACCGTCCCCTCACAATGAGGGGGGCCACAAATTTTTAGTTCATGCGAACCCCTTCAACATATGGGGATTGTACAACATGATGTACAAATGGCTTTACCCCCATGTAAAAAGGTGTAAGTGTGCGTGTAAGTATAACAAGGTTGAATTCATTAATATGAGTTATGCTACACAAATAGGGTAGGAGACAAGATTTAAAAACAGGGGACACATATCAACATTTCATTAAACAATTTAAAAAAAGAAGGCGACGGCACCTGTCACCAACTCTGTCCCCAAACCTTGCCCAAGCAACATAACCGTCCTTGATACGACGTAATTAAAAACATACTTTTATAACTAAGCTTTTGTTTGGCAATAAATAGTAATCAAATGACTCTTAGCACTTGTTTGATCTCCATTATTTTTAAAATACATTTTCTCTCTCTTCTGTTTAACCACACATTTTTCAATAAAATAATATTATACACAAACCTAAATGTTTTTCATATTTTTAACAACATATTCTTCATCAATCTACTATTTCCTTAGTATTTTTCTAAAACAGAGAGTTCATTTTTTCCTGTTTCAGGCATTGGCCTTTTAAAAAGCTCTAATACTAAGAACGAACAAAATAAACCGAGATCATTTGGTCAAAATTTAGCTTACAAAGGCTGATGTCCATTCTCCAAATACGTATAATAGTTTTAAGGTACCGCATTCAAACGAGTGCAAAATTTAAAGAACGACAGAATCTGAAAATCTGGTAAGTTAAACTTATTAAAATTACTTATTTCACCAATCACGATTTTCAAAATTACTTTTTATTAACAAAACTTACTTTTCTAGCGAGTCATGACTTGCACACTCTAACAAGATAAATTGTAAAACTGAACTAGAAGCAGTACTCGAGGATTTTCTGATACGAATCCAAGAAGACACCAATATTCATTGCGCAACCTGAACCAGGTGATCAACTGCCAAGAAGTAAGTTCCTACAACCACAAACGATGCAAGTCCAGAACGAGCCATTCACAACCATATTCCATTCATCAGTAAAGTCTTATCTGCGGGGTGGATGCCGGTGAGTCTCTCAAATCTCTTTCCTGGTCTATTCCATTTGAGGATTTTTCTCTCCATGGATACAAACTGAAGAAAAGTGATTATTTTACCAAAGGGGCAAAGATCTATGTATGTAGGCTATAGCTGCAGGTAAAAAGGAATTCAAGGAAAATATAAAATTCATAACAACTGTCATTGCCTTAGATCTTCACTGAAATATGTCATACTGTCATTCTGAATGAAGATGTTTGAGAAAATTTAAGTCATTCAAAAATAACCGAGAACACCAAACTACCATTGAAGAATCGTACAAGGTTTGAACTTTGCTTCAAAAACCAAAATTACTCGTGCACCAAATTATTCTCTTAGTATGACACCATACCTTCGGGAGCACAATGCATTGTGATCGACTTCTGGCAGTGTCTAACTATGAGAGGCAGCTGCAGCTACTATTCCAGAAACTCCAGCTGCTAGACTAATGGCTACCGGAGACGATGGGCCAATTTCTTCATCGAACCTGAAGACAATTTTACTATTACGTAATTAAAAAATAAAGCAATCAAGCATACCTTTTAAATTCAATTTGCACTTATCTTCTAAGAAATTCATAAACAGGTAATCCAAGTCACGAGCGGCAATAACTGTAACCTTGCACACACAAAATGGAGGCAAAAGAATTACATTTTATCTTTTTATAAATCTTACTGTCTTTTGGCTTCAATACAGTTGTTACTACTATCGTCAATTTCCACCAACTAAAGCTTTCTTGCTAAAGTTGAAACAGAATTGAAGAAAGAACACTAAACAACACCAAGAACTGAATGTTGAGATTTGCTGAATGTAAATGGGAATGGAAATGGAAATTTCATAATGTGTAATGTTAGGGCAGACTGCTTGATAAATCACACTATACTGTTCCTTGAGGGTTAAATAAAGCAAAATCTTTTTTCTCCCATGCTCGAATCATTTTGTTTCATGGAACAAGTACAGCAAGGAATTGTGAACTACAGGTAACCATGATGTGCAAATCACTGGAAGAACATTGTCTTACTTGAGATGTTATTGTCCGTTAAGAAATATCAAAAATCAAACAGAAGAATTTAAGTTATAAGCCAAAATTCATCCCTCTGGAACTTAAGTCTTAAAACAGTTATTTGCTCAAGTATTGGTAGCCCACCAGAAGATTGATTTATGCAGGACATTTCGGCTTCCGAAATTGAAGTTCACCAGGAAAGAAATCAAATTGTACTGAAGTACTCTTTCCTGCTAAATCTGAGTTAAATCAACAGTAACATCATAAACAAATTTAAAGACCAACAAATGAAAAACCTGGGTAAGGGATCCATTCCAGCTGCTTTCCATTCCATCATCGCTCCGTGTAAAAATTGCCAGCTTGAAAAAAATATGCCACCAAAAATGGAATCTTGGACTAATCCAGGTCTAAGGCCTCTCCATAGAGCACCCCATCCTTCTAAACTGATGACATCTGATAGTCTTCTAACATTACTGACAGGTGGAGGTCTCCCAGATCCTGTCATCATCCATGGATATTCTTTTCATGCATCTATTGTATTGGCATGTTTAGTTGTCAAGGTAGACAAAAGGCCGACTGAGTTACTTATTGCCTTTTGTCAAGTGAATATCCAGGCAGTAATCTTGCAATTAAAGGAGGAACAGCTCATTTCAGCAACAGATGGATGGCGCGGAATGCAGGGGCGGATCCAGAAGACTTGCGTTAGGGGGTCAAAAATAAAATTTATAGGTACCTTCTAATAAAAAAAAGCTAAGGAAAAAAAAAAAAAAAGCTAAGCAAATTTTTTTTCCCCCCCAAAATCTAGAGGGTCAATTGCCCCTACAAAACCCCCCCAGGTCGGCCCCTGGCAGAATGTGAGAAGCAGAAGCCACCTGGGCACGGAATTTAATAAGTTCAAACGGAGAGCTTACAAGAGACTCGACACTTCCAGCAGCAAGTCCTGACATTAGAGCTTCAGAGACATGCATATAGTTGTCTTCACGACCGTCTGATGAAGAAGAAGCAAGAGCAATGCAATAATTTTAGCATGGAACCAATGTGTGCTTAAATAACAGAAGCATGGAGTGGCAGACCATCATTCCACAACATTTAGATATCATCCGTTTCTTTCACAGAAACATAAGTATATTAGAGAAGAACACGTGCATGCTTATGGGAAGACAAAAACAGGGGATCCTCTGCAGCATCCAGTTACAGACAAGCTTCAATAACCACCATGGAATACCAACAAGCACATTCAGTTGATCTTAGCACACTTGTCTAACATCATGATTAATTTTGTCCTTTACACACAACAAATTTCAAGTCCTACGCCTCATTGGAAAACTACTTCCATTATTATTACAGAGCTCCACTCAATTTGCTGCATTTTTTCAATGTCAAAATCATTTCAATTTTCTTTCTAACAAAATTAATTTTGTTGCTATTTCAACTAGCAATTGACAAAATATGTAAACACGATGACATCAACAAATTAAGCCTTATCTACGACCAAATTTGGAGTTGGCTACATTAACCTTTTCTCGCTACTGATGAAACAAGTAAACGATGAATAAATACTTAAGGATACTTCTCTGAAAATCTTAAATATTTGTGCAAGTGATCTGAACATGTGTACACATGTACATGACAAATGCTTCCTTATTCTGTACGGATAAATCCGGCAGCACTACAGTCGCAAAATAACCATGCAAAACTCCATAATGATAACTAGGATCCATTCCAGAAAATGATGATTGTTTGTAAACAGCAGCTTTGACTTTGACACTCACGAAAGATTGTACCCAAGCACTGCGAATTGCTGTACCTCCCTTTTACTTTCCAGTATCTCATTTGAAAACTCGGTTGTTACTAGACTCTCTTTCCAATTAGATACTTTTTGGGTGAAAAATAAAGAAGTATCAGGTCAATCTTCCTTCCAAGTCTTTGTCTAAGACTTATACTTGGGCACCCATCTAATCACCCGCTCCACATCTTTCAGTAAATAAAGCCATTTCTTGAATGAAATCATTTTCTTATCATACACAATTTCAGAGTAGTTTCTTTATCATAACAAGAAAGTGCTGCCTTGCACACTGCTAACTGGAAAGAAGGAGCTCATAAAGAGAAGGCAAGAATAAACACAAAAAAAAAAAAAAAAGGAAAAAAAAAAAAAAAAAAAAAAAAAAAAAGCACAAAAATAAAGGACAGTTTACATTTGTAGAAAGCTGTCAATATCTCATAAACACCAAAGTGAACTCCCAAGTTCCAACCCCAATGCTTTACTAGTAATCAACCAACCAATACCACTATACAAACCTACAATATTTAAGAAGGAAAACTCTGTTGAGTTGACCTTAAAGAATAAAAAATATTTCCAATTTGTCATTAATATTCTAAAGCATTCACACAAATGAAATCATAAATAACAAACAAAAGAAGATAGGGACGCATAACTAGAGTAACAGAGGGAAATAAAAATCTTGACGGATTTTGTCTCTCAAGAATGCATAAAAAAACAATCAAGATTGAGCATGCACAAATAAAATTCTTAAAGCTTGAGGAACCACTGAAACCATGTTTAAACTTTGACTATATGGAGCAATACTTTTAAATATCTTCAATTTAGAGCTAAATTTATCTCAGAGATCCTACATAACTATCATTTTAGAAGCTATACATATTTGACATTTGATCAGACCAGGTTTTCTTGTTTTCAATAGTAGTTTTATCCTGCACTATTTTTTTCATTTTTACTTTATCTCAAATCCTAAGAAACAGGCCCTTATAGTGCCCTATCATCTAATCTTATTAATTTTGTCAATTGAAAAATCTTTTTATGTTAGCATGAATATGTGCATGCACATTGATAAGATATTGGGCATGAAAAACTAAATCCCTTCGCAGCTCATAATTTAATGCTGTTCCAAAAGTTGAGTTTCTTAACAGAAAATTGCAGTGGTTTTCAAACTCCACGTAACTTCATTCACCAATTATTTCTTGAAAATAGTTAACAATTGTAAACTTACCTGAATATCCTGAGATGACTCGGACTCTATCAAGAATCTGAGCCATAGACAACCGTTTCCTAGATCCAGAGCAAACCTGTTTTTTGTAGTCAAAGAATTATGTAAGTATTGCTATTGACGGAAAGATATTGAGGGCCATGCATGGGTGTTTCCTGTATGTTGAGCAGATGAACGAAAAATCTATTTGAGAACATCATACCTGTATAAGGACTTTGAAAGTATCCAGAGAGTAAGAGAGAACAGTGCCTAGTGCCACAGACCCTGCAGCAGCAACTGCATGGGTTGCAAATGTGTTGCTCGTTAACAATTCAGGCATCTGAAAAAATGACATTCCCAATCACTTGAAGTTGTAACAGTTAGGTTATTAACTAAAACAACACATTCTGAGAAGGGAAAAGTGATTACTTTGATGCGCTGAATTTAGATGCCCTTCCAACTCATAGAGCTTTAGTGTCCTTGCAAATGCATTCTCTTGATGTCTTCAGCTACAAATTCATTTATATCATGTATGAAAGTCCTAATCATGGAAGTGTATAATCTACTCATTACAAGAGAAAAACCAAGAATTTAACAGAGTTGACGACTAGCATGTCATAAAGACGAAGCAAATGCTTCCACTTTCCCATCATGGCTTATGTAACTAACCAATGACACAATTTGATATTTCCCAATCAAAACACAAAGGGTATGCATAAATTGCTCTTTTTGTCAAAATATTAAGTTAAACATCCTCGAATGCTAAGTTTAACAATCATTCCAATGAAAGAGTAAAATGCTGAAGAATAAAAACACAACAGTACATGCATCATGCATGCAATTTTCATTTTGCTAAACATCTTTCTTTGTGCATCATGTAATGGCCAGTTTTCCACCCACTGCAACTTGAAGATTAAAATGCGACTGTAACGAAATATATCTACAAACTGACGTAAAAGATACAAAATTGCACACTTCTCTTAAGATGGTCCCTGCTGTATATGTACAGTGTGGGAGCTGATTCTTTGGTATTTAATCATGTTGTAGAACGTGGGCATTGCAGGGACAGAGGAGACAAACAAAAACTACTAAAATCAAAAACTAAAAATGAATATACAAAAAAAAGGAAAAAAAAAAAGAAAAAGGGAATAAAACATTACGAGTCTAGAGATTCTTTGTGAACATCGTGATAGAAACCAAAAACTAAAAATGAATATACAAAAAAAAGGAAAAAAAAAAGAAAAAGGGAATAAAACATTACGAGTCTAGAGATTCTTTGTGAACATCGTGATAGAAACCATTACCATATACCATACACAACCAGAAAAGACTCCAAAGTCCGCTACAATGTAAATCATTGTTTTGGGTAAAATGCCACGCAGCTTAAAATGCAAAACAGTAATGCTTGGACTACTCAACGTTGAGAAGCTCAATCAAACAATTCATCCATCTATGATAAGTTGATGATGAAGAAGGAGATTCTAGAACTTGGAGAGAAAAGAAAATGGCGGGAAAAATTTTGTTATTCACTTCTCAATTCCAGAATGATACAGATACACGAGTGTATATATATACATGGCTGCAGGTGCTAAGACTCAAATAGAATGTGTGCAATGACTTAAATACTCCTATGTTAACATGACTCAATACCCCCCCTCAAGATGGGGAGTGTATATTCAATATCCCCATCTTGTCTAACAAAGACTTAAATTTTGCTCCTCCCATAGGTTTAGTTAGCAGGTTTGCAAGTTGATTTTGTGAAGCAGTATGTAGCATTTTTACTTCTCCTATCTGTACTTTGTCTCTTACAAGGTGGCAATCAATTTTTATGTGCTTCGTTCTTTCATGAAAGACAGGATTGCTTGCTATATGTATAGCTGATAGGTTGTCCCAGAAAAGTAATGCAGCTTTAGTATGCGTAACACTTAAGTCACTCAATATATTTTTCAACCAGCTCAACTCACAAACTGCAGCTGCCATTGACCTATATTCTGCTTCGGCTGATGATCTGGAGACCGTATGTTGCTTCTTAGATTTCCAAGATACTAATGAATTTCCCAGAAATATGCAATAACTGGTGACAAATCTTCTTGTATCTAAACATGCGGCCCAATTTGCATCGCAGAACCCCTTAAGCTATAAATCAGATATGCCATCAAAGAATAAACCTTGTCCAGGCGTTCCCTTCAAGTATCTTAACACATGATGGGCTGCTTCTAAATGAGCCTGCTTCGGTGATTCAAGAAACTGACTGAGGACCTGCACCGCATATGATAGATCAGGCCTCGTTATTGTTAAGTATAGTATCCTTCTTACTAACCTCCGATACATACTAGCATCCGTAATAGCTTCCCCTCCATCCTTGCTTAACTTCAGATTGTGTGGCAAAGGACTTTTTGCTGGTTTAGCCTCAAGATAACTAGCATCTGCCAATATTTCTAAAGCATATTTTCTTTGACAAATGGATATGCCTTTGGAAGTTCTAGCTATCTCCAGCCCAAGGAAATACTTTGAAATCCCCAAGTCCTTGAGCTTGAATTGATCATTCAATTTCTTCTTGAACTCCTCAATATAATGCAAATTATTTCCACCTATGATAATATCATCTACGTAGATAATTAGCACAGTAAAAGAGCAACCATTTTGTTTGCTAAATAAGGAGTAATCAAATTTTGATTGCTTAAAGCCCTGTGACAAAAACTTGGTATTCCATTGGCGTGATGCCTGTTTGAGTCCATATATGGACTTGTTTAATTTGCAAACTAATTTTTCTTCATTCTCCCCCTGCTGCTCATAACCTGGAGGCATCATCATGTAGACTTCTTCATCTAGTTCACCAATAAGAAAGGCATTGTTAATGTCTAATTGATAAAGATGCCACTTTTTCTGGGCTGCAACGACCAAAAAAGTTTTCGCCGTAACGAGCTTGGCAACAAGTGAAAACGTTTCCTCATAATCTAAACCAGCTTGTTGTGTGAAGCCCTTAGCCACAAGTCAGGCCTTTTTCCTTTCATCTGTCCCATCTGAATTCAATTTTACTTTGAAATCCCATTTGCAATCCACTGGTTTTTTATGTGCTGGAAGCTGGCCAACTGACCAAGTGTTGTTTGAAACAAGAGCCTGATACTCTGTATCCATGCCCTGACACCAATCTGGATGTTGAGATGCCTCAGCAAAGGATTGAGGCTCATAGATGGTGGATTGTGCTAATGTGTACTTTCTCTGTGAAGGAGACAATCTGTTATAACTCAACCAGTTTGATAAGGGGTACTACCTTCCAGATTCAGGTCCTTTCTCCATGGAATTTGATTGAGATGGAGGCATCTGTGACACCAGGTTGCAATGATAATTTTGAAGATAGGATGGAGGATGCTTGGGTCTAGTAGATCTGCGGAGAGGTGTGAGACATGGTTGAGATGTTTCTGATGAAGTAATCTCAAATGAGGCTTTTCCTTGTGAAATATGTGATGTTGAGGGAGAAGGTTGATCAGATAATGATGAAGAATGAATGTTTGTGGTGGCTGAATCTGAGGTGATGAGTGGAATGTCAACATACTGATGTGACTGTACCGAAAATAAAGTCTGACTGGGATGTAAAATATTAGTAGGACAGGAAAGAAACTTGAAAAGGTGAGGGTGATGAAAAGGAAATATTATCTCATGGAAAGAAACATCTCTGGAAATGAAAGTGGTATTTGTTTGGAGGTTGTACAGCTTGTAGGCCTTCATGCCATAGGGATACCCAAGAAAAATATAGGGCATAGCTCTTGGATCAAATTTGGTTCGATGTCTCTTAAGAGTGGAAGCATAACAAAGGCAACCAAAAACTCTAAGGTGAGTATAGGATGGCTTAGTTTGATATAGAAGCTCATAAGGAGATTTGTTATTGAGAATTGTGGTTGGAGTTCGATTAATAAGATGCGTAGCAGTGAGAATGCAGTCCCCCCAGAATTTGTGAGGTAATTTGGCTTGAAATTTAATGGCTCTAGCAATGTTAAGAATATGTTGGTGTTTTCGCTCTACTACACCATTTTTTTGTGGTGTTTCCACACAACTTACTTGGTGTATAACACCTTTGGAGTGGAAGAAATCAATCATGAGGAATTCAAATCCGTTGTCTGATTTGAGGTATTTTATATTGCAATGAAAATGTATTTGAATCAAGCAAAAAAAAGATTGAATGATGGATCAGGTTTGAGATTTGTCTCGCATGAGATAGGTCCAAGTCATACGACTATAATCGTCTACAATTGTTAAAAAATATTTAGCGCCATCCAAGGTAGGAGTTGAATATGGCCCCCAAATATCACAATGTATGAGCTCAAATGCCTTGGAAGTTTTTGTCTCACTATGCTGAAATGGTAATCTATGTTGTTTAGCCATAGGACAGATTGAGCAATGCAAGTGTTCATTAAAAGTGATGGCAGGAACCAACTTATGTAAAAGAGACAGTTTGGAAACAATAATATGTCCCAATCGACAGTGCCAAACATCAATGTTTGTGTTGACAGCATTAGTTTTCATTGAGGTACAAACAACAGGACTTTCTTTATTACATGTCGAAGATGAAGCAGAATTATTGTAGAGATTTGAGTGAAGTATTTTTATTGCTTTGATGTCCAGAACGCTGAAAATGGTAGAGTCCATCTTCAAGCTTGCCTACCCCAATCGTCATCCATATCGAAAGATCCTAAACAAAACAACAATTGTGGATGAATATCAAGAAGCAGTTGTGCTCAAGTGTCAATTTGCTGGTAGATATCAAATTAAATTTAAAGTATGGCACAACTAAAACATTTGTCAGAATCAAAGTAGCAGATAACTTCACTGTCCCAGTGTGGGTAACATCAGCAGTACTACCATCAGGTAATCTTACAAATCCATTAATTCTGGCATTCATAGTGGTTAGATGTTTAAGAGAACGGACCATGCGTTCTGAAGCTCCCGTGTCTATGATCTACTTATCTGCAAGTGCAGGGACATTAGAGCGTGTGAGATTACCTGAGAAGGCAAATGCATTAGGCATTGAGAACGAGGGAGATATCATATCTTCAGGTTGTTGACTGTAGTCTGTTGGCCGCAAATTGCAAGTTTGTCCCTGTAACTGTGGTGCCAACACAGCTAGAATTTGTTGGCATTGATCAGGTGTAATAGTGAGGCTAGAGATAGCATTAATTACTTCTGAATTATTAACCTGAGACGATTCACTAACAACATTTGCAACTGGATATTTTCCTTTAGAAAGTCTGTGACCTGGAGGATAACCAATTAGCTTGTAGCATTTTCCCTTAAGATGCCCAAGCATTCCACAGTGGCTACACATTGGTTTCTCCCTTCTTTGTAATGTACTGGCTCTTTCATTATTAGTGGAATTGGAAATCAGTCTACTGGCAAAAGCCTTTGCATCAAATTGTTGTCGTCTTTTACCAACAACTTCCTTTTGCCTCTCATCTTGTAGCATTAGGGCAAATACCTTGTTGAGAGGGGATAATGGATCCATCAACAGTATTTGGCTTCTCACACCGGAGAAATGTTCATCTAAACCCATAAGAAACTGCATTGTCTGATCTTCAGACTTATAATTGGCATTGTTGACTTCCGGTCTATAATTCTCCAATTCTTCCCATAGACCTTTAAATCGATTGAAATAGGAATTGACAGAGCAATTTCCTTGAGTAATCGAAGCAATTTGCTTCTTCAGTTCATATATGCGAGGTCCATTACCTTGGCTATAGCAGTCCTTGAGCTCAATCCAGATTTGCCTCGCCGAATCTTTGTGCATCACACTGGGGTATAACTCCTTCGAAATGGAGTTGATAATCCAAGAGGAAACCACATGATTACATCTCCTCCAAGCTCCATAAAGAGGATCATCCAATGAAGGTTTGACGATCGATCCGTCAATGAAGCCCTTCTTTTTTTTCACACTGAGTGCCATCACCACCGCACGATTCCACGTCGCATAATTATCTTCATTAAGCATCACAGAGATGAGCTGCATACCTGTATTGTCCCAATAGTGGAGGTAATACGGACTGCTCGGATCACTGATCAATCGATTAACAAGAGGAATCACATCTCCGGTCATCATTTCTACAGCAGACGAATCAGTTGATGAACCAGCTTGCTTCGTCTGGTTTTAAATCTCTATTTCAGCACTGGATTTGTTCGCCATCACAGGGAAACTTCACTGCTCTGATACCATGATAAGTTGATGAAGAAGGAGATTCTAGAACTTGGAGAGAAAAGAAAATGGCGGGAAAAATTTTGTTATTCACTTCTCAATTCCAAAATGATACAGATACACGAGTGTATATATATACATGGCTGCAGGTGCTAAGACTCAAATAGAATGTGTGCAATGACTTAAATACCCCTATGTTAACATGACTTAATAGTCTAAAGCTCAAATAAGCAATTGGATTTCAATATTGCTTAATAATTTTCGAGGTTAAGATGGAACTCCTAGATGAAAATAATCATAAGCAAAACTATAGAAGCTTGATGACTTCAATCAAACGGGTGTTGAGCACTAAAACGGCAAAATACTCCCCAAAGTATAGAAAACTATATAATATCAACTGACCCTTAAATTTTGTTATATATTTATAGTATAAATATAAAATGTGAAAGAAATAATCAAATTAGATGAAATGTCCAAGTAGTGAGAAATGTGGCATTTGTGTGGAACGTCAGGGGTTCGAATCACTCCCTACGCAATTATTAAAAAGTCTTGATTGAGGCCTTGGGCTCTTGGACTCTTGGGCTTCCTTAACCAAAATAATTTTTTTATTATTTTATTTATTTTCGAAATTATTTAGCAGATCAAACTAGCCATTATTTTCTGACCATATTTTGTAATAACCCACTACTCACAGTCATTAAAATACCCACTACTGACAACCATTAACATTCTGTATTATTCTCTAATCATGGATGGGACAGTTACTTTCAGTTTTGCCTATAAAACTCATGTCTTGGTTTGGGAAAGACACACACCAAATGGTGTAGCTAGGAAAAAATCGAACTCTTAAGGATATGTTCATATCAGTGCTAAACTCTTCTAGATTACCTTTTAACATGTGGGGGAGAAACACTTCTTTCTGCATGTTATATTATTAACAGAATTCCTAATAAGAAAAATAATAAGTCCCCTTATGAAATGTGGAATGACAAGACACCTTCATATAAATATCTTAAAGTGTGGGGGTGTTTAGCTAAAACTTTTATTCCAGCACCTAGGAGAACTGAACTTGATCCGAAAGCTGTTGATTGTGTCTTTATAGGCTATGCTCTTCATAGTAATGCCTATAGATTTTTAGTCATTGACTCTAAAAATAATTTGATAAAAAAGAACACAATATTTGAAACTAGAGATGTTGAATTTTTTAAAAATAGATTTTCGTTTAAAGAAAAGTCTGAAAGACCAAGCAGTTCTTTTAGTATTCCTCCTAGTGTTAGAGAGGAGCCATCTGAATTAGAAGAAGTTGAAATTAGGAGAAGCAAAAGACCTAGGACCAGTACTTCTTTTGATCCTGACTTTATAACCTACTTAGTAGAGGATGATCTTAGTACTTTTGATGAAGCTATGTCTTCACCAGATTCTATACTTTGAAAGGAAGCTGTAAATAGTGAATATGATTTAATTATGTCTACTAATACTTGGGAGTTAGTTGACTTACCTCAAGGATGTATGGGTGTAGATGGTTGTTTAAGAAAAAACTTAAACCTAATGGTTCGATTGATAAGTTTAAAACAAGACCTGTAACCAAAGGCTATAGACAAAAAGGAGTTGACTTCT
Source organism: Olea europaea var. sylvestris (assembly GCF_002742605.1). Classification (NCBI taxonomy): domain Eukaryota; kingdom Viridiplantae; phylum Streptophyta; class Magnoliopsida; order Lamiales; family Oleaceae; genus Olea; species Olea europaea. The sequence continues at coordinate 36,197,941 of NC_036246.1, read as the reverse complement.
TTGATACTTATTCACCGGTTACTAGGATTACCTCTATTAGGATGTTAATTGCATTTGCTTCATTGTATGATCTTATTATGCATCAAATGGACTTCAAAACTGTAATTTTAAATGGAGACTTAGAAGAGGAGATTTATATGAATCAGCCTGAAGGATTTGTTGTAGAAGGCCTTGAGGATAAAGTATGTTGACTTAAAAAATCCCTTTATGGCTTTAAACAAGCTCTTAAGTAATAGCACGAAAAATTTGATACAATTTTGACATCAAGTGGTTTTGTAATAAATGAAGCAGATAAATGCATATATAGCAAATTTGAAAATAATTGTGGTGTGATAATTTGTTTATATGTTGATGATATGCTGATTATGGGAACTAGTGTAGATGTGGTTAATAAAATTAAACAATTTTTGAACAAACGCTTCGAAATGAAAGATTTAGGTATTGCTGATATTATTCTAGGAATCAAAATAATAAAACATTCTGAAGGAATTATTTTGACCCAATCATATTATATAGAAAAGGTGCTTAAGAAGTTTAACCAATACAAATGTATTCCTGCTAAAACACCTTATGATACAAGCCGTCATTTGAGAAAACATTCAGGTCCTAGTGTTTCCGCTTTAGAGTATGCTAGAGTGATCGGTAGTCTCATATATCTCATGAACTGTACAAGACCTGATATAGCATGTGCTGTCGGTAGACTTAGCATGTATACTGGTAATCCTAATAGTGAACATTGGGATGCTCTCATTCGAGTCTTGAGGTATTTGAGATATACTCTAGACTAAGGAATACAATATACCAAATTCCCTACTGTACTTGAGTAATATTGTGATGCTAATTGGATTTCTGATACCAATGAAAGTAAATCTACAATTGGATATATATTTACATTAGCAGGCGTTGCTGTATCTTGGAAATCCACTAAACAAACATGCATTGCTAGATTTACTATGAAATCTGAGTTCATAGCCTTAGATAAGGCAGGTGAGGAGGCTGAATGGTTAAGGAATTTTCTTATGGATATTTCTTTGTGGTCTAAACCATTTCCAACTATTTCAATCCATTGTGACAATCAAATAGCTTTTTCAAGAGCTCAACATTCATTCTACAATGGAAAATCTAGACATATTCGTAAAAGGCACAATACCGTGCATCAACTGCTTAAGGATGGGATTATAGCTATTGACTATGTGAAGTCAAGTGATAATATTGCTGAACCATTGACCAAAGGATTAGCTAGAGAGCTAGTTCAAAAAACATGGAGGAGGATTGGGCTAAAGCCTATTACATAATGATCACCTATAACAGAAACCCAACCTTGCAATTGGAAATTCCATGGTCTAGGTTCAATGGGACAACATAGCTATTGGAGTGGTCTATGGGCGTACTACATTGGATTTATTCCAAACCCCTCCTGATGATGCGTAGTATCAACTGTATTGATTAGAGGATGAGCTAATGCTCTTAAAATTTACTATAGCTGATATTTAGTGGGGTATTTAGATAGAGTGCACCCTTAATAGCAGCACCTATTTGAGTGTGGAAGTGGGGCCGCTTCCTATGAGAATTGAGACGAATTCTCTAAAGCATTCAAAGAAAATTGGGAAAGTTCAAGGCTGAAATGAACACAATCGCGAGAACTCAATAATTGTTCTTGAAATCATGTGTGTTTTGTTGTCTCAGTTTGCAACTATAATTGTAGAGTTCAAAACATAGTTCACTCTACAGCTAGCAAGCTCGATAGGATATACAAAGTCAAGGTTCAAGTCAGTAGATACCTAAGCCTACATGATTTCTATCGTACTCTAGAGTAATATTTTCATTTATCTTATTTATTTTATGTGGGGGATTGTTATATATTTATAGTATAAATATAAAATGCGAAAGAAATAATCAAATTAGATGAAGTGCCTAAGTAGTGGGAAATATGGCATTTGTGTGGGACGTTAGGGGTTCGAATCATTCTCCACGCAATTATTAAAAAGTCTTAATCGGGGCCTTGGGCTTTCTTGACTAAAATAAATTTTTTTATTATTTTATTTATTTTCGAAATTATTTAATGGGTCAAATTAGCTAGTATTTTTTTTTATCTTTTTTGTAATAACCTACCACTCACAATCATTAAAATACCCACTACTCACAACCATTAACATTCTGAATTATTCTCTGATCATGAATGAGACAGTTACTTCCAGTTTTGCCTATATAAACTCGTGTTTTGGTTTGGGAAAGATACATATCAAAGAAAACAGAAAATCTTTTGAAAAGAAATCTTATTTCTCATATTTTGAATTTTTATACTCGATTTTTACATATATTTTGGAGTACCTTTGAGAATTCTGAAAACCATTCGTAACTGCTGCACAAGTGGTTTACGATTGTTGTATCTTGGGAGTGATTGTCCACAGAGGTCGCAGCAGTTATCGACGGACAATTTGTATAGACATTACCTCGACAATTTGCTGAACTTCACGAGTTCAATAGCAGATAGAACGTATTTGAGACAGTAAATAATCGTTCGTTAATATTCCGCCGACTTTGTGTTTATGAATGAAGCGAACAGAGAAATGAGATTAGTAGTAGAAATTACATTTTTATTTTATTATTATTATTATTTTTTTTTTTTTGAGAGAAGAAATTACACTTTTTAAAATTTGAAAATAGAAATCTATTCTCAACTTTGAAAAAAATAAGAAAATTATTTTGAAGTTTAGTTATAAAAAACTTTTTAGCTTAGCCAGTAACGAATACAGAGAAACATACCTAGAAGAAAAAAATATTGTGCCTTTTAACAAAATTCGTATTCGTTGTTATTCAACTCTTCATATATAATTTTTGTATTTAGTTATAAGTTTCATTTTATTTATTTTTTTAAGAAAAGAGATTACTCTTTATTAATTTGAAATAGAACTTTATCCTCAACTTTGGAAAAAATAATAATATTTTTTTGAAAGGTTGTTGTTAGTCATAAGAAACTTTTTACGCTTAGCCAGTGAAGAATAAAGAAAAATGGGATCGTCTACTCATAAATTTGACCTACTTATGTGAGAACTAATTGTATCTTATAATTTAAGTCAATCCAAAGCTTAACAAATGATTTGTTTAGCATGAATTTTGAGAAGAGAGTTCAATTGTTCGAGTTAAAACAAGTTGGTCGGCTGCGGGTCGATAATTTATTTTTAAGATTTATTTGTGAATTGTCTATTGTAAGAAACTTAACGTCAACAAAGGACTAATATGATCAGTCCACATTTTAAAAACCAATAAAATTTTATTTTCGAAAAATATTTTCCAAAATATTAAATACTTAGACGTTACAACTATAACACAGTATTAGAAAAGAATAATAACAATAAGTTCAAACATGTGTCATGAATATATCTTCAGTGTATATTGGTAGGGACTAGAAATCATAACATAGTACTCTGAAGTAATAAAAACACGTCCAATAATGCGTATTAAGACTATAACTCTCCACCTCAGACACCCATTATTGTACGCATTTATGTAAAAAAGGAAAAAAAAATTGACTTCTTCGACCGATACTCCAAGAATGTCTCCACAGAACACAATTAATAAAATGATTTTACGACTTCTGACCAGATTATTTTCCCCAAGCTTCACCTTCCTCATCTTATCCTCTGAAGTTTGAAAGTAGAAATTTATCTACCTCAATTCAGCTTCAGGTCCTTTATTCTTGTGGCACAAATCCATTGCCTCGGGGTCTCAAGATCGTCTCCAGTTACGGTTGGAATGTGCCAACTGCCCTGTTCAGACTCCTGCATTTCACTCAAAATTTGTAAAGCATAAATGAGACTTCATACACGAGACATCATCAAAATGCCATCATTGGTATGTCACTTACCTGAATGACAATTGAATAAGGTGGTGGCATGCGGAACTGGAGTCCATCACTGGAAGGAGTTAACCTGACCTGCCAATTTTCAGTAGAATCATAAGAATGTAAAGATCAACATTTTCATCCGGGAAACTGCTTTTAGGGCCCCGTTTGATTGGAGGAGTTGGAAATGTGGATTTCAAATCCACAAGTACAAACAACGTTTCTGAACTAGTGCCTTGAGTGCATTATAGACTGTGTAAGTATGTATACAAGATTTATATTCCATACTCGGACGCAAACCATCCCAAGTGACACGAGTTGACCTGAAACGTAATGTGTTGATGATAGACCAACTAGATGCCGAGTTTATCATTTACTTAAGGTGTTTGACACTCTTCATAGATTATTTAGCACGATTTGATAAATAAATTTTGGCACGATAACTATATGTATGAATTTAACCTACTTAAAATAAAACTCATCATTCTCAAATATAATATTTCCAATAAAATTAGGGGCCACCCAGTCCCTCCAGTACTAGCAGATAAGCAACACTTTCCAACTTTCAGGAGAACAAACAAAGGTAGTACATATATTTAGAGTGAGCCCATCTAAACAGTATAACATTGTACAAAAGAAATATCTATCCACAGATAAAGATGTGCCAAAACGATACCTACACGCTCGACTCAAAAGAAAAAGACAAATTGAATTAATCTACTTTCTAAATATCACGTCCTCATTGCGTCCTGTTCAATATTTTTAAGAATTATGGTGCCCCAATAGCATTCAGTGTTGTATCCATTTAGTAGTGCCTATTTCAGCACAATGTAGGTACAAATTTTCAGAAATTGTTTAGTGTGGTTTGAGTTACTATCAATCATTACCCTAATCCATCCAACAGTGTCACACATTCTACATGACATTTTCACTAACTCACAGGCAAACATTAAGCAAGCATCGTTTACTCCCATTGCTGCAAGAATCGATTATCAAAGTGATGTAGGATGCAATGAACAAAGAATAAGATTGAGAAAGAAAGAAAGAGGAAGAGAGAGGAGAAAGAGAAGAAGAGGAGAGAAAATAGAGAATTTAGGGGGAGAATATCAAGTTTATTTCATATCAAAGTTGTCTCTATTACAATGCATAAGTCCCCTTTAAATAGGGTTTTAATTAATCCTAATAGAAGTAGGAAATCCAAGAAATCTATTAAATCAAACCCAAATCATGTTTCCTAAAATAAGTGTCCAGTTTGGAAAGTAAACTAAATACTATCTCTACTAAGATTCCCATCACAAAGTGTAGCAACCATGTTGAATACCATAATATATTATTGAATCATCTCTTATTTGGCAATCACGTTTAAATATAAAATGCGTAAATAGAAACAAATGAATGATACCTGATGCTTTTCTTTCCATCTGGGGAAAAAACTATTGCCTAGAAGTTGGAACAGGTGGTCTCTCATCTCATCATTTGTCACCAGCAAACACTTGGAGCTAACAGCAGCATACAACCAATACCTGGGGAAATGGAAAGGAAAAACATAGGTTGCATAGTTTGACTGTGATTCACACTTTGACATATGACCAACAAAGAGGAGCAAGGGACAAAAGATGTCAAAGGGACCGTGAGAAAAAAGATGGAGAAATTCAAAGGCATGATATATTTAAGCATTTAAGGGGAAAAAAAAAATAAAAATAAAAAATTTCCAAGTAGGTGATTGAATAAAGTACCAATCATCATTCGAACCAGGAGGGGTGACATAAAGTGCCCCAGCCTTCTTCCAACTTTCCAACAACTTCTTGTTGTTAGGGTGCTGTGCAGGACCACCAGTTACACGACCTTTATGCAGAATAACAAGAGGTAGCTTTCCTGACGGACTCAGTTTACGCAAGTGATACATAACATGTTTGAGCTACAAAAGAAAGGAACCAATAAAAATTTCTTGTACACTTGTAAGTTCAAAGATCACCAAATATACAGTAATCTTAACTTTAATCTTAGTTTCACTTCTGCCTTTCTTTGATTTCGATTTCATCCCTATCTACCCTTCCTCATGGGAGCAAAACGAGAGATGCAGGGTGGAAGAGACAGAAAAAAAGAAAGATGTTGAACCACCTCATCTAAAAGTTTAGGCTATTGGCAGGGGACATTTATTTTTTTATATTTAGCCTTCAACTTGGCCTCTAGGCGAGACTTTTTTTCACAGTAAAGCCGAACATGAGCAAAATTTTCATCAAAACTTGCACTTAGGACCTTTGCCTACTCGAACACCATGTTGAACTACTATGTCTAAAAGTTTAAGCGGTAAGAGAGAGCAAACATTTATTTATTTATTTAAATTAAGTGTTCAACGAATTATGGGACAGAATGCCACTCTCAGAACCCAGGGGGGGAGCGAAGTTAACATTACCTGGGAAAAACTGAAATTATGCTGATTAATAAGGCCCACATTAGCACCATCTACTACTGCATCAAATGGACCATGATGTCGAATCCATTCCTGAAAGAGTGCATCAATTGCTTTAGACTGAAAATTTTATTATTATTATTTTTTGGTTATATGAAATGCCTGAAGCACAAAAAGGATATTACGGTGGCCAATAATATATCAATGCATTTTCAATTAATGATGTCATATTTGCAGGCATGACTTCCTATTCTAATGAAACAGTTGTTATAAACAACAATATGCAGGACATGATTTTGATGTCAAAATGATTTTTCTAAAGCTTCAGATTGCAATATCATACATTATCATCGTCCTGCTTTATGCTTGTGGTTCTGTAACATGCAATCCTTTGTTACATCAGTTACAAAGCCTACTAAAACTTGACTGTAATCAATATTCATATCTCCAACTCAAATTCTCAATGATTTTCTTGTCCTTTGTTCCCTTGATATTTCAATAATTGAGCACCATCACAGTTCTTTCCTACAGAAAATGCAGCTGCATATATCAAGCTAGTATGCTTCCATAAATAAATGTCTGCCCACATGCATACACACGCACATACTCCATTTATTACTGAACATTTCAATTTGCCTATCTGGGCATCCAAAAATAGTGTTCACTTCTCAAAAAGAGTAACTGAATCTGCCCTTTACTTCAAAAAAATGGTGTTACGACAGTGAATCTTGGCCATTCGTTTTGATCAGAAAAATTAAATGTCATATCAAAACTCAATTTCCCCAGTCTAGCCTAAAAATATGTGTCTGTTAAACCTTACCATTCAATTATTGAATGAATGCCAAATTTATTTATTGGTACCAAGTGAATGTAAAATGTACGCTATAAATTAGAGGCCGTCTAGAAAGAGTAAAAGACAATAGAATAAGGTATTCAAAGAAACAATTTTAAGCCTTTGGATTGATTGCATGATATGGAAAAAAGTCTCCCGTTCAAATGTCTACCATATGAATTTCTCCTAATTGAAAATGTACCAGTCTTTCCCGCAGCAGATCAAGATGTAACACTCAAGTTTAAGGCCCCGTTTGGCCCCCATTTTCTAGAAATGAAAATGGGTGGAGTAGTGTTTTTTAGAAAAAATGAGTGATTGAAAATGAATAAAAAGTTTTTTATTAACGTGTAATATTATTTTATGAAAGATTGTATGGTTGAAAATAGAAGAGAGAAAAATAGAATGGGGGCCAAACGGGGGCTAAGACATGTCAACTGCCAGAATTTATTTGTCAATAATTAATTTTCAATTCTAGAACAAGACAGAAGAAACAATATTCCTGATTACAAGATTATGACTAACCTGTCAAATGTATTAAAGACAACCCAAATTACACAAGTACAAAGACCTAATTTTTATACACATGTACACATAAAAATCATCCTTAATAACAGTAAACAATGAACAAGTTCCATACCTGAAATTGCCAAAAGCCAGCTTTAGCTTCTCTTTCGCTAGCCAATTTTGCTAAAGAATTTGCAAAATTCTGTGTCTCCATGGGATCAATATCTATACAAACAAGCTTCTCTCTGCACAATTGGCAGACCCCAGTCTCATACATCTGGGTCCTCATCACTCTCCATTTCCCTTTCCCCAACCATCCTTGCCCATGCCATCCACCCCCTCCCTTCACAATTCCTTCCTTCACCTCTTCTACATTCCAATTCTCCATTCCAACCTCCGCCGCCCTATCTGACCTAAACCAATCCTCCACTATACTGGCCGTCTCCTCAGACACCTGCCTCACAGTGGCTCTCAACCTATGAATCATCTCATACACTTTCTCCTCCCTCTTGACACCAGAACTAACCCTCAAAAGTGCTGAAAGCTCAGGCTCTTCGGCTGAGACCTTGTTATCCACCATATGGGTATCCACCTCATATGCTTTATCAGCCATTGCCTTCTCACAAAACTCAAACAATGCCGGCCCATAGGACCTCAACTTTGGAATTATTCCATGATTCTTCATTTCCTTAACCAACTCAAAAGCCATTTCTGGGTCCTTCTTAGCTGCTGCTAATCTTGAAGCATTGGTAAATGTAGCCTCATTTGGAATCACTTTATCCAACCGCATCTGTTTAAAAATCTCAAAGCCCTTTTCCAAACCTACAAAATTATCTACATCCTGCCCACTGCCATCATTATTTGGTGAACATAAATAAAGCAAAACATTATAATGATGTACATTGAGTTGAATATTACTTGCCCTCGCCTCATTGTAAAGGCGAATGGCCTCGGAAAAGTCACCATGTTTTGAGCACTGGTCGAGCTTGTGGCGAAGTACACTTTCTGGGGCCTCATATTGGGCTTTTTTCTTTGATTTTTTAGGGACTGAATTTGTGGGATTTTGAAGGAGAGATGCTGAGGTGGACAGTCGGGTTGTCATTTGGGTAATGGAAAGAGGCCTCCTGTGTTGGCTTTTGGCATTATTCTTTACGAGGTAATGGTAGTGGTGGAGGTATGAAAATGATTTACAACAGAGAAACAGTGATTTAGAGTTTTTGGAGAAGAGGGGGAAAAGAGGCGAGGTTTTAGGACAAAGATAAGCCACATGAAAGAGCATCCCTGGTGGAAGGGGAGAATTTTTAGTTTTACTACTCGCTGCAACTCACAATGTAATGCTACTCCCACGCAATTCGTTTATAAATTGACATGACAGCCTTGTTGTAAATGGTCCCTGCAAAATTCAAGGCAAAGAGTTGGCATCTGTGCAATATTTATAAAAGGTTTAGGTAAGATTCTTCAGTACAAAAGCAGACTGTGGAACGTAAGCATTTCAACACAGAAGATATTGAGTTCAAACCCACAAAGAAAATAATTTATTAGTAAAATTCACTTGTACAATTTTAATTGGTCAACATAAAGACACAAATTCCTCACCCAAATTTAATTCTATCAAAGCAAACTCCACAGCACTAAGCCCCTGTTTGAGCCAAATGCTTTAAAACTCATTTTCAACCACTCATTCTTCCAAAAAAATAATTTTGCTCGTAAATTCAAAACTTTCCCAAACTTTTTAACATACATTCTCCAAATATCACTATCTCAAAAAATCTATACCAAACATGCCCTAAATCTCTCACTGCCCAAATACACTGTCTGTCCATCCACAATATCTATCCACTCAAACATAGAATACATGAACCAAAATCTCATATTTGTAGGTGGTGAAGTCGGTTATCGCCCAGCTTAATTATTCTAGACATTACTACTATGTATGGGCTTATGTATTAAAGACAAGTAACACAAAATGATGGTGGACTAATGGCTGGAAAATTCTAGGTAATGAGAAATGTCCAAAAACAATAAGAGAGACGAGATGCTGGAAAAATGGAAGGAAGAGATCTAGAAGGGCTTATACAGCGAGCCAGGGAGTTCAAGAAAGAGTATAACAACTCTTTGCATCGGTAGAGCATTTAGTACTAGACTTTGCACAAGATAATCAGTTCAGGGTGTTTAAGATTTCAAATTTCTCAAAAAACTCTGAACAAATTTATTCAATTCATAAGGGGACACCAAACAGTTATAGACCAAGATATTGAGGGGAAGTACGAAGCACTAGAAAAACATGGAAAGGATCTAACAACGATGGCAAGAGCAGGGAAGCTGGACTCATTTATAAGAAAAAAACAAAATACATAGATGCATTCAGACTCATTCCAGAAGAACAAAGAAAAATTATGTTCTAATTGGTGAGCCAGGGGTCAGAAAATCAGCAATCTCTGAAGGGCAGAGGATTGTCCAAGGTGATGTCCCCCAGGCTTTAATGAAAACTAGGCTGATATCTCTCGACATGGGTGCAAACATAGCTGGTGCAAAATATCATGGAGAATTTGAAGATTAAATGCCTGATTTGAATGGCCAAATAATCCTTTTTATTGATGAGATCCACACAGTGGTTGTCACAGGTGCGACCAACAGTGCAGTGGAAGCAGGCAAATTCTTGAAGCCTATGCTGGTGGAGAACTAAGATGCATTTGTGCATCCACTCTGGAGGAGTATCATACATATAATAAGAAAGATCTGGCCCTCAAGAGCCGGTTCCAGCAAGTTTATGTTGATCAACCTTCAGTGGAAGATACCATCTCTATTCTCCGTGGACTGCGTGAAAGGTATGAGCTGCTGGAGTCCGCATTTCAGACAGCGCCCTCGTTGGAGCTGCAATTCTATCATACCTCTAGTCTCTAGATCAGTGGACATTTCGTACCTGACAAAGCTGTTGACCTTGTTGACAAAGCAGCAGCTAAACTGAAAATGGAGATTACTTCAAAACCAACTACCATTGATGAAATTAACTATGCTATTCTGGAACTTGAGACAGAAAGGCTATCTCTTACCAATTACTCTGATTAAGCATCAAAAGATAGGCTAAATCGCCTTGAAGCAGAGACAAGATGAGCTGAATGAGCAGTGAGAGCATGAAGTTATGACATGCATACAATCTATCAAGGAAGAGATTGATAGAGTAAATGAAGTGAACTAGCAAGCTGAGGAGCATAGTCTCAACCGTGCTGCTGAATTGGAGCAAGGGAACTCAAACTTTCTGCAGTGTCAATTTGAAATTGCAGAAGTCTGGAAAGTCCTTGCTTAGAGAAGAAGTTACTGGAAGCGATATTGCTGAAATTGTTAGTAAATGGAAAGGCGTTCCTGTTTTGAAACTACAACAACCAGAGAGGGAGAACCACGACATTGACAATAACATCTTTGCTCCCTTGAATCCCCATTTTTGGGATATTGATTTAGGCGAGGAGTATGATGACCCGCTATTTTTGCCCCAAAGGTTGACAAGGATGTTCAAAAGATTATATTGAGGAAAAGACAATGATTTTAGATACCGGTAGTGCGCCCACCATTCAGATCGAGAATGAGCAGCTACCAACTATTACTAAACAATTTGGTGATTTAGAGATAATAGTCATAATTGTGAGGCATGAGCTTACATTGCATAATTCGAGGATGAATATTGCTCGATCCAAAGAGAATGATGTCATTGGATATGTTGACCCAATAAATCCATGTCGTAATTAGATGAATAATCACTTTTTTAGTCAAAAATGAGCCATTAAGCCAAACTTATTGGCTAAAGCATGAACAGTTTTCCAACACAGTTACAAAAACATGGCAGTCGATGAGTAGTCAAAGAAGGGTTTCAACGGTGATGATAGTCCTTTTGATACTTTAAGTCCCAAGAAACAAATGATTGTTGATTTGCGTGAAGAATACGACGGTCCACTGGTTCTTTAAATGGAGGTCGACAAAGTTAATTGGAAAAGCATGTAGAGAAAGAGATAGCGACAACAATATCACATCGATTTTGAAAGAGTTATCGTTTCGACAATTATCAAAACCCTAGATGTAATGAAGTTAATCTCTTCCTGGCTGATTATAGAATGGTTGTTTATTTGTGTCGTTAGGTTATTAAAAGATTCATTGAATATGGAGCTATTTCAATAATTTGAAAGATTTTCAACGGGAAATTTCCCCACCTGTCATGGATTGTGCTCAATCCCAATATTTTGGCAATAAAAGATTGCATAGGGACCACTATTTTGAATACTGTGAAACAAAATGCTATGGAAGTCCAGAAATGGAGACGGTCGATGCGCAAAATGTGCCAGACTTACCAAATGCACTACCATCGTTAGAAGGTATCAGTTGAACATTAGGGACAAATCTTATCTAAATGAAGGATAATAATATAGTGAGAATATCTGTCTTCCGAATCAAATATTTTATTCTCTTGATTGTAATATTTTTATCTTGTTTTATATTCTTTAATTTATCAAGAGTGTTTGCATCCTTAATTAGATTTTAGGGTTTTTATGTCTTAGAATTACTAATTAAACACTTTATAGGTTGTTATATTTGGTTGAATTTGATTATTTAATAAAATTGTAAAATTGTAAGGTTTCTCATATTATTGTTGAATTTTGGCATTCTTTATGAAGAATCAATGATCTTTGACTCCCTAAACATCCAGAATTCGTAGAATCAACAGATCTTAAGTGTGCGTTGAACCCGCCTTGCTTCACTCTGCATCAGATCCCCAGTCCTGTTACTAGCTTCATGTTCATCGTTCCTAGTGTTCGAAAGACAGCTTGCAAAAGCAATTCCTTCTTACATGTTCAATGCCGAAGAAGCTCTTGTATGGATTGATAACTCGTTGGAAGAGAATACTAGTAAGATAATAATAAGAAAGTTTTCCTTCTAAATCTCCATAAAGCAAGTACATGGAAAAACATGCAGTTTCACGGTTGATTGGAGCCCCCAAGTTACATTGGATATGAAGGAGGAGGGCAGTTAAAATGATTTTTCGAAGGAGGCCGTAAGCAGTTATTTTGTTTGATGTGATAGAAAAGGCTCGTTCCGGTGTTTTTAAAGTGTTCCATCAAATGGCTAATAAGCTTTTTGCTAGTAAATTCCCCTGTCTGGACCTAACAAGAGGATTCGTGTCTTCCAGTAACTGGCTCAATAGGGTCGTATCATGAATCACCAACACTGTTATCATTATGACATCAAATGTGCGTTCACAACAAAGATGATGATATCTTGCCAAAGCAAATGGCTTATGAGACTATAATGCAGAGGGTAATGAAGGCTGCAAGATCAATTTTCCATCCTGAATTCATGAACCGTGTTGATGAATGCATAGTATTCCAGCCTCTTGCTGTCAGGTTACAGTTGGTAGAAGTACAAAAGAAGAGAGCTGATCGGAAGATGAAGATTTATGCAAGCAATTTAGTAGTTGAATTCCTAGGTTATGGTGCCAGACCAGTGAAGCCTGTGATTCAACAATATGTTGAAAGAGCTGGCCAAGGGAATCATGAGAGGAGACTTTAAGGATGAGGATACAATGTTGACAGATGTCAAAGTCATTGCATTTGGAAACAGTCAGCTTCCACAACAGAAGCTAGTCTTAGAAAATTAGAGTCTGGTTCAGATACATCCTATGAAAACCGAGAAGCTTTCTCTCAGTCTCTATGAGGAATTGACACATCTCTTCTATGTAGTGACAGGAAACAATTACTACATATCAAGAGAAAACAGTGTGAAAAATAATTAAGAAAACTAATAACCCTTTGAATGTCAAAAACCATTACTACATATCATTAACGATTCCCCAATTCGGTCCAATTTAGCTAAAAATATAGATAAAGAATTAAGTAAAAATCAGCAATTAATTTCAACCACGTATTTTATGGATTCACAATTCTTTTTAAAATTTTCACCATTCATGTCATCTACTTTTATCGAAATCTACTTAGATACGATTTTTAGCATTTTCCAAAAGGGGTCATTGAAAGGTTTTGCAGTCGACTGAGTTCACCAGAAAAATTCATCACACGCAAGGATATACACTGGGAGCTTTAATCAAACAAGTGGTGAGCATGAAACAGCTAAAGATATCATAAACTATCAAAACTTGGTAAGGTTATGTAACACGTCGAAAACATGACATGAAACAGAAACGAAAATTCCAGGCTAGATTCACCAATAAACAAATTATTAATCACCATGAAAGGAAAGAGGATATTAATAGAAAATCACCTTGAAACTTTGTTGCAACAAGAGCTGCAGTCAAATGAGGGTTCAAAAAAGCTTTGCTTTCTGCACACAGCACAGAATCAGGACATATTAAAGATTTATCCAGAGCACCCTGCTGGAATGGGAATTAAGAATGCTTGAAAGATTAACGTAGATAGACAAGTTTGCACGTTTTCAAGTGCAAGAAAAAAATTGCTTTAGAATTGTCTTCTAGGGAATGAAAGAAGAAAAGAAACTCAAAAGATTGATAATAAGTAATTGGGAATTGCTTATTTGTTCTGCTCTGTAAATCCAAACCGATGTGTTTTCGTTTTCCTTATCTGAATAATCGTTTCCGCTTGTTTAGGCATTTTTTTTTCTTTTATGAAAATTTGTGGTTAAAATGTACGAAATTATGTCTTACTTACAAATTTGACACGTTTATTTAATAAGTAATCTTTAATTTAAGTCAATAAAATTCAATATACATTTCATTAAGATCATGAAAGATAGTGTTTTAAGGAGATTCAATAGATATTGAGCATATTGTATTTACTCAAATTAAATGTCATAACTATTTCTTAAATAAATATATCAAATTTCTCTGCAGGAGAAATCGTTTCGTAAAAAGTATTATAAATTATGGAAAATTGATTTTTGTAAAGTATATGATTGAAAATAAGTACGAGGGAGAAGTAATTTTCAAGAACCAAAATCTTGTTTGAGCACAATTCTCATCAAAAAATGTATTTTTGAATACTGTATTGATAAAAATTGTGTAGTTAACAAATAAAGAAAATTCCCGAAATTGCATATAATATTATTTTATTTAAAAATTTGTGGTCAAATAAGTGTTGAAGAATGTATTGTGATGAAAAATGAGACTCAAACAAGGGCAAATAAAAACTAAGGATGCAGTTGGTTAGCAGTTTTTAGTTTTTAATTTTGTGTCAGTTTGACACCCATTAATTTATTTTATGGCTTATTATAAAATCATTTTCAACTATACATTCACAAAATAAAATATTCTACACATATACTAAAAAAAAAAAATTCCTTTACTTTTTACCACAAATTCTCTTAAAAATACTATTCAAAACTTTTTTTTCCTCCATTAATGATAATCAAACAAGCTCTTTGTAAAATTTTGAAAATGTGTTTGATCTGATATTTTTGAAAATGAATTTCGAAAATAGGATTAAACTTTTAATATAAAAAATGTACTGTTGACATTTTGAGCATTATGAAAAGTTCGAAAACACTCAAAACGTAGAAAACAAGTGCTTAAAAGAAATTTATTTAAGAATTTTAACAAATAAAATCTTAAATTTAAAAAAAAAATTGAAAAAATAAAAACTAAATTTTAAAAAAAAAAATTTAATTCTAACAAAATAAAAATTTGAAAAACTAAAATTATAAAAATATATAGAAAATTAAAAATTCTATAAACAAAAATAATTTAAGATTTTAATGATTATTTATATAAAAAAATATCAGTCTACTTCATTTAGTTTTATTTTTATTTCCTATATTTTGAACTCAATTTATTAATTAATTTTATTTTACTTTTTTAACGAGAAGAGAATATAATATGAGTCATCGACTTTAAAATGTATATATTATTTGATAATATATTAATAAAAAATTAATTTATTTTTACTGAGTAATCGAATTTAATGAAATAAAAATCTCACAAAACAATTTTTTCAAAATTTCAAATCAAACATATTTTCTGTTTTAAGAAATATTTTTTTAGAAATGATGAACCTAACGTGTTTTTAACAATCTTAAAATAAAACCTCTTAAAACAAAAAAATAAAATGAACTCAAAACTCAAAATTAAAACACAAATCAAACGTGCACTAAATTTTTTGGAGTTTTCAAAGTGGGGATGGTAAAATCCCCCCTCCCACCCCTGTCGTCGGATGTGATTCCGAATAGGATGGAAATTTTGTGATTTTAAATTTAAATCATATTTAAAAATTGAAAATTAATAAGTAAAGGAATGGGAAATGGAGATATCAGTTTCTGTCCCACCTTCTAAAAATTTCGATGGAGTGGGGGACAGGAGGAAAGTCTCGTTGCCATCCATGTTTCCGAACCAGATTAACGTATATGGTAAAATGAAATTCATGGATTGATGTAATCCACAAATTCAGCTCATGATATTTAGGAGAACAACTTCAATGGACAGTCGCATCGAATGGGAGCCACCACCTTATCGGATGCCACCCTACCACCTCATCGGGTGAGGACCCAAGAGATGGTGGCTTCTCATTCGACGGTTGCACCATGTAGAACGGTGCGATCGTTCCATCAAAGTTTTTCTTGTTATTTAGGCAACTGTTTAAAAATGTGTTGGATGGCCTGACTCCACAAATTCATTCTTTATTTTTGCTTATTTCCCCCAACATTTTGGATTAAAATCCTTCACTAATAAGTAAAACCATATAATCCCAAAGTACCTCGTGGACTCTAAACTTGTAGAACAAGAGTGAACAATGATATACATGATTAAAGAAGAAATATGTGTAAAATATTATCCTCATATTTCATCCGTTTCTTCCTAATTTAGCATAAAATCATATTTGAAGGCAGTTTATGTGCAACATTAGAGCATTTTTAAGAAACTCTTTATTTTTAAAGAGCAATTGATTATAATAAAAATAATTTATACATTTCAATGATTGTTAAGCGTTGAAACTTGCTATATTATTAAATGCATGATTTGTAAAAATAGAGATCGAGTTGAACTCTTGTATTTGGGTAATTGGCACAAAACGTCCTTACCTTTCAAGTCTATTGTGGAAAACGTCCCTACCTTTCATTTTTTGGCATTTTTGCCCTCATTTCAACATTTCTTTGCACTGGACGTCCTTCCGTCCATATTCCGTCAGTTTTTCCGTTAATTAAAGGGTAATTGGCACAAAACGTCCCTACCTTTCAAGTCTATTGTGGAAAACGTTCCTATCTTTCATTTTTTGACATTTTTGCCCTCATTTCAACCTTTCTTTGCGCTGGACGTCCTTCCGTCCATATTCCTTCAGTTTTTCCGTTAATTAAATACAAAAATACTTTTTTCTTTCCATAAACAAGGGTAAAATTGTCCTCACCCACTTCACCCCTTTTTCCCACCATCAACTTAGTCCATAAGTAACAGTAGCAGCAACATGAATTTGAAAATACTTTAAATGATTAAGTTAAATAAAGAAAAAATATCGTGAGCACATTATATTTCACAATTCCACAACTACTGTTGTTATCATCTTGTGTCACTGAAAAATTTTAGAAAGACATATTAAATGGGTAGTCAATTTATAATGAGCCAAAATGGTGAATGGCTCTTTTTGGCTCAATGAAGAAGATGAATGGCTCATTTTAAATTGACTCATTATAAATTGACTACCCATTTAATATGTCTTTCTAAATTTTTCCAGTGACACAAGATGACAGCAACAGTAGTTGTGGAATTGTGAAATATAATGTGTTCACGATTATTTAACTTAATCATTTAAAGTATTTTCAGATTCATGTTGCTGCTACTGTTACTTATGGACTAAGTTGATGGCAAGAAAAAGGGGTGAAGTGGGTGAGGACAATTTTACCCTTGTTTATGGAAAGAAAAAGATATTTTTGTATTTAATTAACGAAAAAACTGACGAAATATGGACGGAAGGACGTCCACCGCAAAGAAAGGTTGAAATGAGGGCAAAAATGCCAAAAAATGAAAGGTAGGGACGTTTTCCACAATAGACTTGAAAGGTAGGGACGTTTTGTGCCAATTAACTGAATGTTTAACGGAAAAACTGACGAAATATGGACGGAAGGACGTCCAGCGCAAAGAAAGGTTGAAATGAGGGCAAAAATGCCAAAAAATGAAAGGTAGGGACGTTTTCCACAATAGACTTGAGAGGTAAAGACGTTTTGTGCCAATTACCCCTTGTATTTGATCATTATTGCTTTTAATAAAATTGAAAGTCTAAATTCTTTAGATCTATCACCAATCACAAAATTCAAAACCATTGCCATCATCACAGTTACCTATGCTGTCGAGGAAATAGAAGATTTTTTTTTCTTTTTGTATAGACTGTGGAAGAAGATAGAACGGTGGGTTCCAAACTTTTGTGATAGTGATGGTGGTGGTGGTTATGATTGACAATGGCGGAAACCAAGAGAGAGAGTCTAGAGACGAGGACTAGAGAAATGGTGGTGGTGGATTTATATCTGAGAGGAAATGGTGGTCAAAGGCACCGGTGGAATCAGCACCTAACGAGCATCAACGATCGCTTGTACTAGATTCGTTGGGAATTTTTTTTCCTTATATTGAGTGACCGCTCGACGGCTCTCTCTCTGCTTGTGCTCAATATTCATCCTAGAAGGTATCAACATAAATTTCACCCTAGCACAATGCATAAAATAATTTTTAAGTGCAAATGCTAGTAGCATCCTCAAAGGCCAAACAACTCTCTTGGAGCAGAGAACCATCTTGAGAATTATAAACTAGAGGTGTAAGCGGTCGGATTTTACCGATTTTTGACAGACTTTCAAACAAAATCGGTTTGAGAAAAACTCAAATCTAAACCAAATCATTTTAAACGGTTTGAAAAAAAAAACTCAAACCTAAACCTAACGGTTTGGTCCAGTTTTAAATCGCCGGTTACACCGTATATTTTTTTGCTTGTCTACTTTTACGTCATTAATTCATTGAAACTATTTTAAATGGTTTGAAAAAAAAACTCAGACCTAAATCAAACGGTTTGGTCTGATTTTAAATCGCCGATTTCACCGTATATTTTTTTGCTTGTCTACTTTTACGGCATTAATTCATTGAAACTATTTTAAATGGTTTGAAAAAAAACTCAAACCTAAATCTAACGATTTGGTCCGATTTTAAATCATCGGTTTCACCGTATATTTTTTTGCTTGTCTACTTTTACGGCATTAATTCATTGAATTCAATATAATACATATCTCACTAGCAATAGATCTAAAACAAACTAAATACATGTACTATAAATTTAAATACCAACTAAATCAAAGTAAAATTACAATAAACTAAAACATAATTTTTTGTCCGCCATTTTTAGGCTAAAGGCGTTACGATAACAGTACAATAAAAGTCTACTAAACTAAATATAAGGCCAAAAGTATTAATGATGTCCAACAAGTCGTGTCATCATATCTACAAGAAAAAATGTGACTGATTAGACAGAGAAAATAATCGACTACAATAAAAAGCAATTGTTTATAATATCTAAACATAACAATTACACAAGCTTACGGTTGTATGTTCTCACGAACTCAATTTCTCGCATATACTCATACATCAATTGTTGTCACACATGATTCATTGTCTGCATGGTCAAACAAATGCATTCATTACATCATCGTAGTATTAGATACTAGATAGATAAGAGAATCTTCAAAAATATGGTAATAGAAAATATAAATCACATACCACAACTTTCATTGAATCATAAAATGTCTCCACTTCATCTAAATATTTGTGACTCTTTACAACAAATGATCACTAGAGTTATGTAAATGTGTCAAACAGTTAATGTGCTTAAAAATATCAAATTTTACTTTATGCTTACCAGAAAAATTATTAATCTGAACATATACTTCTCCTTTGTTTGCAAATTCAACAAAAAGTACACAATTACATATAACAATTCTTCAACTGCAATGGAACGTATTTTGATTGTACAAAACTTGACAGAAAAAAATAAAACTAAAATCCCGGTTGAGCCTAAAAGCAGGGGAGTCCATTAAATGCTGAAAATAAATATACCTTTTTCTTGGACGAATGCTTAGACTTTTCATCAAATTCAGTGATTCACTTGGCAAAAAAGAGAGAGGCGTCATTTTGGGAAGTGCGGAAGGGACGAGAAGTAGAATTGAAAGAAACCCCTTTTGTATTTCATGTTATTCAAGGGGTGTAAGTAATATAATCCAAGCCCAAATCCTTCATCTTTTCTATTTTGGAGCTCATATGACTTTTAAGGCCTTGGACCTAAGACAAAAATTAAAACTTGACAATAATAATAATAATAATAATAACAACTATTTAGGATTATTTAGTAATAATAACATATATGTAATGGAAAATTAAAAATTGACAAAAATACCCACAAATGACAAAAGTCACAAAACTATTGAATTTTACATATTTTGATGAATTTTCAAAAAAAAATATTTTTTTATTTTTAGTTTTATATATTTTTTTGTCGGTCCAATTTGGTTTTAAACCGAAATTAAAATTCTCAAACCTAAACCAAACCATTTTTGACCAATTTGGTTTCGTTCAAAACCATTTCGTTGACGGGGTTCACGTGGTACCAAACCAATGGTTTCTAAAATACGATTTCAGTTCGATTTTTCCGGTTTGGCTATTTTTGCTTACAGCCCTACAATTCTATTAAATTAAAAGCAATTTGAAGAAAGAAAAATAAACACTCAAGAACACACTGAATTTATAAAGGTTCGTTTCAATGTGAGACTACGTCTTCTCCTACCACTGGAGTAACTCACTATGATGAAAATAATAATAATAATAATAATAATAATAATAATAATAAAATTACAGAAGAAAGTCACACTCCTATCTTCTCTAGCCTCTCTTTCTTTCTTTTTTATGATAATCATGAAGCCTAAAGACCAGCTCCGTGAAATGACAATAATTAGGATCAACAATAATTAAAGGGAAAATTTCACATACAAGAGATTAAGTATAGGGCATTTCAAAAATAAGAAAATAAGTATCATATTTCAACAATCAGAAATTAGCCTAAAAATAAATATAAATCTTAATATAATTTCATATGGAAAACAATCCCGAAGAAATAGGTTGAGATACCGTACAATCAGGATTCTCCAAAAAAAGAATAAATCATCTTTCAAGCTGATTCCAATAGTCAGAAGATCTGAAAATACATCCAATTACCGCCGGCTCTTGCGGAAGTGACGGTGAAACCGAATTCTGGTCACAAATTACAGTCGTGGGTCATATGACGTCGAATTAAAACACGGTGTCTCGAACAGTCACTGATTACATTATTCAGGCGTGTAATTACATTGATCAAGCGTGTAATTGCGATTTATTCATTATAATTTGTCGTTTATTCACGCTAGACAAGTTTCGATTGATCAAAAATGTGATTTTTGACGGAACTGTGATCATGAATATCGGACATTGCTGTTCGAAACTGTTGTGACCGTTATGGAAAACATGTGACCCTGGATACAAGATATAACCTCATGCATTCAGTACGCATGGGTGTTTGTGTCTCGAAATGTGTGA
>NC_036246.1:36169690-36174506 GCF_002742605.1 Olea europaea var. sylvestris | reverse complement strand
ATTATGAAAATAGGACAACAATTTCGTACTTGTTATGCTGTTTGTATCCTCTTTGAAACCAATTTTGAAAGTCAGCAACATCTGCATCTTATACATTCTGATTGTAGTGTTCGAAGACCACTACGTTTCCTGACGATTTCATTTGTTTCATTTCATCGGCAACATAAAGGGATTGAAGTACTTTAGCTGGCTTTGGAGCACTCTTCACCGGCAATCCAAAACTTGGTGCGGCCTCAGGTGAGTGCTGCGTAATAAAATGTGTTTTTTAATATGTGACATGCATTAATCAACAAAATACATAGATTTTTTGATACCTCTTGCTCAATACATTTCGTGTCCTTCAAAACATCGGATATGACCGATTCTACTTGCACTTCAACTTCCTTAGACTTTTTGCAACAATCTGGCTTGGTTGTGTGAATCCAAGACCGAGATCAAAATATGGAGGTTCAATAGAACATGAAAATTCAACTGCACACACAGAGTCAACCTTCGCTTTGCCTTTCGAATCAACACTTTGTTCGACTTTTGCAGCCTGAAAATCAGAACAAAAATGCATTGATGAGAATTGTATATCAAACGGTTTGTGGTAACAGACAAATAAGAGGCAGTCACAGTTGGGGTACTGACTTCGCATGTTGGTCAAGATCCTACAACAATTTCTGGTCCTGCGTGCTCTCTGAATTTTTTCATAATTTCTTCCATTGAACTAGATATCAATGTAGTCACAGAATCAGACATACACTACATGTGCGCTTTGATGTCCAACATGTCAGTACGAATTTCACCTTGCATGCGAACTAGCAGCTTCAGTTTCCTTTTCTGATCAAACTTTAAAGATGACACCTGTGACTGCATTGCCTGGAGCTGTTTGCTTAGCAACCAATTCTCAGACTGTAGATAAGATATCTGTCCTTTGAAATAATTCCTCAATTCGTCGACCACCTGCATCACATGAATACATATAATCAGGTAACTTATGATGATGAATTATAACATTGATCTGTGATCAGCAGTGAAACGTGTATTGGTATGTGACCTAATAACTGAAACCTGTGACCTGAATTTTTATGTGACCAAATGGACTTGTGACATGATTGATGAAATTGGAAGAGCTTACATCTTTTGACGGCATATCCTCTGAATCAGTGGTGTCATCTGACTTACGCTCCCCACTTGGAGAATCTTTATGGATTGATGTCCCCTTCCAACTGGGTGGTGCGTCAACAAAGTCATCATCATCAATGAGGAGATCAGAGTGTCCCAGTCGTCCATCAATTATCAAAAGCATGGTAGTAGATTGTTTCATTCCTGAATTACTTGGTTTTGTACTAGTCCAAGCACGATAATCTGATCGGTGTATGCTACCACCCTTTTCTCTTCTCCACATGTGACCGATCGGGTAGGATAGGTTTCTCATACTGCACCTGACTCATGTATGGCATTGCCATTTCAGTTGGTGGGGGGGTCCAGGTCACATATTTCCAACTGCCATTCATATCACAACAAAAAGTGCAATGTCAACAACCAAAAATTATGTATGAACAAACAGATATAATTTTGCACATCACACATATTCAATTTGTTTCCATTAATTGTGATATAACAAGGGCAAATGGCGCCGTGAAAATGTCTGTGACCTATACTGAAAATGTGTGACATAATGAATAAATCTGTGACTTCGAGAATGCAATTTGTGACTTGACGAAATATATTTGTGATCTAAGAAATATGATCTAGAACATGAAAAAAATGTGCCAGTTTAATATTCCGAAACCAGTACTGCTGCATCAGTGGTCACTTACGTCCGAATTGGAGAAGCATTCAGGTCCCTCAAGCTTCGCAGCCAAAGGGTGATCATCGCCGCCCAGTTCATTATCCTAGGGTACACTCTGGAAATCCATCTCACCGTGTATCCATCGAGACTGGGAATTGTCTCGTAAATCCACATTTGAAACGCTACAAGCAAGCCTCTGAGTCTGTAATGTGTTGATCTCTTACTCAACCCCTCCCTCAATGAATTTACTAGTTTGTCGAACAGCAACTTACCCCATGGAAATACATTCATCGCACTAAAATCTTCAACTAGTACAAATAAGAAGTGATCCACAACCTTCTTGTAGTTTCTCGGATGTAGATAAGACGTTATAAAATACAATGCACCTAGCATGGAAACATCCTCATCCGGAATGTCAGTAGAACCAAGAAATGCTTCCTTGATATTTTCATGAGTAACATTTTTCAACGTTGAAAAATAAAAAAATTTCAATCGTGATAGAGTCTTCTCCATCCTACTTATGTCATCATCGCCGACGTATCTCAGACCAGTCACCAAACAAAATTCTGAAATTGAGAACCGTACGAATCTTCCAACTATGTTGAACCACAACTCACTCTCATTAGGTTGTTGCATTTGTCTCAACAAAAAGTAGTGTATCAGCTGAGATTGGATAACAATTTCCTCGCATTGCAGGAAGTGAGAGAAACACATATTCTGAAAGATTCAACGTTGGGCTTCATTGAGATTGTTTTTGAAGTTCGACACCACACCTTTGACGGGGGTAATTGTAATTTTACCCGAAAACCAACTCTTCTCGGGTATAATGTATCTCCAGGTCTGCAACATCAATCACAATAAAACTCATCAGTTTGATCACAGGTGGGAATCCAGGTAGACACAAACATCAACATATAGGTCACAGATCTGCTCTACCAAAAAAGAAATCAACAACACACATACAGAACGACACAATAGCGTTCCATAATTCACAAATGAACAACCACTTTTGAAAAAAACATTAAAAACCCTTACTATAATCAGGCATTTCGATTACAAATCCAAACAACAAATTCAATGCAATATACATCACAAATTCAAAATACTTCATCCATACACATTACCCATCGATTAAAATGAACATAGGTACGCTCGAAATAAGTGAACAATTGAAAAATATCAAAAACCACCTTCTTCGTTGACTGTTTTGCGACCGAACTTCTGGATTTGTGTCTTTTAGAGGATGATTCCTTCTGCACTTCATCCAACTTCCTTTTACCTCTTCTTCCTGACTTGTGGATTTCAATTTTCTTCCTACGTTTCCCACTGCCTGAACGAGTCATTCTTGAAATTTTAGAAGACTTCGATTAAATTGTGACCACTTTTTTGGAAAGGAATGTAAAAAATATGTGATCGACAGTGGAAGAAGGTCGTCAGGGAATAGCCGGAGAACGATAGTGATGAACGTCCGAATATGGGTTGGATGAACACCGATTTAATCGAAAAATGAGATACGTGAGGGACGTGAGTTTTATGGAAATGACGGTTTTATGGAAAGGACGTGCAAGGAGTTTTTAAAGAAAATACAGTTTCTAAAATTTGAATTACGTGACTTTAGGGAGAGACAGTTATTAAATAATTTTAAATTAATTAGGAAATGAAAAAAAAATCTGATTAGTGAAAATATTAAACTTCCACTCTTATTTGAGAACTATGAATAGATAAACTATGGATTTATGTAATTACCACATAATTAAATTCCACAACTTAACAAATCCGAATATTTTTGTAAAAGGCTCGTGCAAGTTTGGGCCACCCATAGCAAGACTAGTTCTAAACTCCTAACTATTGTCCATCCATCTTTACGCCTCTAGTCTATCTGCAAAGTGTCTTGCTTCAATGAATTCGTATGACCAAAATTTTTAACGCATGCACATGTGAGAAAGCATGAATTGCCAAGAGAACACATTCATTCTTATAAATATTTATGACGAATTTAGTATGTAAAATTTAAAAATACTAGAATAATTTATATCATACGACTCTCTTATTTGATTAATCCTACTCAATTATGCCGCAAACATTGCAAATGACAAAGATCATCACGTGATGTGATAATAACCTATAATTTTTTCAAAAACTGAGGCCATGAATCCACATGATATGTTGTAGAATTTGAAAAGACGTGGGAGGCAACCAAGTCATTTGTCATGCTGGTAACTTGTGCCAAAACGTACGTATGGACAACGTTTCTATCAAATACTAAACTAATTGTGGCACATGACCCGGAACATTTGTCCTAAGAAGATCCAACAATCAATGTGCAAAATGGGTTTGGAGCAAATACTTCTGATTGTCTTTTAGCCACCATAGTTAACACATTAGCTAAAAATCAAATTTGATGAATAAGTTGGTGGATCAATGTTGATAAATCATTACATCTAAAAATTTCAATGGATTAGAAAAGAATTATATATTTATTTAAATTTTTTTTTCAACGTGCTTTCGATCAAATTATAGTTTGATCAAATGTTCGAAATTTGCATTATTTATTATAAATGGGAGGCAACTAAATTTGAATCTAGGTGTTGTGCCTTACTTTATTACCGTGTTAATTATTTTATCTAAAAATGTAAACCTCTAGAGTAATGTGTATTCATTTGAATTTGTCTTACATTAATTATAGAGGTTAACACTCGGTTATATATCGATGCTAAAATTCTCAAATTAATTTGAACTCGTGATAAACTTTATAGAATTCAAGATATGAGAATTTTACCTATTATCACAAGTGATATTAGTGTTTATTAATTAGCATATATTTGGCAAGTGTTTATAAACTATTATAAATGAATGATGAGTGAGTGAATAATATTTGTGGATCTCACAGATATGTAGATAAAAAATAATTTGACTTTTAACTTGTTAATAAACACTTATCAAATATAAGTAGACTAGCTAGTGCTTGACCGATTGATACTAAGTGTCTGTTTGAAATTTATATATATATATATATATATATATATATATATATATATT
>NC_036246.1:36167569-36169584 GCF_002742605.1 Olea europaea var. sylvestris | reverse complement strand
CTCCCACCACCCCCAAAAATAATTTTCCATCACTTATTCTATGAGATTCATAAATTTTCTCTAATTTTTAACTATGCATTCTTAAAAAATCATTTTTTTACTTAAAAAAATCCGTCCCAAACAAACCCAAGATAAGAATATAAAGAATACTTTAATTAAAGTTTTGCCTTTATATATTGAATACTTTGTGAACAAAAAGTCAAAATGTAATTAAAAACCTTTCACCAAAGCACATTACGGATAGTATTACAGTATTCCCGGCGAATTGACAAATCTGCTCTTAAATTGTTTGGTTAAGATTAAAAACTCTTTTGCTTTTATTGTGATGTCTGAAATCTCTATCAAATTTGAAAGTGTGCAGGGAGTCAGGCGTCATGATTGGGCGCAATGGCGCCCAAACTTGAAAAAATGGACAGTGAGGCTGGCGCCCATGGTTCTGCTTGATTCATTCTATATATAGCTGGTTTTTCCCCTTCATTGGAACCCGATTTTTGGAGAGAAAAAGTGAGAGAGCTTGGATTGAATTTAACAAGTAAGAGGTTGTTCTTCTTGGGTATAAATTCAAAGCTATTTTCTTTTCTTGGTGATTAACTTGAGGCTTGTTCAAGTAATCCAATCCATTGTTCTTCATTTATATATTGAAAATCATTTCTTCCCCATTTTCTTGTTCTTCAAGTGGTTTGGAAATTTTCACATTGTCAAGCTTAATTTCTTGGGCAATCTTTGGGAGGTCATTTTCCCAACAATTTGGTATCAGAGCTACATCCTAAATCAAGGTGGTTAAGCTTCGATTTTGTGGTGAGTTGCTTGAACTTTGTTGTGCACAAGGTGTTTGTGAAAATTCCCAAGTGAACTTTTGTGGTTTATTTTCGGTAAACAAGTGAATAAATCATGTCTACTAGAGGAATGGTGAAGATTGGGAAGTATGAGATAGAAAAATTCAATGGGAAGAATGATTTTTCATATTGGAGAATGCAAATGAAAAATTTGTTGATTTCTCAAAAGTTGCACAAGGCATTGGCGGGAAAGGAGAAGAAGCACGTTGATATGTCGGACGAGGATTGGGAAGAGCTAGATCTTGAGGCACGAGCGTCTATCATTCTTTGCCTTGAAAGAGATGTTGCTTTCTTGGTTGATAGTGAGGTAACGGCGGTGGAGGTGTGGACAAAGTTGGAGGCGAATTTCATGACGAAGACTCTAACAAATCGGATCTACTTGAAGTCCAAATTGTATACTTGCAAGATGGATGAAGGTACACCAATCCGGGAGTACGTCAACAAGTTTGATAGGATCATATCGGACTTGAAGGACATTGATGTGGATGTAGATGATGAGGATCAAGCACTTCTACTACTTCTTTCATTGCCAAAGTCTTACGAGAACCTAGTACAAACATTGATGCTTGTGGGTGATAAACTTGTGATGGAGGACACTAGAACGTCACTTCTAGCGGATGATCTTCGAAAGATTGCAACTAGTGGCATGTCTACCATTGGTAACAAGGAGCAAGTTCAAGGATTGTTTGTAAGGGGTAGAAGCAATGTGCGAACAAAGGGTAAGGGAGAAATATCTAGGTCGAGTTCTAGACCTCTTGCGGAAAGGTCTTGTTTGAAATGTGGCGAGCTTGGGCATTTCAAGGCGAATTGTCCAAACAAAAAGGGTTGGAAGAAGAACAATAAGAACAACAACAGTGGAAAGGTGCAAGTCAAGCAAGAGGTAAGCTATGCATCGGAAGGAGGGGAAAGCGATGAGTGCTACACCATCTCTTGTGATGAAGAGACCTCCGGTAAGTGGATTCTTGACTCCGGATGCTCTTACCATATGTGTCTAAATAGGAAGTGGTTTACTACCTATAGAAGCACTGATGGTGGAACCGTGTTGATGGGTAATAACCATTCATGTAAAACGGTGGGGCTTGGTTCAATTAGAATCAAGATGCATGATGGAGTGGTTAGAACATTGATGAATGTTAGAAATGTTCTTGATTTGCGGAAGAACCTTATCTCTGTTGGTGC
>NC_036246.1:36163293-36166730 GCF_002742605.1 Olea europaea var. sylvestris | reverse complement strand
GTACATTTCGAGAGAAATCGATGTGTATGCGATCCTATGCTGGTTTGGGCAGAGAATGGTGGGCAGAGTCGGTTGCAAATGCTTGCTATATTGTGAACCGGTCTCCACATTCAAGGTTAGATGGAGATGTACCTTATAGGGTATTGACAGGAGAACATGCAGATTATGAGAAACTCAGAACATTCGGATGCACAGCCTACTATCATGTCAACGAGGGAAAGCTTGATGCGAGGGCCAAGAAGGCTATATTCTTGGGGTATGCGGCAAGTGTTAAAGGCTATCGCCTTTGGTGTTTAGAGGATTCTAAGTTCATAATCAGCAGAGATGTTACTTTTGATGAGAACTCCATGGTAGTTTCGTTGAAAGCTACAGTGCCCGGTGGTGATGATGTTGAGACTACAATGTCTCAAGTTGTTGACATAGAACCTAGAGATCAACCTGATTCTAGGCATGTTCAAGAGGAGCATCAAACAGACACTCAAGATGAGAGTGATGATGCACTTGAACAAGAGGCGATTCAGCAAGAGAATGTACAGGCACAGCAACAGCAGCAGCTTGCAGATAACTTGGCTTCCTCTAGGCCACACCGTACTTATAAGCAAGTTCTAAAGTTGGGGTCAGACGAGCCTTTGAGGCACCATGGGCAGACAAATTTGGTTGAGTATGCACTCTCGGTGGAGGATGATGAGCCTACCACTTTCAAGGAAGCTATTTTAAACAACAATAGCAAGAGTTGGTTGGCGGCAATGGAAGAAGAGATGAAATCACTTCACAAGAACCAAACATGGGAGGTTGTCCCATTGCCTATAGGTAAAAAAGCTATTGGTTGCAAGTGGTTGTATAAAAAAAAGGAGGATCCTACCAAACTCGGTGGTACAAGATTCAAAGCGAGGTTAGTGGCTAAGGGGTTTGCACAAAGAGAGGGAGTTGACTACAATGAGATCTTTTCTCCTGTGGTCAAGCACACTTCCATTCGGGTGCTATTAAGTATTGTTGCTCATCATGATCTTGAGCTGGAACAACTCGATGTCAAAACCGCCTTCTTGCACGGGGACTTGGATGAGGAGATCTATATGCATCAACCTGAGGGCTACAAGGTTGAGGATAAGGAACGTCAGGTATGTCGCTTGAGAAAATCACTATATGGATTGAAGCAATCTCCTCGGCAGTGGTACAAGCGTTTTGACTCCTTCATGCTAAAGCATGGTTTTTCCAGAAGTGAGTATGACTATTGTGTTTATATTCGGAAACTTCGGGGAGGTAACTATATCTATCTTCTTCTGTATGTGGATAAAATGCTTATCGCTTCGAAAAGTAAGGTGGAGATAGATAAGTTGAAATCTCAACTTGGTAAAGAATTTGAGATGAAGGATATGGGGGCTGCTAGGAAAATACTGGGTATGGAGATCAGAAGAGAGAGGACGAACCGGCGAATGTTCTTGAGTCAGAAAGGCTACATTGAGCGGGTTATTGCTAGGTTCAGGTTGCAAGGTGCAAAGTTGGTGGTGACTCCATTGGCTCCACATTTCAGGCTCTCTGGTAAACAGTCTCCTACTACAGCGGAAGAAAAGGTACGCATGGATCGTGTGCCTTATGCGAGTGTAGTTGGCATTTGATGTATGCCATGGTTTGTACACGCCCAGATATTTCACAGGCGGTGAGTGTGGTCAGTAGATTCATGGCGAATCCGGGGAAGGCACACTGGGAAGCTGTGAAGTGGATCCTGAGGTACTTAAAAGGTACCGCGGATACGGGTTTATGTTTTGGTGGAGATGCATGTCATATAAGTGGGTTTGTGGACTCGGATTATGCGGGTGATCTAGATAGACGACGATCTACTACTGGATATGTGTTTTGCATACATGGTGCCCCAGTTAGTTGGCGATCGATGTTACAGGCTACAGTTGCTCTTTCTACTACAGAGGCCAAGTATATGGCCATGGCAGAGGGAGTGAAGGAAACATTGTGGTTATGGGGTCTTCTAGATGATTTGGGAATTGAGCAGGATTGTGTGGACTTGTGGTGTGATAGCCAGAGTGCGATTCACTTGGCTAAGAATCAGGTTCATCATGCTCGAACCAAGCTTATTGACTTCAGGTATCATTTTGTGCGTGATGTTATAGAGGAAGGTGATATTTCACTCTCGAAGGTACACACAAATGAGAACTCAGCTGACATGTTAACCAAAGTGGTAACGGGTAGCAAGTTTCAACATTGCTTGGACTTGCTTCAAATTAGCCCATGTTGATATGCCCGAGTGGGCATGGCCCTTCGGGGCGGGGTTGAAATGAGGTGGAGAGTTTATGAAGGTGGAGGTGAACTACGGAGGCTTGATCCCGAGTTTTAGGTACGTAGGCAACCATGGTTTGAATGGTACAGTCGAGTTTGGCGCTTCCTGCTTCTTCTTGTGTTCGTCCAAAATTTGAGGTCGATCAAATGATGTACGAGGTGGAGAATTGAAAGTGTGCAGGGAGTCAGGCGCCATGGCGCCCAAACTTGAAAAAATGGACAGTGAGGCTGGCGCCATGGCGCCCATGGTTCTGCTTGTTCTTGGCGCCATGGCGCCCGATTCAGTCTATATATAGCTGGTTTTTCCCCTTCATTGGAACCCGATTTTTGGAGAGAAAAAGTGAGAGAGCTTGGATTGAATTTAACAAGTAAGAGGTTGTTCTTCTTGGGTATAAATTCAAAGCTATTTTCTTTTCTTGGTGATTAACTTGAGGCTTGTTCAAGTAATCCAATCCATTGTTCTTCATTTATATATTGAAAATCATTTCTTCCCCATTTTCTTGTTCTTCAAGTGGTTTGGAAATTTTCACATTGTCAAGCTTAATTTTTTGGGCAATCTTTGGGAGGTCATTTTCCCAACAAAATTACATTAACTAGTTTTTAGAACGCTGTTAAAAAAGTTGAACTTAATTTGATAAACTAATATGTTTAGAAGTACTGAATAAAATTAGATTTTATTTGATATTGACTCATCATAAAAATAAAAAATAAACAAAAGGTGAATTCAAATTAAAATTTGTTAAGATCTTGAGTTAATATAGAGATTGAATTGGTTAATCATCTTTTAATTTTATTTATTTATTTATTATTATTATTATTATTATTATTATTATTATTATTATTATTATGGATATCTTACTCCACTGATAATTTAGGATATGTAACACGTTAAATTGAATATGAATTGATATATTTTTTTTTCTTTTTGAGAAGTTTAGTGCCATAAAATTTATCTATTTCTCAATATAGTCTCACACGAATGTCATTAAACCTCTATTTGAGCCCATCCCATTTTCTAAAAATTAATTTTTAATCACCCATTCTCCGAATAAAATAATTTTAATTGCACATAAACTCAACATTTTCCCTTACTATTTTTAATCATATATTCTCAAAAAATTCACTATTACAAAATCTATTTTCAAAAG
>NC_036246.1:36159150-36163223 GCF_002742605.1 Olea europaea var. sylvestris | reverse complement strand
CAGAGCTAAGTGTAATGACAAACCACTTGGCATCATGAAGCAACACTATAAAAGGTACATATAGCTCTTGTTTGGTGAGGATTAAAATTAAATTTTTAGTAGATTTTAATTAGAAGTCTATGAAAGGTGTGATTGAAAAGTTATTAATCTCATGAAATGCGTATTTAAAATTGATTGAACACTTTGATCTGTATTAAAATTTTGATTTCAATTCCCAACAAACAGGAGCAGAGTATTAGTTATGGGGGCGGTTGTTCGCTTTGTTTGAGCCACATTTTTTTTATAATAAATGTGACCTTTA
Organism: Olea europaea var. sylvestris; assembly: GCF_002742605.1. Lineage (NCBI taxonomy): Eukaryota > Viridiplantae > Streptophyta > Magnoliopsida > Lamiales > Oleaceae > Olea > Olea europaea. Next base: position 36,162,922 of record NC_036246.1, on the reverse strand, counting down.
TTTATTGTCATATTTAAGATCTTAAACTTTTTTCCATCACACGTTAATTTTAATCTTCGCTAATTAACACAACTTGTCTCTAATGATGGTTTTCGTTCAAATTTTTTTGTTAACGCACTTTAAAATGAGGGACAAATATTTAATCATAATTTTATATTTTTTTTTACTTATTTAAAAGTACAAGGGATAAGAAAAAAAAATCTTTTATTTCCCCTTAACAGAATTTTGGACAAAAACCTTGACGAGTGAAAAGATGTGCTAATTAATTAAGATTGAGAGCAATAATATGATAAAAAAAAAAAAAAAAAAAACTAAGAACTTAAGTGTGACAATGAATGAATGTTTAGCCATTAACTAATTAAATGATCCAATTAATAAATTGTTATGTATTTAAAGGAATAAAATGAAATAAACTTTGTTTCATGAACTAAATTCCTATTTGGTTGAAAAGTTGATAAAACAAAGTGTATTTTGAAAAAAAGTCAATGAAATGTATGTGTGAAAAGTTGATAAAAGTTGTGAATCTCATGAAATGTGTGGTTGAAATTGAGTTTTGAGGAAAAAATGAATTATAGAAAATGGAAGTCAAACGAGCTAAGTATAGAGGAACGATTAATAACCGAAAAAAAAAAAAATAAATAAAATGATTTTTTCCTTATTACATTTAGAGACCATAAATAACAGATATAGCACTACACTCCAAATATAGGATATAAATACAAATATATCAGAATCCACCTGTTTCCTAAAAAATTCAACTACGCTAAAATATTGTATTTATTGTGTCACTGTCAGTGATGTCTTCAAGAAATAACTGAAGATCATTCAAAGAATAAATTTATAAATAATAGTGAATGAGTTGGATGAATAGTCTATACGACTTTGATTGCACGTTTAGTACGTAATACTAGATAGTATTAATATTGTGAGGTGCTACTCAATCGTCTCGACCAAACGTGCCATGAGTCATGATCAGCAGAAGCTCCATAAGGGGATATCAATATCTTCATAAGGATCATCCATAATTAAAGGATCAAAAAATGCTCCATTGAGGATATCTGTGTACTTGGGGGAATCAAAGTTGTACCATGAGGCCATTGCAGGCTCATCTGCAACATAGGGTACTGTGTAGTCACTGATCAATGGTGGTGCTAATGAGGCAGCATCATCCTCAATGAGGCTGCAGGTAGGTGATGAAGAAGACAAAGTTGGAGATGGGGTGGCCGGAGGTGGTGTTGAGGCTGATGACGTGGAAGAGATGGGCGGTCCTGGCGGAGGAAAATTACCGTTGGCGGCGGCAGCTGCGGCGGCAGCCACTCTTTGGATGGACTTAGGGGACATGATGGTGTTATGGTGGAGGTTTTGTGATTTGGATATTGGGAAGTTGAAATTGGCTGAAGTTCCCTTAAGGCACAAAAGAGCAGCATCATATGCCCTAGCAGCTGCCTCTGGTGTTGTATATGACCCTAACCATATTCTTGTTTTTTGGTTAGGTGCCCTTATTTCAGAAACCCATGATCCCCAGCTTCTCATTCTAACTCCCTTGTACTTCTTTATGTAGAAAGATTTCGAGCTCGACGACGACGACGATATTGCGGACGACAAAACTTCTTTGGCCGCCACAGATTGGATCTTTTGCTCTTTCTTCACCATTCTTGGATACTTTAAAGAATCGATATCAGTGTGGTCTCACAATGTTCTGGACTCAACTATTGTGTACTTGAATCGATGAACAACTGAACACCGAATTAAGGGTTTCTATTTCTTTGTATACCTGATAAGGAAAATGCAATTGGGAAGTGATTATTTAAGGAGAGAAGATTGATATTTATAGATGGGTTTTTGGGTTGGATGTCCTGGACAGATCTACCTAGTCAAGGGTAGTAATGTCTTTATGTAACATGAAATGGGTGACAGATATTTTCCAATAAAAACATATACCAGTGATAATGACATTTCTGTCCCATGGTAAAACGCTCATAAGACCCTCTGAATTGAAATTATAATTGTTACAAGACTAGCTCCCTTTTTTAATTTGTTGTTACATCTATGTCAAGCTTTCTTACTAAGACATCTTCTTAGATCAGTACAAGATATGTCCCTACAATAAATATTTTTTCCTCAATTTATTCTCAATTTATATCATCCCATGTGCTGACATGCATTCTCATTTTAATGTTTAATGACTCAAAACTTGAGAACAAAGCATAGTTATAATATTGACCCTAGAATATAGCCCCTGCTTGGTTCAATTAAAAAATTAAATGAAAATATAAGTCAAAGTCAACAATTATTTTTAGCCATATATTTCATGAAATCCACAATATTCCAATCATATATTTCATCAATTTTTATTAAAATTTATTAAAAATCTAATTTTCATCTAAATTAAATTAAACAGATGCATAATCTTTATGATCAAGTTGAAGAGAATATGAAGCTGCCTCTCCTTTTCCTTATCAATTATATGCCGAGTAAAGCTGAGAGGTGTCAAGTTTTTCAAAAGCTTCCCCATCACAGATATGCTAATGAAAGGTATATTTGCATTGCATATGTTAGAAATCAAAATTTAATAATAAATATTTTGTAATATTCATTCTAGATCAGTTCTTGACTCGCACCACAACTCCACAAATAACTTTCATTGCCATTGGGGCCACTCATCAGTCTTTTGGCCATATGGGTTTTACATTTAGAAATACATATAAAATACATATATAAAATGAACTTGGAATTGAATAGTTGAATTTGAAGTTTGGTGCTCATTTTCGAAAGATTCTTTATTTAAAAATAGCATTTTTAAATTTAGAGAGTTAAAATTTTTATGCACTCTGATTCTTTTATTTTGATTTTCTCAAAAAGCATTTATTGATTTTTCATTATATTTTATTCAATATAATTTTTATTTGTCAATGGCCAATCAATTTAAATATGGTTTGTATAGTTTAAGAAATAGAATATTGAAATATGTGAATGAAATCAATGTTCATTAAGAATATATAGAGTGCACACTCTCTATTTTAAAAAAATAAAATAGAGTTTTTTGGAGCTTATTTTAAGCCTTAGCTAGCTCTTTAAAAGAAAATGCATTTCATTTTTAGAAAATCTCTTGAAATTGCTCTTAAATAACTATAATATTGTATTAACGATAAAAGTTCACGTAACTCAAGCAATAGTATGACATTTGAGCACAAAAAGGTCAATTTGACATGATTAATTAAAACTCAAACAAATAGTCAAATTTTGAGATTAGTGTTCTAAAACAAGTTAGCAATTTAACGAGATGGGACGAAAATGAGCCAAACCCCTGAACCGTCCCCATTTGCCACCCGATATGTTAAAAAGTAAATAATAATATCATTTTTGATAAAACTCTAAAGTATCAATAATCACATATTATACACAACATGTATATGTACATTAAGTATAATGAGAAATGATCTAATGGGCATCGGTGTTTAATTTATGTTAAGCGCCGAAGACAGGGCACATCATTTGACTAATGAATAAGTTAATCGTAGGTTCCATGAATTTAATGATTCACCAAATTAATTGTTGTGACATGTAATCGATGTTTTACATAAACTAAACACCGATACTTATCATTTTTCTAAGTATAATAACCTCTCTCTACATGTGTATATTTATAAATGTGAATACAATAATAATGCATGCTTGAAAGTGAAACATAGTATTCAGTCAAAAGCAGCTTCCAGGAGACTGCAGGAAGCTTATGGGAGTGTGCTTTTTTTTTTTTTTTTTTAAAAATTAA
>NC_036246.1:36149828-36159078 GCF_002742605.1 Olea europaea var. sylvestris | reverse complement strand
AAAGATAAGAAAAACAGCTGGTGCTTCTCTGTCTTGCATGCATCTCATAAAAACGCGTTATATATAGAATCAAGGTACTGTCCGGATAGAATTAAATAAAGAATTTGCAGTAAGCGCAACCGTTTGATGGGCTACAAGATGACGCCTGCATAAATTGACTTTTGCTCTAGGAATTCTCGAATTCACTCATGGTAAGGTACGAATGAAAGATAGATCTCTTTCTGCTTTGGGAAAAGCCAGTGCACACACATGAACATGTTGACATGCATCGTTTGGAGCAAAATTCCCTTTCCCACGTGGGGCCATGGGTTCACACAAGCAGAAATTAACCATTAGAAGGGCCGGTTTGGAAGTGATTTTTTCCCCCAAAAAATTAATTTTTTAATCGTTATTTCACTATTTTAATCGTCATATTTGACTTCTTCTCTCACATGTGGATCCCACTTTTCTTCTAACGGTCAAAAAATCAATTTTTAAAATCCCTCCCAAACAGGCACGAAGTGTAAACTGGCTTGACGTGAATGTGGGGCCATGGGAGAGGTTCACACAAGAAGAAATTGACCATCAGGCTTCTGTTTTGTAGAAATTAAAGTTAAAATTTTAATTTAAATCAATGTCGATAACTAATTTTAATAACACATTTTATGGAATTCACACTTTTCAACTACATATTTCATCAATTTTTATCAAAATCTACTAAAAATTTGATTTTTAATTCCCAGCAAACAGGGTTAGAAGTGTAAAGTGGCTTGACATGAGACTCGGCCACCATAGTCAATAGAGCTATTTAGATTCAACCCAACTCATCTCTATTTTATCACATGAATAGATTATGCAGCGAGTAAAATTATGGTGATCCAATGTCAGCTTGACCATAATTGTCTTCACATAAGTGTATGAAAAGATCATACCACGGCATCCATAATTCATTTTTGGCAAGTTGATGACCAATTTCGGGAAGGTCATTCCAATAAAAGCCTATACCGTCACAGGATGACTTTAATTTTCAAAATGTCTATTCACACATTAAAGTTTCATCAAATACTTAACATGTGAAATTTTTTAAAAGTCCAGTAACATAAATCATTTTATATTTCTTCACACTAACTCGATCTTGCATTATTAAAGAAAAAAAAAGAAGAAGAAAGATTCTCGTCTCAGAGAGAGAGAGAAAGAGGGAGAGGCTTGAGTACTAGTATTGCAATCTTTAATGAACGTGCCTAAGAAGAAAAATGTCGGGTCAATCCGTACAAGCCTCTCTCCTTCCTCGTAGACACAAATGAGAACATACAGTCAATAATTAATTAATTTTCATAATTATAGTTTAACATTAATTAGTGTCACAAGGTGGCTGACAGCATGACTCTTGTTATAATGTTAATTACATGCATTTTCTAACTATTTCTTACTTTCTTAGGAGTTTGAAAGAAATTTCATCCCAACAAAAATAAGGTTGTTACATCAAAAAAATGACATGACCTGACAAGGGTCACCTTCATCTGCCAATCGCCCAGCCTACATTATAATTTGTGCCATGATCTCCTATTCTTTCAAGTATGGTATTCACTTCGGTAGTTTACTACAATACAATTATAGCTCGCTAATCGCTATGCTACAATTACACAAGTAATTGATGAATAATCAATGTATGATTTCCCCAACACAATGTTCTTAAAGATAGATATCCATGAAGGCATTTCATTCATAAGGATTGATCAATGAAAATACCCCATTAATTAGATGGGTCTAGCCGGCTAGAGGGAAAGTCAATATCCTTCATTAACAACGATATGAGATATGCTGTCCAATTTGTTATCCAATTTTTTTCTCATTGTCACTTGTGCTTAAAGTTCAATGATAGTTTAATATAAAATGATGTGTCAATCATTCATTGGTGGACAGCAGATCTCAACTCATTAACAACTTGCATTGAAATGATGACATGGTTCGAAAATTATTAACTATAATATTCGAATTTTCTGTATCTTACCTTGTTCTTGTCTTACTCAACATCCTAAACTTAGGAACAGTATTTTACACATACACATGAAGTTTTTGCCATCCATACCTAAAAATAATAGCGTACATCTCGATGCGATGCATCCCTATGAAAAAACTGATTGAACAAATCTTAAGGGTAGTTTTTTCAATCATGCTACAATCCCACCCTAATTAAGTAATTGACAGATAGGTTGACATAGTGCTATGATAATTTATCATTTGACTGTTTTAAACATTGTCATAATTTCCATCCACCTAGGAATTTGTCAACCTCTATGTCACAATTCATTTGGCATAGTGGTTTAATCTTTTTTTTTTTTTTTCTTTTAATATGAGAGGAGGTTGGTGTGAACTAGTACAGTGGCAAGTACATCCGTACTTAGGTAGCATATATTAATGAGAATAAGTTAAGATTAATAATAGAAAGCTTCAACGCAGGCAAGCTGAGCCAGCTAACGTTGTAGATTGAAAGCTTAAATTAATCTATTAGTCTAGACCCACATCTGAAATTAAATCAACTAAAAGCAACAAAGTTACTTATTAATTATTTTTAGATGATTAAGGTAATTAATTCAATTAATTTATATTTTTAAACAATCATAAACATTCAGATCAAAGCAATAAATAAATAAATAACAGCAAATATGATCACGAAGGAAAATTGCAACTTAAGATAAAAAACCTCCGGGCAAATTTGTTAGTGAAATCCAATAGAAAAATTAACTTATGGTTAGTCCAGACACTATTAAACCTTAGCTGACTCTAGACACCTAACTTATAAATCATCGAGGAACTCTTCTGGTTGTGCACGCCCGCATTTTATGAAGTTCGAATGTTGATCTTCTTGATCTTCACTTTCTTTAACTTCTTTTTGGACTCTACCAACCTAAATCTATTTCTTACTATAACTTGGACTCAATAAATCCTATTTTGATTTTGATTGCGACTCAATTAACTCCTAAAACAATTCAACTAAAACATGATTTCGACTAAGGAATTTGACAATTATATAATTTGGACCTCTAACATGGACCATTTTACCTCCGTTTGGTAAAAGTTATAAATTATTCCTTATAAATGATCAAACTTTATTTTCGAACACACATTTTAAGGAACTCACAAATACCATATCCATTTGTCTACCACTTAATTCTATCTATATATAAATTAAATTGTTCATAAATTCTTCCGAAACATATGCAGAATTGTTAAGGTCAATAGCCAATTGGTATTTGGTTTGTTTTATTCATTCAACAGTTTTCTACAAATTAACGATGGGTAAAAGTGCAATGGATTGAAGGATATGTATAGATTGCATTGGTTAATCATCTTTCAATTCTCTTGATATCTTATTGCACTAAATAAGTTACAGTAAAAGCTAGATTAAGCCCCTGCTTGATGTGAATTTTGATCTTGGTAAAAATTTAAATCAAAATTAACAATTAATTCTAATCACATATTTTATATAACTTACATATTTTCAAACACACATTTCATTGACTTTTACTAAAATTCACTATAGTTCTAATTTTTAGCTATTCCAAATAGGGACTCAATATGATCAATCATGCTACTTGCACACTCTCCTTCCTACAATTGGTTGACACTCTTACACATGGATTCATCGAAGTCATTGATTTTGAACCCATCGTCACATAATTGCACATATTGCTAAAAAGGTTGAACCCCAATCTTGAGGGCCCCTACCGTCCCACCCTTAGAATTTTGTGAGAAGGTAAATCGTGGGATGTGCCCCAATAGATCAAAGAACAAGAGCTGCCTGTACATTACGCCTATAAGGAGTCTAATTCCATGTCTCAGGAATCGAACCCTCATACTACGACTGTTAACAAGGCGTGAAATAACCTCACTCCTTTCCTTTGCACTACTAGGTTATGCCCCGATGGACTAATTGCACATATTTCTTCTCCATAGGGAGGGATGTCAATAAAGGTGTAAAGCACGATTTACATCTAGCATATTGAAATTACTAAAGAAGCGCCTTCACGTAATGAAATATGTCTAATTCATTTAACATATTTATGACATACCACTAAGCCTTGACGAAACAATGCTACAATAAAGTAACAATCCATTATTAGAATGATTAAATCAACCCCTTATATATATAAAGGAAAATAGATCATACTTTTGGTTCACGAGATAAATTAAACGAGGAACAATTTATATTACAATTTAACTTGAAAGAAATATTAATTTTTGCCTCATTACATGTAGGGATGACAAACAACATAAAGTATAGAGTACAAATTTATATGTTTCTCTCTTCTGAATTCTTGTTTTCTAAAAAATTCAACATTAATACTAAGATATTAAACATTTTTGGTCAGTAACGTCTTCAAGAAATAACTGAAGATCATCCAATGAATGAAAGTATAAATAATAGTGAATGAGTTGGATCAATAGTACTTTGAGTGTACGTCTGGTACATAGTACTGGACAATATTAATATTGTCAAGTGCTACTCAACCATCTAACCAAAAGTGCCTCTTGATCAGCAGAAGCTCCACAAAGGAATGTCGATATTGTCGTAAGGATCTTCCATTATTAATGGATCAAAGAATTCCCCGTTGAGGAGGATATCTGTGTACTTGGGGGAATCAAAGTTGTACCATGAGGCCATTATTGTCTCTTCTGCAACATAGGGTACTGTGTAGTCATCGATCAATGGTGGTGTTAATGAGACAGCATCATCTTCAATGAGGCTGCAGGCAGGTGATGAAGAAGATAAAGTTGGAGATGGTGTTAATGGTGATGGAGTTGGTGGTGTTGAGGCTGAGGAAGTGGAAGAGATGCATGGTTCGGGTGGAGAAAAGCCATTGTTGGCGGCTGTGGCTGCGGCAGCAGCCACCCTTTGGATGCACTTAGGGGACATGATCGTATTAGGGTGGAGGTTTTGAGATTTGGATACTGGAAAGTTGAAATTGGCTGAAGTTCCCTTAAGGCATAAGAGAGCTGCATCATATGCCCTAGCGGCTGCCTCTGGTGTTGAATATGACCCTAACCATATTCTTGTTTTTTGGTTAGGTGCCCTTATTTCAGAAACCCATGATCCCCAGCTTCGCATTCTAACTCCCTTGTACTTCTTTTTTAAGAAAGATTTCGAACTCAATGATGACGATGATGGTAATGAGGACGACAAAACTTCTTTGGCTGCCCCGGATTGGATCTTTTGCTCTTTCTTCACCATTCTTGAAAATCTTGAAGAATCAGTATTTGTGTTGTCTCACAATTTTTTGAACTCAACTCGTGTTACTTAAAACGACAAACAACTGAACCTCAATTGAATCTTGAATCCAGACTCAAGATGTGATGAGCTAAAATGGGTGATGAATCGAAGAAATATTTCTCTTTTCTTTGTACATCTGATGAGGAAAATGCAATTGGGAAGTGATTATTTAGGAGAAATGGTTGATATTTATAGCCTATAGGTGGGGTTTTGGGTTTGATGTGATGAGCAGATCTACAGTCAAGGATAGTAATGTCTTCTTGTAATATGAAATGGGTGACAGATAATTTCCAATAGTTTATTAAATAAAAAAATATTTACCGATGATAATGACATTTCTGTCCCATGATAAAACACCTTTAAGTCCTTTTGAATTGACATAGTAATTGTTAATAGATTTGATATCGACTACACAGGTAAGTTTCCAACATTTGACTTGACTTAGATTATCCCGTTTAGTCTCGTTAATTTTCATTCAATTCCATTCCATTTTTTTCCCTCCTATTTTTAATCACACAATTTTTCATAAAATAATATTACACGTAAATTGAATTCTTTTTTTTAACCACTCATTTAAAAAAAAAAAAAAATTATTCCATCCATTTTCATTACCACAAAATGGGGGCCAATCGGGGGCTAATTTGACAAAAGGATAAAATATAGCTAGATCTGTAACAACTGCAAAATATTCTGCATCTTTTATTGAATTTTCTGTCTACAAAAGAAAAGTAAAAAAAAAAATTATTCTCATTCGATATCACCTTCGTCAAGACAATAGTGTATTCTCAATTAATAACATGACAAAGAATCCAGGTTAATTCAGATCCTATTTTTACTAAGTTATCTTTTCCCGGTTCAAAACTTTGAAAAAGTACAGTTAGTTTCGCCATAAATATGAAGCTTCTCCTCCTTTTCCTTGCCAATTGTATATTTTTATGTTGATTACAGCTGAGAAGTGTCAATTTTTTCTAAAGCCAACACATATGATCGGAAAATTAAAGGCACACTTTTGAGGTCTGGATTGCATAATTTAATAAACCAGCAATTAAACTTGAATAAAATACATATTTTAATGCATTCTAGAGTTCTTGACTTACACACAAGTCACCACATAAGATGAATAAAAAATAAAAAGAGGAGTAAATTTTTAATTTTTGGCATATGGGCTTATAAATATACATATAAAATACATTTAAAAAATATATTATTGACAATGATAAAATTTTATTACGTTTTTTATATATGAAAGAATAACTGTGATTAGATGGAATTTCAAGATGTTCACATGAATAATTCTATCCATCAGATACTCAAATGAGGAGTTGGGATTCAAGAATATTTTCAAATAATTAAGTCACTATCTTGTATGTGCATTTTAATGTTAAAATTTCCATGTTGCCTAGATAAAAAGAATAAATATATATATGTACCGAAAATAGGTAATCGAATTGGTGCCCTACTCTCACATGCGCGCGGGCCCGCGTGCATTTAAAAATTCCAGCTTGTGGGACCCATCATTCCATTGTGAGTGTAGATAAAAGATTCGATAGTAATGTGTAGGTAAATGTAGCATTGTCCAGATGAAAATCCCATGTTAATATACACTGTAATCCTCTCTGTATGCGTGAATAAAATAATGGATGATATAGAGAGAAACATAGGATTCTATGAAAAGCAGCTTCTAGGATTCTGCTAAATGCTTATGGGAGTGTGCTTGTCTGAGAATAATCTATACAAAATCAAGAAATTAAAAATAATCTTAAAAACAAAACGCGCAATGGGACAGTAAATAACGTAGCATTAATAATAAGCAGAAAAAAGATAAGAAAAACAGCTGGTGCTTCTCTGTCTTGCATGCATCTCTTAAAAACGCGTTATATAAAATTATATACATACGCATAAATGAAAAAGGTACATGAGATGAGATCAGATGAGGGATTTATTATTTTTTTTTAATTTTTTTTGTATCAATCCTCTTTTGAGAAGAGAGAGAAAAAAAAATATTGCCATTTTTAGTTTGAGTTGAACATGTATTGCACGTTATTATGAAATATTTTATAAGTTCTATATAAAAGTAATAATTGATACCAATTTGTTGGGAGGATTTGAAGAGTCTCAATTGAACTAAAGAAAATAAAATTTATCATAGAAATTTAAGAGAAAAAAATTGTACTTTCAAAACTCAATTTCTATTAATCAAAATTTTTGTGATAATGAAATACCACAAATGAACAATCTTTTAATACTATGTGCTCGTTTGGTAGAGATTTTGATAATTATTTTTTTGACTGTTAGAAATTAATTGGGTTTTACCCGTGAGAGAAGAATTAAAAAATGAAAATTGGAATAGTGAAATAACAGTAAAAAATTGATTTTAATTGACTTAAAATCTATACCAAACAAGTGGTATATTTGGTACATAAAAATTAATTTCTAATACATGAATTTAAACACCCATTAGAATTCTTAAATACATGAACAGAAATAAATTCATCTATAATAACTCTAAATTCATGTAGATCAAGTTTCATTGAGTCTAACTCAATATGAATGCTAGTTAAATGAGAATTAATAAAACGAAATTCAAACAACAAGGATTTTGTAGTACTTATTACATATTAAAAACCAAAAGAAAAGTATTATTAAAGTAATTGAATTCTAGTAAGGTTAAAATCACCCAAAAATAATTCTCACTAGATGTCCGTTTGGTAGGAATTAAAATCAGATTTTTAGTAGATTTTGATAAAAATTGATGAAATGTATAGTTAAAAAGTTGTGGATCACATAAAATATGTGGTTAAAATTAATTGTTGAATTTAACTTAAATTGAAATTCGAATTTTTAATTTCTAACAAACAGGATACACTGTAGATTAGCAAAGTTAGTGTTTGTTTGTGCCCTATTATTTCATGAGTAATGTATTATAGAATAGTGATTTATGTTGAAATGTGTGGTTAAAAAGAATGATTTTTTTAATTTATGTGTAATATTATTTTAATGAAGAATGTGTTGTTAAAAATGAGTACTATAGAAAAAATAATGTGGTAGAATGTGAAAAAATGATTGACAAACAAAGGCTTAAAAATATTGCACCGCATTTTTAGGGTGATTACACAGTCCTCGCAATTTCTTTTTTAATAATGCTAAAAGTCCTCTATCTTTTCCCATAGTTATATTTATGGCTCCGTTTGGTACACATTAATGTAAAATGAGAATAAAAATATAGTCGTTACGAGTTCCATACAAAAAATAGAAAGTCAAATATAGTGCCTTAATGTGATGGATAACGGTCATGTTTTTCATTTTAATGAACAAATAATAAGAAACAAATGGGGGCTATATATCAAAGACTTTCCTATTTTTCTCTTAAAAAAATGAATTTAACATATTTGAATTCTTATTCAGCAATACAGGATATCCCTCTTTCGATGCATTTTTATTCTCAACCTTCCATTAATTGAGGCATCTTGTCACCGATGATAATTTCTCCCAAAAAGTTCATTAAGACGTTATAAAAAGATTTATTTGTCATTCATATTTTAAATCAGCAAATCATAATAATATATGCAAAGTGCGACATAATATTTGTCCCTCATTTCAAGACATGCTAACAAAATATTTGACAAAAACAAATAAAGAATCAGATGTCTTATATAATGAAAGATTGATGGTGCAAATTCAACAAAAGAAGTGGAGACTAAAGTACAAACATAAGAAAAGATTAGAGACTTTCAATGAAATTAAAATGTGCTGCAGCTAAAGAAGTTCTTATGTAAGAATTGTCACCTCAATTTTTATTTTATGCACCACATTCTATACACACGTTAGTACTTAAAAGAAATTTTTAATAAACACCCCTCAATCCTTACAATTATAGTTGTATTCAATGAAAACATAATAATGGTACACCGCTGAACTAGAGATTAATTCATCCATTGGTAGAAGTCACGAAAAAGCCCCGTAAATAAAATAGAGATTGAAAGAGTAAATATTCGCCCA